>NW_016806087.1:2023332-2044779 GCF_001698545.2 Rhinopithecus bieti
CAGATGGCTGTAGATGTGTGGCATTATTTATGAGGCCTCTGTTCTGTTCCATTGGTCTATATCTCTGTTTTGGTACCAGTACCATGCTGTTTTGGTTACTGTAGCCTTGTAGTATAGTTTGAAGTCAGGTAGCGTGATGCCTCCGGCTTTGTTCTTTTGGGTTAGGATTGACTTGGCAATGCAGGCTCTTTTTTGGTTCCATATGAACTTTAAAGTAGTTTTTTCCAATTCTGTGAAGAAAGTCATTGGTAGCTTGATGGGGATGGCATTGAATCTATAATTTACCTTGAGCAGTATGGCCATTTTCACGATTGTTGTTTGGTTTTTTGAGATGGCATCTCACTGTGTCGCCCAGGCTGGAGTGCAGTGGCATGATCTTGGCTCATTGCAACCTCTGCCTCCTGGGTTCCAGCGATTCTCCTGCCTCAGCCTCCCCAGTAGCTGGGACTACAGGTACGTGCCACCACACCCGGCTAATTTTTTTATTTTTCAGTAGACATGGGGTTTCACCATATTGGCCAGGCTGGTCTCAAACTCCTGACCTCATGATCCACCCACCTCAGCCTCCCAGAGTGCTGGGACTACAGGTATGAGCCGGGGCGCCCAGCCTTAATTCTGAGTTTTAAATCTCTTGTTTGTAAATTAAGATTAATTCCTATTTACAAGATTGTTTTGAGGATTAAATAAGAATATATGCATTGCAAAGTACCAGTGTCTAATGTATGCATTTGGCAAATTGGAGTTTAAATAAGCAAAGGGGTGAAAGTTTAAAAGAATGAAACAGAAAACTATAAAGTGTTACTAGGTGTGTGTGTGTGTGTGTGTGTGTGTGTGTGTGTGTATGCTTGCATATATGTGTGTTTACTTTGTAAAAATTTCAAAGTCCACCTTATAAAGGATGTTGAGAATATGGGTTAACTTATCTAAGTGGGTGAGAAGGAAAAGTCTTAGCTATAAGGGAAGATGTAAGCAAGCATAAGTGCCTGCATGACCATTACTAAAGAAGAGAACCAATCCCAACAATAACTAAAAAATAATAATAAAAATTGTAGAAGGTCTTGCCAGAAGAGATAAAAGAAATTGATGGCTCTGAGGATTTCTTAGCACCTGGCAAAAGGGGTGTCTTCTGCAGAGTTCTAGACTGGAAATTTGTTTGCGGAGTTGGATTTTGAGTTGCTTTATAAAAAATAAATGCAAAATGTTGTGGTATGTCTTAGTCCATTTGGGCTGCTTAGTCCATCTGGGGCTTCTATTTATAAGCCACAAAGTCCCACAGACTAGGTTGCTTATACACAACTGAAATTTATTTCTCACAATTCTGGAGCTTGGGAAGTTCAAGATCAAGGTGCAGGCAGATTTAGTGTCTGCTGAGGGCATGGTTTTTAATTCAGAGACAACTGCCTTCTTGTGTCCTTACATGGTGAAAAGAGTGAGAGAGCTCTCCAGAATCCCTAAAAGGCACTCTGGGCACTCATTTCATTATAAATAAGGGCTAGTTCCATTCCATGAGGGCTCTGCCCTCATGACCTAGACACCTACCGAAGACCACATCTCTTAATATCATAACATTGGGGGTTAAGTTTTCAACATGTGAATTTGTGGGGAGAGCACAAAGATTCAGTCTATAGCAAACACCCTCTCCAAAAAGAAATATTAGCAACTAATAAGAGGTAACTTCTGAGCAAAGATTTATTAAACAATGCAAATGCATTAAGAATCTGTATGAGAACCTGCAATCTATTTTAAATTGGCAAGAATATAGAGTATCACATAATGTATATGTCACCAGCACCCATAAACAAGGACTGAGCAATACGCTGTATGAGTGTATTAACACCACATGATTTTAAAATAAATATAGAGTGATGTTTCATGCCAAAAAGAAGTTTATAGCCTTTTTAGAAGCGCCTAGAGAACAGAAGTCAGATTTGCTGTGTATCAGGTCAAAGAATATAAGTATAATAATTCATTTGACTTTTCAAAAAATAAGAAGTGGTATACTTTGGAGATCCAAACAGTTGTTCCACATTTGATTTAAGAAGAGCAAAGTTTTTAACTTGAGCTTTTCATCTAACTTGTCTTTATAATTGAGTTTTACCCTAGTGCTGATGTAGTATTTATTATCTTAAGTATAAGAGGAAAAACCAGCTTGTTCATGCTTTCGTTTGTGCTCACGGAGCAACAGCAACAGAGAGAACACCCAGGTAATGGATTAGTATCCAGGGGATCTGGGGGGATGGTAACTTATGTGACAGCACATTGATTCCTTCTGAAATTCTGTTTTGTCTTTTATGACTTTCAATTTAAATTATTATCTTTACCATGGTTGTATTACAGGTTTCTTATTCCCAAAGTGATGGTTTTCATGTTTACTGGAAGGAAAAACAAACCTAAATAAGTCCCAAATCCTTATTCCAATATCACAACCTTTGTGTATAACTCTCTCTGAAATGCCAGAGGAACGTGCTCAGCAGTCAGGCCTCATTTCAGGCAGGGCCTTAGTGTGGAGCAGCTTCCCATGAAAATTTTCCTGGAGCTTTTGTTACATTTTGCGTTTGAATTTTCTGCCATCCTATTGCACGAAAGTCAAAAATGTATACATTTAAATTCAGACATATAAGAACAACAAAACAATAGTTTTATTTTCTGTACCTGATAATATCTTACATTAGATCTCCCATTTCCGCATAGTAGCAAGAAAAGTCATAAACTTACCAATTAAAGTTAACCATTTCTCTTTCTGTTCATTAAGCTTTGGAGAAGTAGACTTAGACTTTTCTGGGTTTCAGTCAATTCAAAGTTTAAAATCCAATAAGGATCAAAAGCATAGACAATGAAAGACAAAATAGGTAAGTTGGGCTTCATCAAAATTAAAAAATTTGTGCATCAAATGGCACTGTCAACAAAGTAAAATGTCTACCCACAGAATGGGAAAAATATTTCCAAGTCATGTATATGATAAAGGAGTTGAAAACGTATGTCCACACAAAAACCTGTACATGGATGTTTACAGCAGTTGTATTCATAATTGGCAAAACTTGAAAGGAACCAAGATATCTTTTAGTAGTTGAATGGGTAAAATACATTATGGTACATCTGGATGAAGGAATATTATTCAGCACTAAAAAGGAATGAGCTATCAGGCCATGAAAAGACATGGAGGGAATGTAAATGCTTATTACTGTATCTGATAAGAGATTAATATCCAGAATGTATAAAGAACTCCTACAACTTAATCAAAAAAGACTGATATTTTAAATGGGCAAATAGCTTTAATAGATATTTCTCCAAAGACATAAAATTGGCCAATAAGCTTGTGAAAAGATTTTCAACAACACTAGTCAATAGGAAGATGCAAATCAAAACCATAATAAGGTACCACTTCACATACAGTAGAATTGATATTATTTTTTAAAATGGAAAAATTACAAGTGTTGGCAAAGATGTATAGAAATTGGAACATTTGTGCATTGCTGGTATAACTGTAAAATGGGGCAACGACTATGGAAAATGTTATGGTGATTCCTCAAGAAATTAAACATTGAATTACCAGATACTCCAGCAATACCCTTCTGGGTATATACCCAAAAGAAGTGAAAGTAGGGACTTGAGCATCCATGTTTATAGCCACATTATCCACAATAGCTAAAAGGTGGAATTAACTGAAGCATCCATCAATAGATGAATGTATAAGCAATATATGGTAAGCAAATACAATAGAATATTAGCCTTTAAAAAGAAAGACACTTTTACACATGCTACAACATGGATGAACCATAACCTTGAAGACATGCTAAGTGAAGGAAGCCAGTTACAAAAGGACAAATATTGTATGATTCCTATTACATGAGGTTCCATGAGTAGTCAAATTCATAGATACAGAAAGGAAAATGATGTTTGCCAAGGGCTGGGGAGAAAGGAGAATGGGGAATTAGTGTTTAATGGCCATAGAGCTTCAGTTGCGGAAGATGAAAAAGTTCTGGAGGTGGATGGTGGTGATAGCTGCACAACAATGTGGAAGTACTTAATGCCACAGAACCATACACTTAATGATTAAAATGGTATATTTTATGTTATATATGTTTTACTGCAAAAATGACCCGATCAAAGTAGTTTTCCCCAGCATCTCCTTGCAGGACAGATTTTAGTTATCCTCATAGCTTCGGTGCAAGGCCCTTGGTTTACACACGGACATCAGCTGGGGTATTTTGACCTCAGGAAGCTCTATCCATACCGCCTCCAGCATTGTAATATCTGTAATCCATTCTGTCAGGGATTGCTCCCAGGGAGCTTGCCCTCTTCCTCTGATGAATAGGCCCCCACCTCAGCCATCAGGCCTTACAGGTCCCCTGAGGTCAGCTACAACCTCTATTCATTCACCAAATTAGAAGTCTACCCTTAATTCCTTGACCGTAAGGTCACTTTACCCTTTGCTTCAGTGACCACCCCGGGAAGCCCACCAGCCAACATCTCTAGGCATCTTTCACATCCTCCATGTGTGAGAACCATGCAGAATCTACAGGCTGTATGGAAACAGGAGGAGCTGCCTTGAGCCCTCTCTTGCCCATACCACCATTTTATTTTCTCTTGTTTCTTCCCAATATTGGTTCAAAGATGACCAGCAAGCAGAGTACTGGTCCCCTTTATTTTTGGCTTCTCTCTTAGCCTACCCGAAGTTTCCTTAATGTCTCCACCCACCCACGCCCCAAGGTCAAGAACCAGATTAGTGGAGCCATTGTGTTCTTGAGAAATCCAGTTAAGGTCGTCACTCTTCTTCACTCGTTGCCCATGGATCTCTCCCTCTCCTGATCCCACCAGTATGAAGGGCTCTCTTCTTCCCTAGTGGGTAAGGAGTGCATGCAACTTCCTGTATGACATATCTTGCAAGCACAATCAAGTCATCTGTATTCTGTTTATTTGTTGAGTCTAAAAGCTGGAAATGTCTGAACTGCCTTTACATTAATATGACTTGCAAATAGGCTTTTGTGTTGGGCCGCATAGTATATTTGCTTATATTTCCCTTTCTATGGGTGACTCAGAGAAGAGTATTTTTAGCATTGTGGTTAATGGATTCACTTTTTTTGTATCTCCATCCATCAGTTGTTTAAGTTCTTGCCATATTTTAGGTTGCAATTTTGATTTTTCTAGTTTTAATTACCTTTTTGTCTTGCATTATTTATTATGTCCTCAAGCATTCATCGCAGTGTCTATTCTGTCCAATTGCTTTCTTTTCATAGGCCCCTTCATCCTCCTATCCCTAACTGTACCAATTTATCTCCAGGCCTGCTGCATATTCAGTAACCAGGGACCTCCTTTTACTGCTCTACTGGTTAGGATGTATTGTTTCAGGATCTAACACCTTCATCTTTCTTTGTTTACACTCTCATTTTGCTGGAGTATGCCCTAAGGATAGACATATGGGTGGTAAACTTTGAGTATGTATGCCTGTATCTTTACTATGCTCTCTCACTTGATGGATAATTTGTCCAGGTATAAAATTCGGGAATCAAAATCATTTTTTCCTTAGAATTTTTAAGGAATTGCTGTATTGTCATCAAGCATCTAGTGTTGCTTATAAGTCTGATATCAGTCTGATTCTTGTCTTTTGTGGGTGAACTTTTTTCTCTCTAGAAGCTGTTAACATTATAGTTGACCCTTGAACAATGCAGGGATTAAAGACACCAACTGCTCTCCCCATGCAGTCAAAACTCCACATACAACTTTTGACTCTCCCAAAATTTACTACTAATAGCCTATTGTTGGCCAGAAGCCTTAACAGATATTTTGTATGCTGTATGTATTATATACTATATTGTTATAATAAAGTAAGCTAGAGAAAGAAAATGTTATTAAGAAAATTATAAGGAAGAGAAATTGTATTTACTCTTCATTAAGTGGAAGCGGATCATTCCAAAGGTCTTTATGTTCATTGTCTTCACACCGAGTAGGCTGAAGAGTAGAAGGAAAAGGAGCAGTTGGTCTTACTGTCTCGGGAGTTGCAGAGGCAGAAGAAAGTTCATGTGTAAGCAGACCTGCAAAGTTCAAACTTGTGTTGTTCAAGGGTCAACGGTACTTTCTTATCTTTGAGGTTCTATAATTTTACAATGACATACATACGTATTGTCTATTTTTACTCATCCTACTCAGCATCTAATGAATTATTTCAGTCGAAAAATTCACATCTTTTAGCTTTGGGAAATTCCATATTTCTAGGAACTCTTTTTTGTTCTGATTCTTTTTTTAAAAAAGTATTATACTTTCAGTTCTGGGGTACATGTGCAGAATGTGCAGGTTACAAAGGTATACATGTGCCATGGTGGTTTGCTGCACCCATCAACCTGTCATCTACATTAATGCTAATGCTATTAGCATTTCTCCTAATGCTATCCCTCCCCGAGAACCCCACCCACTGACAGGCCCCAGTATGTGATGCTCCCCTCCCTGTGTCCATGTATTCTCATTGTTCAACTCCCACTTATGAGTGAGAATATGCAGTGTTTGGTTTTCTGTTCTTGTGTTAGTTTGCTGAGAATGATGATTTCCAGCTTCATCCATGTCCCTGTAAGGGGACATGAACTCATTGTTCTGATTCTTTTTATGGCATCCTGTTCTTGACTCTTTGTAGGATATTAATCAGAGGTTCCTCTTTGTGCCAGGAAAGACACATACGAGTGTGTTTTGTTTTATAATTCTCTTCTCTGCATTATTTTGGATTCCTTCAGTGTTGTTTTTTCTATTTATCTTTCTGGTTCTTGCTCTTGTCACAGCTTTCCTCAAATATCTACTAATCCTTAATTTTCCACTCACAATTCAGAATAAGGCAAAAATAAGCTCATGGTGAACCTGCATGTGTGAGTAGGACTTATTAAGTGAATGAACAGACAGTAAGCTGACCTTCAGAATAAGAAACAAAAATGCCAAAAAAAGGAGAAGTTTTTCTCTTAAATTAAAGGCTAGTGCCTATACTGACTGCCTTAATTCTTCCCAAACAATTTGTTCCATTTATTTAAAGAAAGCTTTAATAATTTTGCCTGCAACATAAACTCTTAACTAATTGGCATTAGGCACTTGGAAGAGAATGGGGTCAATGGCTCCATATAGACACCTTCAATTAACCCCTACTTTCTACTCATATCACATCTTCAATTTTACCTGGCTTCTTTGGTGTTCTGAGGTAGGATCCTTCTTTCTCCCTGGTGCCTTATTTCATATTCTGAGCTGTGGCATCTTCCACATTGTTTCATCATTTACTGCTTGTCTAACTGTTCCCATGCTTCAGGAAAATCCTGGACGGTCCCAGCTGTCAATAACAATCCTCCCCTCCTATCTACTGTCCTGTTTGTTGTGGGATTACATCTGTTTTCTGATATTGTCAACTTAATTTGAATATCCAAAGAGCAATGAAATAAAGATTTCCATTTCTTCTAGATGATTTTTTAATTTCAAGTATCTATTTAATTTCCAAGTCTTTTATGGTTGTTATCTTTTTATTGTTTATTTCTGGTCTTTTCAAATCAAGATGTAGCTTTTAAAAGCACAACTTTGATGAATTTATTTAGGCTTTTTATCACCGAACTGATGTTTTTAACTGTTCTGTGGACTCAGATCATCCATTCTGTTTGTAGGATACAAATTATACAAATGTCAATTAACTTGACCTTGAAGATTATATTATTCAAGTCCTTTAGCATGTTTATTTTTAGACTATTTTATCTGACAGATTCCAAAAGAAAGTTTATTAAAATCTTCCACTGTGTTTTTAGCATCTTCTCCTCACATTTTTAGCCGATTTTGCCTCAGTCTGCTATGTTTGTGAATAACCTAAGAGCACAAAGGTTTGTGGTTTATTATTCTCACAGATATCATCTTTTATCAGTAGCTAAGTGGCTTAAATGCTTTTGACTTTGAATTCTGCCACTCTTGCTTCCTTCGTTTGCATTACCTAGGTTTATCTTCATCTCTACCCTTATTATCAGTCTCGCTTTGTCTCTTTATTTTAGTTATGATTCTCACTAATGTATAGTTGGATTTTACCTAACTGAATATGACAATGTATTTTGGTAGGGAAATTCAACCTTTTCATATTTGTTGTGATAACTAATATTTTTGAATTATTTCTTTCATTTATTTTATTTTAGGTTTACTGTTTAACATACTTCATTTTTTCTTCTTACTTCTCCTTACTCTTCTGGCTTGGTCAGCTCTCTCTTCTTTGCATTTTTGCCCTGTTAATTTGGAAGTGCTGATCAATTGCTTTCAATTCTTCCTGGGCTTACCTTAGTTCCCTGACAGTTGTCATCACACTTGTATTTCTCTTTTAATATATCAAAATTAACAGTGTCTTCCTACCAAGCTATTTTATTTGTTTACTCATCTACCATTTCACTTTCATGAAATTTTTAGGCTGTTGTAAGTTTTCCTATCCTACATTATCCCCTCTTACAGTGGTATGCTAAAGCTGATTTAGACTAATCCTTATCTCTCCCAAACTGTGTTCAATGATATTAATAACATCTTGTAATTTGAAACTGGCCATGGTGGAAGTGTTTATACTGTGAAAATTGAAAAACACTACAAAGCAGGGCTTTGTTTATTGTTTTATCAATGCACCAGTTGTTAATCATTTAATAACACAGCCCTGCCTTTCTACTTCCATTAAAATTTGTGAGTTTTTCTAGACTGCTTCAAAATTTTAGTTCAGGGATATTATTTTCCCTTTTAGAATGTGTTTTGTCTCAAAACTTGATAACATATTAACCATTCCTAGTCATATGAGTATTCATTCAGTTTTAACCATATGTTTTACAGGATTTACTGTTTATGAGTGATTAATTATACTTTTGGTCTTCTATATTTTAAAATATCTCCCCTTTCCATTTCCATGAGGATAGAGTACCTTTTTTTTTTTTTTTAGTACTTCCCTCACAAAGGATACAAGAGTGATTCCTGCATATCCAAAAGTACCTTTCTTGGCCCTGGCAGGCAGGTGATATCTTAATCAGAAATTCTTTACTTTCTTTTTTTTTTTTTTTTTTTTTTTTTTTTTTTTTTTTTTACAGAGTCTCACTCTGTCACCCAGGCTAGAGTGCAATGGCATGATCACGGCTCACTGCAGCCTTGGCCTCCTGGGCTCAAGCAATCCTCCTGCCTCAGTCTCCCATGTAGCTGGGACCACAAGCATACACCACCATGCTCAGCTAATTTTTTAACTTTTTGTAGCGACAGGGTCTCACTTTGTTGCCCAGGCTGATCTCGAATTCCTAGGCTCAAGCAATTCTCCCACATTGGCCTCACAGAGCGCTGGGATTACAGGCATGAGCCATCGCACCGAGCCCATTAGCCAGAATTCTTAAAAATCTTCTCCCAAGAGACTGTAGATAATGTTCTGCTTCTTCTCCTTTCCAGTATCACAAATAAATGGGCTGTTGTTAATCACATTTCTTTTCCTTTAATCTCTTTTGTTGTTGTTGTCATTGTCATTTTCTATGTGGGAACTTAAAAGATTTCTTTCTTATATATAAGAAGTTTATAAATTTTACCAAGATATAGCAGATAGGTAATTTTTTTCTTTAATATCACCTGCATTTTGGTAACCATTGTTTAATATAAAAAACTTAAGTCTATCTTCAGAGAAATTTTCTTTTTTAAAAGTATTCCTTTTCTCTTCCCGGAGCTGTTAATATTTACATTTTAAGCCTCTAGCCTCCAAATATCTTGTCTTTTTCCTCATATCCTTGGGATTTTGTTCTTTATTTGTTCTACCAGGTCTTCCAAACCACTATTTCATTTCTCAAAGCAGCCATCATCTTCAGTTTGAGGTTTTGTAAACTGAAGATTGTGTTTAGCTCTAGGAAGCCTGGTGTATTCTAACTGCATCTCCTTGAGGAGCCTTAGTATTTGTTAGAGTTCTCTCCCTCTTCTTTTTTCAGTTCTATGAGTAGGAGTCCCCAGGTCCAGTTCAGCTGTTCAGTTTGCCTTCTCTTGGATCTCTGATTCCTCTTAAAGGAATTGTAATTTTTTTGCACCTTCATAGTTTAGTTACCTTTAGCACCTGTTTAGTCACGACTTCAGGATTCCCTAGACCATGAGGTTGAGCATGAAAATTTCTGCTTGTGTCAGTTGATAAGGAATTGAGCTGTCAGTCCCCACACTGAGGCAGACAGAGGCCTCTCTGGGAACAGGTGGCAGTCATTCCTCACTACTGGAGCTGGGAGCAGCTCAGCCTAGCAAAGTATCTCTCCTTCAGATGAGTGGGGCCTGGCATCTCCTCACAGAAGCACAGACAGCTTGTGCGAACAGGATTCTACTTGTCAGAACCCCTCCAGGAATAAGATATATTGAGTCTTTACCCCCTAGTTCTCGTCCCTCTTCTCCAGCACCATAGGGAGAAAAGACCTTGACTCAGGTTGGCATATGCCCTCCAGGCTTTGCCGGCAGCATCATTTTGTTTATTGTATTACCAGAGGAGGAGTGTGAAGAAATGAGCCAGGGACACATTCTCAGGCCTCCATCTTCTAATATAATTTTTTGGTGGCATATCAATTGACTATTTTATGAGCCCACAGTCTGACCCTATTTTATGGTTATAATAGCCACTCAGCATCATCTGGCCAAACCAATTATAGGCATGATACTTACTATCAGCACAAAAATTCCAGGGCATCACCAGCTGCCAGCTAGTGTTACCACTGACAGGTGAACCAAATAAGGATATTACTCATAAACAAGCCTCTGACAAGGACACTGACTATATGATGTCTAGCTCTGGCCAATGACTCAGTATCCCTCAGATCACTGGGGAAGAGGACCACCAGCATCTCTATATATTGTTGAAGCTGGACAAGTCCAGCCAAATGAGCAATATTCTCAATTTCCTGGCCATCAAAGTATTACATGCAAGACAGTTGTCATCTATCACATAGATTTTACTCTAGGCTGAGTCAGCGCCAAAATTTAAGTTCAGTAAAGATTGCATCTCAAAATCATACTGTTGGAAGATACATGCCCAACATCCCCTCCCCTAACTATCAGAACTTACAGCAGTTGGTTGGTAAAATTTTCAGGTATTAACTATTCACTGGAAGTCAGTCTTCTGGTTGGTGGGGAATGTTTCACAAAATGCCTCATAACAGCCTCCTCTTTTATTAACCCTTATATGGGAGAAAGGTTTTCTTTGGTCAATTGTATGGGTGATATTTGTCTCCATGATGGCATTTTAATGGTCAGCATTGATGTTAATATTATCCCAGATTAAGTGGCTCAGCCACAATTCTATTCTTTGCACAATCTTATCTGCAATTGTGACACTCCAAGGGTGAGAGGGAGTAGGATAATGACTACAAGACCAGATGCCCAGCTAGCCTAGCGTGTGTCTGGCCAACATCCTGGTCCCTCATTGTATGACAATGAGAAAACAAAAAGAAGCCTTAGATCTTCATTCTAAATTTGACACCAAACATTCAACATCCTAGGATTGCCAGAGGGGCAACTGCATCATCACTCAACCACATCTAAAGCACTACCTCAAGTCAAACCCAATATATGAATGTGTCTGACAGCAGATGGATGGAGACTTAGATTCATGCTCCATTAGGCTTAATTCACTCCAGAGCTCACCAATTCCCAGGGTACATAGTGTCCAGTCAGGTACAAGCCAGAAGCTGAGGTTTTCTAACCAGCCAGTTCACTGAAAACTATATTTTGTCAGTCTAGGACTATGTCAGCCTGAGATGAATAAAACAAACACCATCATTACCCCCAACCAGGCTTGGATACCTACTGGTCAAGTTTGACCTGCAAAACTGGGACCTTCTAGGAATTACCAGGGTGTACTGGCCACTAACCAGATGAAAGTAATCAGTAATACTGCAGCAGTTTATCCTGGAAGACAATACAATAGCCACACTTCAACTGGAACCTCAAGGAACTTGTTACCTTAAGGACGTCAGCCATCCCTGAGAGAGGCCCTGCTGGGACCACAAGAAGGATGTTTCTTCTCTCCCTCTGACACAATAGGAGTTTTAAGTAGAGCTGGGCTTCTGCCATTTTCTCTAGCAGTTTTTTTGTGTATTTTTCTTTATACTAGCTCCATTCTGGGTTATAGAGGCCATGCTTTCATCATATCCCACTGATGGTGTTTGAATGACTGAAAACACTTCCTGCAGAATGTAAAGAACCAGTATGATTCCCTATTCAGTGCAGGAAGGAGGATGCATTACAGGAGAAGAGATACGCGTTTGGAAACTGGAGTAAGTGTTCAGCCACGATACTGCAAGCCAATTCAAGTCTGGCCAAGGCTGAGAAAACAAAAGTAGTCTAAAACCATTAAGTGATGCTCAATTACATAAATGCTGAGAAAGAAGCCCAGAGGTACATCAGAGAGGCCAAAGACCTAGAATACATCAGCAATCAAGAACAGGTGAGGGGAGAGCAGGAAGCTAAATACCTAGAACTCTTTTCCCCTTGAACTATTTTCCCCTTGCTTTCAAGAGTCAGCTTGTAGGGCTGGTGGAAACAACCAAATACCCATCGCCATGTAGAAAGGCCCAAGAGAGCAAGGTCTTTGCCAACTTCTGCGGTCCATAGATCACGTTGGGTTTCTAGGCAGCGTTCTAAGATATGACACTGAAAAAATGTATGAAGTATCCTCATCCAAAATGTTAAAATGGTAAATCATTTTTTCTGTTCATTCGGAGGACTCTATAGAGGAAACATATCTTTCACTCTGACTAGAAATATCCAGTTCTGACATTTACTGTACTTTCATTAGAAGAGATGAGTAAACACTATTGATGCTATCGGGAGTTCGAGTTTGAATCTTATTGTAGTACAGCAGAGACATTCCCAGTCTGCTTCAGCTTGAGACTATAAACCAAGCTCGCATTGTTTTTCCTAGAATTACTAAGTTAAAAAATCCCTTTTGTCCTGCCTGGCAATTTTAAGTTCTATTGCATATTTCTATGTTGATACTGGTTACCTTCCTATTCTTAAGTTATATTTACATCTACATTTAATATTTATATACTATAATTAAATAGCCATGTCGCCCCCCGCCCACACACACACACACACACACACACACACACTCATACACATAGATTCTTTACTTCTCTGTCAGTCCTCTGAGCCCCAGTCCCCTTCTGACTCTTAGAGATGGTTGAAAGAATAATGGTCTGGGACTAAAAATGTTAAATTTTATGTTCAGTTACACTTGATAGCCTGTGTCTTCCTTTTTTCCTCACGTTGTTTCTCATTACAGCAGTTACACTGGATACCTTTGTAGACCTTTTCTCTCAAGTCCCTTGAGAGAAAAAATTAGATTTGTCTTCATCACCACTATCTCTGGACCTGGGACAAAAATAACAGTTACCTGACTGAAGAGGCTATTTGCCAAGGATATGTAAAATGACTTTAGGTCTGGCCATGCAAAAAAAAAAAAAATTGCACCTCTTAAGACTCTCATCAGCTACTGACAAGAATTCCCCTAACTGAGAATAATATATTGCTCTAAAGTTCAACAACAATGACAAGGAAAATCAATGAAGTTCCTGCATTTTAGTTTAGGGATTTTGCTGCCAGTTATTTTTAGGGATGTCATTTTGGCAACTCAGCATGCCAATACTTCGCAATAAGTTGGTCTACTTCTTAAAGTTCATGGGAACTTTAGTATTGTTGCACCACAAGACCATTTCTCAGTAACAGGCTTCAAGCCATGTACTGCAACATGAATATTTGTTGGTGAGTCTGATTTTTGCATTTTTTCTGAACTGCTTTGACCTTAGGTATTGACTTTCATTAATTAAGTTAATTAATTTTGTTTCAAACTTTTGTTTCAGATCATCTATATCAGTCTCACCAATTCTTGGGTGAATCCACTCCCTATTTAATATTCTAATTTTACTGTCAGAGGAAAGCTCTGTATTTCCCTGAAACTGTAAAAAATTGAACTCTGTAATTGTATAATGGTTAAGAGGTAAAACAGCAGCCAGACTACCCAAGGCATCAATCCCAACACCTCAGTTACTACCTGTGACATTTGGCAAGTTATTTAAGATCTCTATTCTTGTTTCATTTTCTATAAAATGAGGGTAATAATAGTATCTACTTCATCAGACGGTAATGAGGTTTACATGAGTTGATTCATGTGAGACAATTAGAAGAGTGCTTGGCACATAGTAAATGCTCAATAAATGTTGGCTATTATTTTTGCATTGTCAAAATATCTTAGGAAAATGAAGACACTACTCGTTTTTGTTCCAATTTCCCTGACAATATTTTTTATTTTCTTCAACATTTGTCCAAACTATTAATCTCATTGGGGAGTCTGGACCTCCAATACCTAAATGATGACTGGCTTTATATAAAAATGATAATACCATTAGTGTGCAGGGATGAACACTGATAACATGAGAATAATGGGCAAGGGTTTAGGTACTGAGCTCACCCTACACACTAGACTCATAACTTACTCCACACATTTACATCTGGGCCTCCCGATATGTTACTTATATTCATCAAGGTAGGTTTAGAGGTATGAAGGTTGAACACACAGGTAGTGACTGTTCATACAGGTTGAGTGCATCAAAACCTAGAGATAAAGAAACAGAATGCATACGTACTCTTTTTCAAATTTTCAAATGTGTCAAATGGCAAAAGTTTCAGGGAAATTTTATTTAGTACTATCACTCTGCAGTTATCAGAGGTATTCATGTTGATCATCCATGTTTTAAGATAGAAAAGAGACAAAGAGTCTGTGGTGACAACCTCTATAGGACTGGAGCTATTGAGATGCCAGCTGCAATTTAGATGCTTGCTGCAATTCAGATGAGTTCAGCCAAATAGCACACTGTAACCCCAACAGGGAGCCAGTGCTGAAAGAGAGAAAGCTGAGACTAGCAAGACTTGGATTAGTCAAGTAATTAGTCAAGTAATTAGTGATATCCAAGGCAGAGTGGTAAGCCAAGCAGTGGATTGAGTCCTGCAGTAAGATGGCCCCAAGTCATGGTCTTTATGAACATCATTAGCTTTGGTCAAGGTGACCCAATCTCTTGGGACATAAATCAAGCTTGCCTTTAAGAAAAACAATATACACAGCTAGAACCAGGCAAAATATCGGGACTGCCGACAAGCAGGTTAGAAATAAGATCAAATTTTGGTCCCAACAGGAAACCATAAAACTAATCAAGAAACGAGACAGAACCATGTCACAAGCTGAGAAAACCCACAAGAGATTTATGAAAGGCCAGACTTGGAAGACACAGGTGCTCAGAGTTTATTCCATATAATAAAACTACAATTGATCTCATGCCCGTCAATTTGGGCCACAGTAACTACAAATTAGAAGTGAAGAACCTGTAAGCATCAAGAACATAACAACGTATTACTATGTGTAACATTATGTGGTATGCAGAATAATCCTCCCTGCAGAGATATCCACACCCTAATCTCTGGAACGTGTAAATACGTTAAGATTCATGGAAAAGGGGAATTAAGGTTGCTGTTGCAATTCAAGTGGCTAATCAACTGACTTTATGATGAGATTATTTTAGATTATTTGGATGGACCCAATTTAATCATATAAGTCCTTAAAAGTAGAAAAAGAGGCAAAAGAGAAAGTCAGAGAGATGATATGTGAAAAGGACTCAACCAAATGTCTTAAGTCAGTTTGGGGCCAGGCGTGGTGGCTCAAGCCTGTAATCCCAGCACTTCGGGAGGCCGAGATGGGTGGATCACAAGGTCAGGAGATTGAGACCATCCTGGCTAACACCGTGAAACCCCGTCTCTACTAAAAAATACAAAAAACTAGCCGGGCATGGTGGCGGGTGCCTGTAGTCCCACCTACTTGGGAGGCTGAGGCAGGAGAATGGCATGAACTTGGGAGGCAGAGCTTGCAGTGAGCTGAGATCCGGCCACTGCACTCCAGCCTGGGTGACAGAGCAAGACTCCGTCTCAAAAAGAAAAAAAAAATCAATTTGGGCTATTATAATAAACTGCCATGGACTGGGTGGCTTAGACAATGCAAATTTATTTCTCACAGTTCTAGTGGCTGGGAAGTCCAAGATCAAGGTACCAGCAGCTCTGGCATCTGGTGAGGGTCCATTTCTTGGTTTGCCAATGGTTGTCTTTTTGTTGTATCCTCATATGGCAGAAAACAGATACTAGCTCTGTGGCTTCTTCTTACAAGGGCACTAATCACATTCGTGAGGGCTGTATCCTTATGACCTAATTACCTCACAAAAGCACCACCTCCAAATACCATCACATTGCAAATTCTATTTCAACATATTAATTTTGGGGAGGACACTAACATGCCATCCATAGCACCCACCATTACTGGCTTTAAAGATAGAAGGAGACCATGAGTTAAAGAATGCAGGCAGCCTCTGGAAATTGGAACAGGCAAGGAAATAAATTGTGCCTTAGAGTCTTCAGAAAAGAATGCTGTCTTACCAACACCTTGATTTTAGCTCAGTGAGACCCATATGAGAATTCTGATCTAGAGAACTATAAGATAGTAAGTATATGTTGTTTTAAGCCACCAAGTTTTTAGTGATTTGTTAGAGCAGCAACAGAAAATTAATACACATTACAATTGAGAAAATACTTAATCTGGATTGTTTGACTCTTTAAAATCAGTGAAATCACAAAAACACAATTTGTCCCAAATAATAATTCTTTCATATATAAATATCAAATCCCTTTAAAGAATACAAACAATAGCTTGAAGAGAGAGAATGGGCAGTACTGGGTGTGGGAAATGTATGTTCCTCTTCTTTTTATTCCCTCAAGTTGGGGTCAAGAAAAATAGGGATCAGTACCAAGGCCTAGATCTTGGCTACTCTAGATTGTTCTCAATTTCCACTTAGAAACTTTAAGCTCTGCTTATGACCATATGTTGATCTACAGCATGAATTAATATCCTCTACTCTGGGCAAATAGGTACTAATATTCTGGATTCAGAGAGTGGTAAAGAAATGCAAGAAAGACAAAGAAATTCTTTAGGGTAACATATTGGAATGTATACCACTCTAGCACTTTATTAAATGTTTCTAACTGTATTAGTCCATTTTCACATTGCTATAAAGAATGACCTGAGGCTGGATAATTTATAAAGAAAAGAGGTTTAATTGACTCACAGTTCCACAGGCTGTGCAGATAGCATGGCTGGGGAGGCCTTAGGAAACTTACAATCATGGCAGAAGGCAAAGAGGAAAGAGGCACGTCTTACATGGCCAGAGCAGAAGGAAGAGAGAAGGGGGAGGTACAACAAACTTCCAAACAACCAGATCTCATGAGAACTCACTCACTATCACAAGAATAGCAAGGGAGAAATCAGCCACCGTAATCCAATCAACTCCCACCAGACACCTCCCACAATACTGAGGATTACAATTCAACAAGAGATTTGCGCGGGGAGGACATAGCCAAAGCATATCACTAACTAGCAGACTTTACCAGTAATTTACATGAGCAGCATCCCAGAATTTAAAATGCTTTATATTTTCAAAATTCTACATTCTATCAACATTCCCAGCCTCGATTATAAGAAAGCCAAAGGAATTACAATAGATTTTTAAATGCCAGGAAGGAAACTGGAGCCTTTGGGTAAAGGGTGAAAAGAGAGAACCCCAAGGGGAGTAACGATACCAAGGCAGAAAGCAAATCTCAAGCTCCCTGCTCAGTTTCCAAAACCTTCCTCAGCTCTGCCAGGGGCCACTCTAGCATCCATGTTCAAAGCAAAATTATCTTACAGGCATTTTGCTGTCAGGCTAAGAATGGTTTAAGTTTCATTTTAGTCTAGGAAAGTTATTGTTCTGATCACACATTGTTCTTCTTCAGATGTCTTACTGATCAAGGTTTTATTTATAAACTTTTGGCTACTGGTGTTAGAATGTGAAGTTGAAAGATGTGTAAAAAATGTTTTGACAGAACACTTAGTACACTGACTTCTTTCACCCTCCCTTGACCTGGTTTCTGTTTTGCCCTTTTGTTTTTGTTTTTTGTTTTTTGGTTTTTTTTTTTTTTTTTTTTTTTTTTTTTTTGATGGTTGTTGTTTTTTGGTTTTTGGTTTTGATACCTACTGCCTTTTTCAATTAATTTCTCTAGAGACACTTTCTTGATCTAAAGCCCAGCATTCTCAATAAATATGTAAGTTATTGGAAGATCTTACCATAGATTGGTCATAGCCAAACATATTTTAAATTACCTATTCTTCACCATCTGGATAAATTGCTTCAAAGGAGTAGCAAAAAATGTGAAAGCCTAAAAAAAATCTTTAAGGAAAGTCTGATGAAGAAAGGGAGCAAGAAATAAAGAAAAAAAACGAACTCAAACAATTTGCCACAAGTCTGGGGTTTCTTTTTTAGCAGTTCTTCATTTTAGATGTAATAAGTCAATGTCTTGGAGTTTGTATAACCTTAATCTTAAACATCCAACGGGTGAGGGGATTGGAGGGAGGAAAATGATACTTAAGAAGAGTCAAATAGACATAAGGAACAATCAGCTTAAAGATTTTATTATCTGGAACCCCACCATGCTGGTCTACCCTTTTCAATATGGTGAAGAATATAATTCAGTGTTTAGACTAGATCATGTCTGTCCAGAATTATATTATAAGCCCTCTCTACAAAAAGATTGCCATCCAAATCAGAAAGGAAGTAAAATTTTCCTTGTTTCAGTTGACGTGATGTTATATAGAGAAAACCTTAAAGACTCCACCAAAAAACTGTTGAAACTGATAGACAAATCAGTAAAGCCGCAGTATACAAAATCAACATACAAAATTCTATTGGGTTTCTACACACTAACAATGAGCTATCTGAAAAAGGAAATTAGGAAAACAATCTTACTTATAATAGTACCAAAAAAAGAAAACACTTAGAAATAAACTTAACTAAAGAGGTGAAACACTTATATGCTGAAAACCACAATACATTGATGAAAGAAATTAAGGAAGACAAAAACAAATGGAAAGACATCTCATGTTTATGGATTGGAAGATTTAGTACTATAAAAATGTCCATACTACCTAAAGCAGACTACATAGTCAATGCAAACTCTATCAAAATCCCAGTGGCATTTTTTTACAAAAATAGAAAAACCACTTATATAATTTACATGAAACCATGAAGGACCCTGAATAGCCAAATCAATATTAAGAAAGAACAAAATTGGAGATATCATACTTCCTGATTTCAAAATATATTACAAAGCTACAATAATTAAAACAGTACCATACTGACATAAAGACAGACATGTAGTCCAGTGGAATAGAATAGACATCCCAGAAATAATTCCATACGTGTATAGTCAACTAATCTTCTACATGAGCACCAAAAATATACAATGAAAAAATGGTGTTGCATAAACTGGATATATACATTCAGAAGTATGAAATTGGACCCTTATCTTACACCACACACAAAAATCAAGTCAAAATGGATTGAGGACTTAAAAATAAGGCCTAAACTGTAAAACTCCTAGAAGAAAACAGAGGGAAAGCCCTATGACATTAGTCTTGGCAATGATTTTATGAATATGACACCAAAACACAGGCAACAAAAGCAAAAATAGAAAAATGGGACTACATCAAACTAAAAAGCTTCTGCACAGCAAAGGAAATAATAAGCGAAGTGATAAGGTAACCTATGGCACAGGAGAAAATATTTGCAAACTCTATATCTGATACACGGTTAATTTACAAAATATATAAGGATACCCTACTACTCAATAGAGAAAAGCTAATAACCTGATTTTAAAATGAGTTAAAGACTTGAATATATGTTTCTCAAAAGAAGACATACAAGTGGCCAATATGTATATAAAAATATGCTCAATGTCACTAATAATGAGGGAAGTGAATATCAAAACTACAGTAAGATACCACCTCATACTCATTAGGATGATTACTATTAAAAAAAGGCAGTAACAATTGTCGGTAAGGATATGGAGAAATTGGAACTCTTGTATATCGTTGGTGGGATCCAAAATGGTACAGCTGCTATGAAAAACCATATGGCAGTTCCTCAAAAAATTAAAAATAGAACTACCATATGATCCAGCAATCCTACTTCTGAATATTATTCCAAAAGAATTGAAATCAGGGTCTCAAGGAGATATTAGTACTCCTATGTTTAGGGCAGCACTATTCACAATAACCAAGGTATAAAACCTACCTTTCTAAATGTCCATGGACAGATAGATGGATTACAAAATGTAGTATATGCATACAATGAAATATGATTCTGCCTTTAAAAAGAAGGAAATTCTGCAATATGCAAAACCATACATAAATCTTGAGAACGTTATGCTAAGTGAAATAAGCCAGTCACAGAAGGACAAATACTTCATGTATCTATCTAAAATAGTCAAATTCATAGAATCAGAGAGTGGAATGGTGGCTGCCAGGGGCTGGAGGGAGGGAAAAATTGGGAGTTGCCAATCAATCAGCATAAAGTTTGGTTATGCAAGATGAATAAGTTCTAGAGATTTGTGGACATTGTGCTTATAGTTAATAATACTATACTGTATGCTTGAAATTTTATTAAGAGGGTGAATATAATGTCCTTACCACAATAAAATAAAATTAAGGGGAAAAAAGCTGCATTCATTCCACATTCTGTTTTAGGAAAGTGGCTAGAAATGGATACTCTGTTTCCAAAGGGGTCTTTTGGGCTTAGAAGTGCTGGTCCTCATTGAGAAGGAATTAAATTACTCCTAAGGCCAGCCCTTGTATTTAGAAGTTGTAATGCTGGTAGCCAGACTGGCACAGAATTCCTGACCTTATCTAACTTCAGCCTATAATGACTTTCCCTGAGCATCCTGGTAAGCCAGGGTGGAGAGTGAGTATGCCTCCCTCTCTCCACCTGCTATGCAGGAAGACATTTAGTCAGCTCGTGAATTATTAGGTTGGTGCAAAAGTAATTGTGATTTTTGCCATTAAAAGCAATGGCACAAGCACAATTATTTCTTGTAATATGTATATGGAACACCAAGTGCATACAAATTTATTATCAGAATGAATAAACTAAATAGTAGATAACCACTCAATAATCTGGACCCAGGCTCACTGTTTTACAAATAAAGTAACTATGGCCCAAAGCGGTAGTCTAGAGGTGCACAGAACTGTTAGCAGGGTAACCATTGGTCTATGTTACCTTTATTTGAGTGTCACCCTGGCTGAAGCAGGTTTTGCTGGGAGAATGATGATCCTGTTCATATGGAAAATGATGCTCTTTTCTTCTCATAAGATCCTGTGGCTAAAATGCTGTTTAGATTTTAGCTTGTGAAAATGTTGCCTAATATCCAGAACCTACAAAGAACTCAAACAAATTTACAAGAAAAAAACAAACAACCCCATCAAAAAGTGGGCAAAGGATATGAACAGACATTTCTCAAAAGAAGACATTCATACAGCCAACAGACACATGAAAAAATGCTCGCATCACT
>NW_016806087.1:2045714-2048197 GCF_001698545.2 Rhinopithecus bieti
TGAGATGGAGTCTCGCTCTATCGCCCAGGCTGGAGTGCAGTGGCCAGATCTCAGCTCACTGCAACCACCGCCTCCTGGGTTTACGCCATTCTCCTGCCTCAGCCTCCCAAGTAGCTGGGACTACAGGCGCCCGCCACCTCGCCCGGCTAGTTTTTTGTATTTTTTCAGTAGAGACGGGGTTTCACGGTGTTAGCCAGGATGGTCTCGATCTCCTGACCTCGTGATTCAGCCGTCTCGGCCTCCCAAAGTGCTGGGATTACAGGCTTGAGCCACCGCGCCCGGCCCATGTCTTTATTTATAAGAAGCAGAAATTATTCTACATACAAGTAGCCATATATATAAATTAATAAAGTACACATGTACACATACACACACATATATATAATCTTTAAAATGAATATATACCTTTTAAGAACATATAAAAATGTTTACCTAACATAAAGCCAACTTAAAATATCGAGGCAAAAAAATCAAATCAAAAAAAGGGGATGAGTATTTTGTACAATGTGTATGGAACAAACTATATGTGTATATGAAACCAACTACACAAATGTTTATACATAAATTTATGCAACAAAAGCTCATTAATTCCCATTCCACACATTTAGCATTTATAATTAGTCTAAATTTCTTGGCACTACATGTAAAATGAAATTCAAATTAGGTGAAATTCTAGTGTAAATAAAAGAAATATTTATACACAAAAAACCAACAGTTTTTAAGTGTCATTTTATTAGTTCTTGTACTCAAAAAATGTCTAGTTATAAGTAACATGTTAAGCAATGCCAAGATTCTATAAGTGTTCTTACTGATAAAACCAATATTCGAAAGTGATGTCACATGCGTTGTTATTGTTCATATGTAGAGGATAATAGCATAGATGGTATTATTAATAAAACCATAGATACCAAAAGCATAGACTGCCTAGGTTCAAATCCTGATTCTGCCGTTTGTGGACTGTGTATGAACTCGAGCAAGTATTTGAAATTTCTATGCCTCTGTTCCCTCACATGTAAAAAAATAATAATAATGTCAAGGTTGGTCGAGAAATAACAAATGGCAGCCTCCTAGCAGCCTCATATTTCCCCACCTGACCTCCGAACCAACTGAGAGTAATGGAGGAAGATGGGGACCAAAATAGCCCCTTTATTACAAAAAAGGCTAGGCAGAAGAACATGGCTCTGGCTCTATTGGCCAAAAGGACTTCCTAATCTGCACTCTCAGAACGAGACATACTGAATCTTCGTAGTCTCAGGCAGCACTCAAAAATCAGGCCTGCCTTCTACAGTAACCAAAACAGCATGGTACTGGTCCAAACAAATATATAGACCAATGGAACAGAACAGAGGCTTCAGAAATAACACCACGCATCTACAACCATCTGATCTTTAACAAACCTGACAAAAACAAGTAATGGGGAAAGGATTCCCTGTTTAATAAATGGTGCTGGGAAAACTGGATAGCCATATGTAGAAAGCTGAAGCTGAATCCCTTCCTTACACCTTATAAAAAAATTAATTCAAGATGGATTAAAGACTTAAATGTTAGACCTAAAACCATAAAAACCCTAGAAGAAAACCTAGGTAGTACCATTCAGGACATAGGCATGGGCAAGGACTTCATGACTGAAACACCAAAAGCAATGGTAACAAAAACGAAAATAGACACACAGGATCTAATTAAACTAAAGAGCTTCTGCACAGCAAAAGAAACTACCATCAGAGTGAACAGCCAACCTACAGAATGGGAGAAAATTTTTGCAATCTACCCATCTGACAAAGGGCTAATATCCAGAATCTACAAAGAACTCAAATAAATTTACAAGAAAAAAACCACCCCATCAAAAACTGGGCAAAGGATATGAGCATACACTTCTCAAAAGAAGACATCTATGCAGCCAACAGACACATGAAAAAATGCTCATCATCACTGGTCATCAGAGAAATGCAAATCAAAACCACAATGAGATACCATCGCACGCTAGTTAGAATGGTGATAATTAAAAACTCAGGAAACAACAGATGCTGGAGAGGATGTGGAAAAATAGGAACGCTTTTACACTGTTGGTGGCAGTGTAAATTAATTCAACCATTGTGGAAGACAATGTGGCGATTCCTCAAGGACCTAGAACTAGAATTACCATTTGACCCAGAAATCCCATTACTGGGTATATACCCAAAGAATTATAAATCATGCTACTATAAAGACACATGCACACATATGTTTATTGTGGCACTGTTCACAATAGCAAAGACTTGGAGCCAACCCAAATGTCTATCAGTGATAGACTGGATAAAGAAAATGTGGCATAAAAGTATTTGGCGAGGGGGGCGGAGCAAGATGGCCAAATAGGAACAGCTCCAGTCTCCAACTCCCAGCGCGAGCGACACAGAAGACCGGTGATTTCTGCATTTTCAACTGAGGTACTGGGGTCATCTCACTAGGGAGTGCCGGACAATCGGTGCTGGTCAGCTGCTGCAGCC
>NW_016806087.1:2049350-2052476 GCF_001698545.2 Rhinopithecus bieti
CATAAAAAAGGATGAGTTTGCGTCCTTTGTAGGGACATGGATGCAGCTGGAAACCATCATTCTTAGCAAACTATCACAAGAACAGAAAACCAAACACCGCATGTTCTCACCCATAGGTGGGAACTGAACAATGAGATCACTTGGACTCGGGAAGGGGAACATCACACACCGGGGCCTATCATGGGGAGAGGGGAGGGGGGAGGGGGAGGGATTGCATTGGGAGTTATACCTGATATAAATGACGAATTGATGGGTGCTGATGAGTTGATGGGTGCACCACACCAACATGGCACAAGTATACATATGTAACAAACCTGCACATTATGCACATGTACCCTAGAACTTAATGTATAATAAAAAAAATTAAATAAAAAAGTCGCACATATACACCATGGAATACTATGCAGCCATAAAAAAGGATGCATTCATGTCATTTACAGGGACACGGATGAAGCTGGAAACCATCATTCTGAGCAAGGACAGAGAGCCAAACACTGCATGTTCTCACTAATAGTGGGAATTGAACAATGAGATCACTTGGACACAGGGCGGGGAACATCACACACCGGGGCCTGTCAGGGGTGGGGCGCTGGGGAGGGATAGCATTAGGAGAAATACCTAATGTAAATGATGAGTTGATGGGTGCAGCAAACCAACATGGCACATGTATACCTATGTATCAAACATGCATGTTGTGCACATGTACCCTAGAATTTAAAGTATAATAAAACAAATAATAAGGCCTGCCTTATGTAGGATGTACAGCATGGAGGAGTAGAACACATGCTCCGTGTGGACAAACTACTCCTAAGGCAGGGAAAGGAAAGGGTTGGAGAGGCATGCCCAGTTCCTCTTCCCCAGACACTCGTCAGGTAACTCATTCCACTGCCATGGAAAGGAATGAGAAGTGGAATAAGGGGCCAAGAGTATTTAAGGAAAAATTCCTCTTTGTGGAAACTGAAGGTGTCAGGAAGAAGTATTCTCATGTTTCTCTTAGCTTTATTGGAGAATCAAATGAGATGATGCCTGTAAAGTGTGCCCCATATATGGTAAATGTTCAATAAATATTAGCTATTATTATGATATGTATTATTCTTATTAACTATAGCATTATCAGGATTTCAATGAATGTGACTGGACCCATGGTATGTTCAGAAGCCATCTAGTGGTGCTCTAGAGATCAGAACTGCTTTTAATTTTTTAAGTTCTAAATTCTGATTTTCATTTTATTTGGCTATTAACCCTTAAAATTTGGGTAAATTAGCAAGTGATGTTATTTATTTTTCCTCTTGTCTGGCAACATATTCTACAAAAGGTATTTCTCCATTAACTAGATAGTTCATACATGCAAGTGTGGACGAACTCTTGATCATCTGCTTACAGCTGTGGTCTAAGCTGATACCGCACAGTGTGTGGATGTATATACAGATCCTTTTAGTTGGACAAACTGGAGCTGAGTATTTTGGCAGAGTAGAGGCTTTTCTCATCATCAGACGCAACATTCTAACTCTTCTCTTTTGAGATCCCTGTGTTTATATTTTCTTTTCTCCTCCATCTCTCTAAGGGATGTTATATCTTTTGTGTTATGACCCCAAGTTAAATGCCCATAAAATTGTATTGTGTTTAAAGCCAAAATTTACCAGGACACAATGTGTTTTCTTCACCGCACTCTAAACCACAGTATTTCATGTCCTGGATTGTCTAGTGACTCCATTTTCAGAAGAGACTAAGGTGTAAATATTATACTTTTCTTTTTTTTTTTTTTTTTTTTGAGACAGAGTCTCGCTCTGTCGCCTAGGCTGAAGTGCAGTGGCCGGATCTCAGTTCACTGCAAGCTCCGCCTCCCGGGTTCCCGCTATTCTCCTGCCTCAGCCTCCCGAGTAGCTGGGACTACAGGCGCCCGTCACCACGCCTGGCTAGTTTTTTGTATTTTTTTTTTTTTAGTAGAGACGGGGTTTCACCGTGTTAGCCAGGATGGTCTCGATCTCCTGACCTCGTGATCCCCCCGTCTCGGCCTTCCAAAGTGCTGGGATTACAGGCTTGAGCCACCGCGCCCGGCCATATTATACTTTTTCTAGAGGTATAAATATTACAGCTCAAGTTTGTCAGCCATGTACCAATAAAGGATTGATAGGAATGAGCCTTCTATCTCTTTTACCAGGTGTTTAGAGTGACAATCCTCATGTGAAAGTTCCCCCTCCATAGCCTGGCAGTGTCTGCTGGCATCAATTTCTTCAACTACTGTATGCCTGAATAATTGACAGAGCTAAGTGGATGCAGGTTCCTTTTTTTCACCAAGTTCCCCTTGAGTGCTTCAGCAACATGAGGCAATTTATCATGTTTTTTGTGCAACAGTGCATAGACTTTTTAAAGAATGCATTTAAACTTTCTCTTCTTGTTCAGAAAATAATTTTAGTTCTCAGGTTCACAACGTTAAAAGCCCCAATTGGGATAGTTAGACCAGCAATATCAGCAGGCCCAAGTAACCCAAGTCATAGACCCCCCTATTGCTTTTTTCATTTTGCTTCATTTTCCTTTGAAGAAAGACCCAATTACAAAGGTTTGTGGATTTTTCTAAGGATATTCCCTCCATAGAGGTTACATTCAGCTCTTTAGCAAGAAAAATGCCAGAGCAAATTAGTGGCTCTGGGGAACCACTAGCCATTTGTGTACTATTTTAGAAGAACCCATTGTGGGCATCAGTAGCCTCTACACAGAGATTCCTTTCAGAATGCAAATGTTTCTTAACCATTTGGAAGATACCTAAAATTGAAATCAACAGTGATATCCTCACAAGGGCGCTTCTGTTGTATACTCTGCATTAGAAGATGTCATGGCATGGTTTCTTTTCATCATTCTTCTCTGCTCACCTCCAGCTTGTGAGCTCTCATTTCTCTTTAGCGTTCAAGAATGTTCTCTCGGCCGGGCGCGGTGGTTCAAGCCTGTAATCCCAGCACTTTGGGAGGCCGAGATGGGCGGATCACAAGGTCAGGAGATCGAGACCATCCTCGCTAATATGGTGAAACCCCGTCTCTACCAAAAAATACAAAAAACTAGCCGGGCGAGGTGGCGGGCCCCTGTAGTCCCAGCTACTTGGGAGGCTGAGGCAGGAGAATGGCGTAAACC
>NW_016806087.1:2052495-2116132 GCF_001698545.2 Rhinopithecus bieti
TTTAAAAAAAAAAAAAAAAAAAAAAAAAAAAAAACCTGCACATTGTTCACATGTACCCTAGAACTTGAAGTATAATAATAATTAAAAAAAAAAAATTGGATTTTAAAAAAAAGATGATCTCTGATATACTTCCAGAAAACCTGCTTGCTGCCAAAATGAAGAAACACATATCTGCAAGGAGGTTAGTCATTTCCTAGGTGACATTTTAATAAGAAACCCATTTTTGGATAATAGTCCAATTGAAACTAATACTTTACTATCCCTCCTGGTCAGGAAATAACATGTCCAAATTAATCTAATGTCCTGGTGCCTTGTATACTCTAATGTTTACTATAGTGATCGTGCTACATCTTAAAGGATTATCAATTTGTGAAGAATCAGAAATAACTAATTATAAAGCAAAGAAGAATATTATTTAAACTTTCATTGACTGAGGCATTAGCCTAGGATCTTGCAGGTACTTCTTAGGATTAGGAACAGCTGTTAGTTTCCAGTGGCTATACAAATCGTGCAGGTTAATAAGGTTCTGGTTAACAGAATACCAGAAAACAGAAATGTATTACAGCACTCAAGCATTAATGCAGAATATAATAGTCATGCTTTTCCAAAAAAACTGATAGAGCCTAAACTATTTCAATGGCTTAAATTAAATATACTAAACTTTGGGGGCATTAACCTTTCAGAAACAGAACAAAATAGCCAAGTAGGAGGAGTTTGGATAGGAGGAGAAGAAAATGTACATTTTGATAATACATGTCAGAAAATAAAGCTTTTGTTATGCTGTGGCCATCTAAAGTTTTAAAAGCTTTTAAGTGCAATTGTGCGCTTTTTAACCCTACCATACAACTATTTAGATTTTCAAAACAGAGAATTTAGAAAGGGATGAAGTCTTCCACTTTAAGAAAGCTAAATGATGAGAACACATGGGCACATAGAGTGGAACAACACACACTGGGACCATTCAGAGAGGGGAGGGTGGGAGGAGGGAGAGGACCAGGAAAAATAACTAATGGGTATTAGCTTAATACCTGCGTGATGAAATAATCGTACAACAAACCCCATGACACAAGTTTACCTATGTAACAAACCTGCACATGTACCCCTGAACTTAAAAGCTCAAAAAAAAGAATATATCCAAAAAGAAAAAAGAAAAGGCTGACAAGAAGTGGATGGAGAACTCGTACACACTGCAGTGCCCTGTAGCCGGAAGGAGAACTGAAATATCCTTGCTAGGTGGGCCTAAACATTTTTTTCCAGGCACCGAAAACCCTGACCTTGTTAGCCTGGTTTCAAGCGTTCTCTAACCAGCCAACTCTCTTGCGTTATTGAAAATAAGAATTGCATCTCAGAAATTCTTTTTCTGTAACTTTCAGCAAAATATCCATTGCATAAAGTACTGTTGTATATTATTCCATCTATCTTCTCATATTCTTCGCTTAAAATTTCATTTAGAAAGCCGTATACTTTGAAAACAGGGAACAACGGCTTGCCATTCTTATTCCCCTGTGGTTTCAACTTAGAGTTAATTCTACCTCTGTTTTTTTATCCCAATTTGAAATTTAGAGTTTCCAGAAATGAAAGTTCTAAGATAGCCTACCTTCAAGACAGAAGGACTTTGAGAAAAGACATCTTTGTTGACATAACCATTCCACACACATCCTTTTCCAGTGAAGTTGTCCTATAATGTTCAGTAACCTGCCTGAGCTTATGTCAGTTGGTGATTTCTATTAACTTCAGCTGATACTGTAATATAAGTTATTCTTCAGGTGATTCCCATTTGTAAAATAAAAATATTCAATTTTCTTTTTTTCTTTATAAGAAACTAATTTTCTCACAAATAAAATTATTTAATATGTAAAAACCATTTAGAATATTTTTAAATATTCCAAGTAATCCTTAGAGGTTTTTTTTTTTTTTTTACTATAGTTTGAATTCAAAGATCTTCTGCATCCTCCTAAATAAAAGGAGTTCTTTTCATGGAACCCATGTGCTTTAACAATGTTGTTATCACTAGACAATGCCTTAGAGAGCAAGTTGGGTACTGACTAGTGCCTGCTGGGAGATACAGAGGAAACAGAAATTTGAAAAAATTTTCAAATCACCAACTTTACCTTTTAAAAATTATCCTCGGCAGGGTGTAGTGGCTCACACCTGCAATCCCAACACTTTGGGAGGCTGAAAAAGGCAGATCATGAGGTCAGGAGTTCAAGACCAGCCTGGCCAACATGGTGAAACCCCATCTCTACTAAAAACACAAAAAATTAGCTGGGCATGGTGGCATACGCCTGTAATCCCAGCTACTTGGGAGGCTGAGGCAGGAGAATTGCTTTAACCCGGGAGGTAGAGGTTGCAGTGATCCAAGATCACCCCACTGCACTCCAGCCTGGGTGACAGAGTGAGACTCTGTCTCAGGCAAATCATAATAATAATAAAATAATAATAATAATAACATTCTCCCAAGTACTTGTAATCTGTTGTCTAATCATAACAAATTTGCTTCTGTTAAATGTCAACTAAATATGAACCCATCTTCAACTAGACTTGAGACTGTGATATTGAGCTCCATGAACCATATTTTAGAGTGTATTACAGCTCCTTTAACTGTTCATTCATTTTCCCATTTTCAAACATATTTTAGTGCCTATTATGTAGTTGCACTGTTTTAGTTGCTATATATTTGATAATGAACCAAAGACTTTTTTTTATGTTCCTGCGTACATGTGCAGGTTTCTTACATAGGTGAATGTGTGCCATGGTGACTTGCTGCACCTATCACCTAGGTATTAAGCCTAGCATGCATTAGCTATTTTTCCTGATGTGTTCCTTCACCCTGCCTGACCCGACAGGCCCCAGTGTATGTTGTTCACCCCTGTGTCTGTGTGTTCACATTGTTCAACTCCTTCTTGTGAGACCATGCCGTGTTTGGTTTCTGTTCCTGCATTAGTTTGCTGAGGATAATGACTTCCAGCTCCATCCATGTCCCTGCAAAAGACATGATTTCACTCCTTTCTGTGGATGCATGGTATTCCATGGTATATATGTACCACATTTTCTTTATCTAGTCTATCATTAATGGGCATCTGGGTTGATTCCATGTCTTTGCTATTGTGAATAGTGCTGCAATAAACATATGCATACATGTGTCTTTATAATATAATGATTTATGTTCCTTTGGGTATACCCAGTAATGGGATTGCTGGGTCAAATGCTATTTCTGGTTCTAGGCCCTTGAGGAATTGCCACACTGTCTTCTACCATGGTTGAACCAATTTACATTCTCACCAACAGTGTAAAAGTGTTCCCATTTCTCCACAACCTCACCAGTATCTGTTGCTTCTTGGGTTTTTAATAATCACCATTCTGACTGGCATGAGATGGCATCTCATTGTGATTTTGATTTGCATTTCTCTAATGGTGAGTGATGTTGAGCTTTTTTCATGTTTGTTAGCCGCATAAATGTCTTCTTTTGAGAAGTGTCTGTTCATATCCTTTGCCCACTTTTTAATTGGTTTGTTCATGTTTTTTTCTTGTAAATTTGTTTAAGTTTCTTGTAGATTCTGAATATTAGACCTTTGTCGGATGGATAGATTGCAAAACTTTTCTCCCATTCTGTAGGTTGTCTGTTCACTTTGATGATAGTTTCTTCTGTATAGAAGCTGTTTAGTTTAAATAAATCCCATTTGTCAATTTTTGCTCTTGCTGCAATTGTTTTTGATGTTTTCATCATGAAATCTTTGCCCATGCCTATGTCCTGAATGGTATTGCCTAGATTTTCTTTTAGGGTTTTTATAGCTTTGAGTTTTACATTTATGTGTATAGTCTCTTAATTGAGATAATACTTGTAAGTAAATAACTATAACAATGTAAAAAGTAACCAGGACCCTAAACTAGGAATTGTCAACAGCTATGAAAGTGCAGAGACAGGCAATGTTACAAATCAAGAAGAATTTGAGATGGCTTGCTCTGTGGAGGATGTTACGTTTGGCTTGAGTGCTAAAAGATATTTAACAATGGAACATTTAGGGAAAATCATGGCAAATACTCCAAAGAGAAGAGAAAAAAGAAAGATCCAAAAACTTGGAGTCATGTGAGGTTCAACCCAGGTGTAAAAGTAAGTGGGGTTTGGATTACAGAGTTTTTGATACCTGACTACGATGCCTGCCTGTTCTTTAACGTCCAGTAGGGAGCCAGCAAAAATGTTGGGCTTGATGATCTAGGCAATCATGTGTAACCTGGATTCGAGTGAGGGTAAACTGAAGGCAGAGAAAAGTTAAGACTCTTTATGAGAAGTATTGAAGGCCTAAAGTAGAGGAGTGTCAATAATACCTACCTATGCAGAAAGAGTGCACAGGTAGATTAGAGAAGCATGGCAACACTTGGTATGTGGGTCAAAGAAAAGAGAAAAATCAAATATGACCCACAGTTTTGAACTATTATTCTGTTAAAAAAACAGATAACTAAAGGAGAGTTCTCCCAGGCAGGCTTTCTACTTGTCACCCCTCTTGGTTTCTGTCTCCTCCAGACCTGCCCTGTAGAGCCATGTACCCGCTAAAAAGGAAGAAAGTAGGTACCCATTCCTGTATTGTTCAGTAAGTTGCGGTAAAGCAAGAGTTATATAGCAACCGTCTTGCCAGCTTCAGGAATTATTTGACCCTGATAGTCACAGAACTCTAACTCAGTGTGGCTAAGCTACATACCCTGGAAACAGTAACCCACCATGATGCATAGCCCTTGCCTGCTTTGCAACCTCAGTGTGATCACTTTCTCCAACCCAGTAACTGATCTCCCTATAGTTCCTCAAACACAGCAAGCCTCTTTCCAACACCAGGATCCTTGCACATGCTGTTCCCTGTAACATCTTTCACGCCAATTTCACTTGTCTAGTTTTTAGTCTGTTTTTGGCCTTAGCTTAAATGTTGCCCCCTCAAGAGACCTTACCTGACCACCTTTTCTAAAGAAGGGCCAACTCTTTATTTTCTATCTGAGCCTTTAGTTTCTTTCCTAGTTAGTACATACTACAACGTACTCATTTTCTTTCTGCCTCTTCTCCTGACAAAACATTAGCTCCATAATAACATAAACCATGTCTCTTCTCCTGGTCACTGTATCCCTAGCACCAAGAACAGCGCTTGGTACTTCATAGGAGATACTCAATAAGCAATTGTTGAAGGAATTAGTGAATGAGTGGATGAACCCACTTGTTCAGAAAGCTTTGTATAACCAAAAAATAGGATCCTGAGTAATTCAATGAAATATTCAAAGAGACAACAACGGCTACTTTCCTTTTTTTAATTTTCAAAGTAACCTCTTCCTATAAAGTGTATTTATAGAATTACCACAGTAATATTTGGGAAATTGAATGTAAGTATTCTCCAGGATTTCTTAATGTCCATAAAAGCTCTGTGGTGCCACAATATATTGCAGTGTTTTCAGCCTTATTAAAATGAAATCAAATGGAGAATAGAATAGAAAATATCAGCATGCATTGCATGTGGTAAGCAGTTTCAAGAAACTTTTTTTATTGACACATAATAATTGCACATATTTATGGCAAACATAATGTGAGGTTTTAATACATATTTATTGTGCAAAAATTAAAATAGAATATTTAGTATATCCATCACCTCATACATTTATCATTTCTTTGTGGCAAGAACATTCAAAATCCTCTCTTCTAGCTATTTTGGAATGTATAATATAATGTTGTCAACTAATAGTCACCCTACCGTGCAATAGAACACCAGAAATAATTCCTCCTATCTAACTGTAACTTTGTACCTGTTGACCAGTCTCTACCTATCCTTCCTCAGTCCCTCCCAAGCCTCTGATAACCAGTATTTTACTCCACTTCTATGAGATCAACTCCTTTAGAGTCTATGTATAAGGGAGATCATGTGATATTTGTCTTTCTGTGCCTGGCTTATTTCACTTAACACAATGTCCTCCAGGTTCATTCATGTTACTGCAAATGAAAGGATTTCATTCTTTTGATGGCTGAATAATATATGTTTATATAACATTTTATTTATCCATTCATCCACTGATAGACATTAGGTTGATTCTATACCTTGGCTATTGTGAAGAGTGTTGTAATAACATGGGAGTTCAGAGATCTCTTTGACATACTGATTTTATTTCCTTTGGACATATACCCAGTAGTGGGATTGCTGAATCATATTGTAGTTCTATTTTTAATTTTTTAGGAACCTCCAAATTGTTTTCCATATGGCTGTACCAGTTTACATTTCCACCAATAGTGTATAGAGTTCCCCTTTCTCTATATCCATACCAGTAAAACAAAGAAAAAGAGGGAGAAAAGATGAAACTTTTCTGTGGCAGGGGAAGAGGGAGGATCCCAGTATAACAATATTTTTAATCATGATTCAAAGTCAGTACACACTCTAGTGTTTGCCATATTATCCTTTTGTGGCTGCTGTCATAGCTCCTCAAAGCCAGCCTTGAATTGTTATTTTGCAGTATTATGATTCCTTATAACCTATTTGTAATGGAAGCCTTCCCACAAATGCACCCAAAATTTCCATTTCTTAATATTTTCTTATAGATCAACCTACCTTAACCCCCTTCAGGACGCTTGGACTCACAGTAAAGTGCATTCCCAGAGTTTCTTTCAATGTAGGGTGCTGGGCTGCTTTTACCTTAACCAGCAAAACACACACACATGCACATGTGCGCCCGCATACACACACACACACACACACACATTCAGAGTGAAAGTGGTAAGATTTGCTGTTTTTTAAATCAAGAATAATTTGAAACAATGATTTGACAGGCAATGGAAACATTTGCCAAGTTAAAAATTTGTTGACTTATCTTTTTTTTTTTCTTGTGTTTTTCTCTCTCTCTCCCAGCTGCCTGCCTTGTGCTTGGCTGTATGATCTTCCCTGATGGCTGGGACTCAGATGAAGTAAAACGGATGTGTGGAGAAAAGACAGACAAGTACACTCTTGGGGCCTGCTCAGTCCGCTGGGCATACATCCTGGCTATTATTGGAATTTTGGATGCCCTGATCCTCTCGTTTCTAGCATTTGTGCTTGGTAATCGACAAGACAGCTTGATGGCAGAGGAACTGAAGGCAGAAAATAAAGGTAAGATTGCTTTAGGGAACTCTTACCTGGATGCCTCAAGCACAAAAAAAATGGTGCTTTCCATTCTTTCACCTCAAATACTACTGCTTCCCCTGTGGTTCTAATTTGCTGCCTCTTTTAATACTGTGTAGTTTGCAGACTTTACCCCATACTCAACTCAAGAAGTTTATACAATAAAAATATAATATTATACTTACTTATCTTTCTGAAGCTCCCTTAGTCCATTATTATTATTTTGATGCATTTTTTTCCAGTTTCTTCTTCCCTACTCCTCTGATTTCAGGTTTACCATCAGACCTTAATGGCTAAGATGTAACTGTGGGTGGTGTCTATTTGGTTGAATGGAAAGTACTTTCTCTCCATGTATTCAGCTATGTTTCAGATTGAAATAAATGCCTGGAGAATCTCTAACATCATCTGTATATACATCTTTATTAAACTATTTGTGATAATTGAATTCAGACCCAGCTTCTCAGGGAGAGATAGTAACACTGGCCCCAAATAGTTAGTTAGAGATTTCTGTAGTTACCTAATTAACTGAATTTTAAATGTGTTATCTGGGTATCAAAAGTCCTCAGATTTCTTTTCAAAAAGAAATTGCCTTCTGAAACAGAAAGAAAACCATGATAGAAAATAGGACATTGGCTAATGAATGATACATAAATATATTACAGTGGGCAACTAAGAGGTAGCAAGTTGTTATTGAAGATTAATCTTTTAAGTTTCTTTCCAGATTTCTAAACCAATTTCTTGGGATAGAATTTTGATGTCTCTGCTTTTTTAGTAGACTTAGACTCATTTAACAGTTTTATCTTTATGGTATCTTTAACTTTAATACTGTGCACCTACATTAGCACCTTTAGCTGAGTGGCTCCTTCTTCTAGCTCTTATTTCTAATTGGGAGCTAAATCCATCCTTGAAGTATGAGATTTAGCTTATTATTTCAAGTAGGTGCTAATTTCAAAAACCCTTCAGTGCTTCAACAGGACTCAAATATAAGTATATATTAGTTTCTACATAAATATCACATGTAATGATACCATAGCAGGCTTTATATCTAGACCATCGCTGTTTATGCAGGTAAACTATGACATAGAAGTAAAATGGAGGAGCCTAGGAGACCAGCAGTCATCCACAAACCCTTTATCTCCCTGATTTATAGGCAAAACACATATTAGTTTACTTAGTTCTATCAAAAGTATTCTAAACACAAAAATAACCCTTACACAGGGGAGTGGTGCTGAAACCTCCTAAAAATAAAACTACCACCTTCTCAGAGTTGCCCTTTCTAGATAAAAAGGATGATATGAAGATAATTACACTTTTATTTACATTATAGATTTTGTACTTTCACATGCATTCATTAATGTGGTACCTTTGTTGTCTTTGTAGCTTGTTGGATATACACAGGTCTCTGTACAGTTAACTTTACTTCAAATGTAATGGTAAGGATAGTTCAATATTAGAACAAGTTATCTTTTTCAAAAGAATGAATTAAATAAAAGCCTAGCTTGTTCTGCAGATTCATTATTTTTGCCACCACCTAAATGGACCAGAATGCTATTGTTTCCTGTACAGTTTAAAGTCATATTGAGAACCTTTCACTTTCCAGACATCTTTTGACCACAAACAAAGAGAAGAAAATTCACAAGAAGAAAATGTAACAAAAGCAGGAAAATTTTACTTGGGAATTGAGAATTCTATCTCATACTCATGTATATGAGTGACAATAATTCTCCTGATTCATATTTCAGAAAAGAACAGCTAGAGGTATAGAATAATGCTCAATAGTTTTCAAAATTGGTCTTTTCTTCTGGTTGATGCGTTTAAACATTGATGTCTGATCCTTTCCATCTGAGTCTTAAACAAAGCATCATGTTCAGTCAGTGATATATTAAACCACCTTGCTATAACTTTTGATGAGAAAGAAGATTTTAAAAGGCCAATATAAGGTTTAGGGATTGTTTTTGCATAATTTTTTTGTGTTCATCATCTTTGCCATTTGCACATATGACCGTAGTTTCTTCCATCTTGTTCTGAAGGATGAAAATTAGTAGGAGTTCATCTGTATCAAACCAGATAGATCCAATAAAGCAGTCAGAACATAAGGCCACATTGATGAAACATTTCAGTTGCACCACATTTTTATTTTTCAATCAAAATTCCTTAATCTCAGACTCTGAGAAGATGTAAACAGCTCTATTGTAGGGCGTATCAGACCCTCATGCAATTGGATCTATATAAAATCAGACCAGGATTTCTAAGCCTTGTATAAAATCTAGTCAAACCTGCATGTTCCTGGGAAATGGTACAAGATTTACACTTGCTATACAAAGTAGCCTTTATTGTTTGGTATTATTTAAACACTTGCTAAACATTGAAGCTTCCAAAGTCAGATTGTTTGAGGAAAGACCAATCAGTAGTTTTGTATGTTGTATGTGTGAACATAGTTTCATTAAACAGTAGTTTAATGGTGTTCAGGTGCATGTAATAATCAAAATTAAATGTCATCAATGCTATCTTCTATAGATTCTAAAGGAAGAGAGGTTGGTTTTAATTAAAAAGATAAGAATACTTTGAAATTGTGTAATTAATTATATATAAATGGGTGCTTTTACAATTTGCATGAGTGCATTGATATAACTTTTCACCTTTTAAGAATTTTTTCACTTTTTTTTTTTTTTTTTTTTTTTTTTTTGCTGCTGTTCTTGTTTTGGATTTCACTATTAAGTTTTTTCTGATAAAACTACTGAGATGTACTGTGGTAGCCAAGACTTCCTTTCGGTTTCAGGACAATGTAATGAGACAGGCAAATCTAGTTCCAGCTCGGAATTTTAGAAGAATTTATTAAGCACATGATGCTTTTCAGTGTCATGGAAGAAGGCAATGTCATATCTCAAGACTTGGTTCAACAGAGCAAAGTATGCATACATTCTGATAGAGATTACACATCTGAAAGGGATGCACACTGTAATGTCTTTTATAATCTTCCAGTTTCATGGTTGATATGGTCTGGCTCTGTGTCCCCATCCAAATCTCATCTTAAATTGTGATCCAAAGTGTAATTTCCACGTGTTGGGAAAGGGACCTCATGGGAAGTGATTAGATCATGGAGGTGTCTCCCCCATGCTGTTCTCATGATAGTGAGTAATTTTCATGAGATCTGATGGTTTTATAAGTGTCTGGCATTTCCCCTGCTGGCACTTCTCTCTCCTGCTGCCATGTGAAGAAGGATGTATTTACTTCCCCTTCTACCATGATTGTAAGTTTCCTGAGGCCTCCCCAGCAATGTGGAACTGTGAGTCAATTAAAACTCTTTCCTTTATAAATTACATAGTCTCAAGAAGTTCTTCATAGCAGCATGAAAATTAACAAATGCAATCGTCTACCAGTTATATCACTTACATCCCGTAATGAGTGACAAGAGCATTTATAGTGAGAATAAGCCTGAAATTATAGAATATGCCCCCAATGTGAAGTTCTTCCTGAGTGTCACTTTCATGTCATGATCATGTCTTCTTTTTGCAGCTATTGTAATTAATGCAGCAACATACTTCCCCATTTATCTGGAAAGTTCACTGTATTAGTCTGTTCTCATGCTGGTAATAAAGACACACCTGAGACTGGGTAATTTATAAAGGAAAGAGGTTTAATTGACTCACAGTTCCACATGGCTGGGGAGGTCTCACAATCATGGTGGAAGGCAAAGGAAGAGCAAAGTCACATCTTACATGGCAGCAGGCAAGAGCTATTGCAGGGGAACTCCCATTTATAAAACCATCAGATCTTGTGAGACTTATTCATTATCACGAGAATGATATAGGGGAACCCGCCCCCATGATTCAATTATCTCCACCTGGCCCTGCCCTTGACATGTGTGAATTATTACAATTCAAGGTGAGATTTGGGAGGGGACACAGCCAAAACATATCAGCCACCATATAGATTCAGGCTTTCTAAGTGTCATTACAGCAAGGATATTGCTTAGATCCGTGAGTGCTTCCCAACATTCCACCCTAATGGATACACAAAAATCACTGTTCGATAAATTCTAAAATATATAAGGGAAGGAAAAAAGCTCAATTCTAATTGTTGAACTGTGTTCTACTCACAGAGTCTTAAGATGAAAGGGAATACAAGATGCTGCTGAGCCATAAATTGGTCATCACAAAGGTGATATTCAAAAGGAAAACAAGGGAGGAGTGTACACAGCTAAAAGTCTCCACTTCTACAGACTGCTTTTTCCTGTGACACACTTCCAGTCAACTAGCCCCAATCCTCATTGCAGTGTCCCCCTTCAATGCCTCCCACATGCCTAAGCTTCTCCTTTCCACAAGATTATTTGAAAGAAGTCACAGCTAAGATTTGTCATAAATTGTAAAGTGGGAAAATTAAAATGAAGGAATTTTAACATACTTTAAAAGTATGTTAAATGCATACTTTCATGAAACAGAAGGCAACAACTTTGAAGATATAACTGTTGTCTTAAAGAAAACCTTTATAAGACATAAACTTCATCATCCATGGAGCTCCAGTGAAGTTCCAGAATATTTCTTTATGCCAAAAAACAAAGCCCCACTGAAAAAAAAAAAAAAGAAAAGTGAAACTTCTTTAAATATCTAACTAACTTAATTTTTGTTTATAATTATTTTTTTTCTTACACAGAGTCTCACTCTGTTGCCCAGGCCAGAGAGCAGTGACACGATCATAGCTCACTATAACCTTGAACTCCTGGGCTCAAGCAATCCTCCTGCCTTAGCCTCTGGAGTAGCTAGGACTACAAGTGTGTGCCATCACACCCTGCTACATTTTTGTGTATTGGTGGCAGGGGTTGTTTTTTGTAGAGACAGGGTGCCCAGGCTGGCCTCAAACTTCTGGCTTCAAGGGATCCTCCTGCCTCGGCCTCCCAAAGCAGCAGGATTACAAGTGTGAGCTGCAGTGCCCAGTGCCAACTAACTTTATATAGGAGCTGGCAGATGCAAGGAAACTCAACTGCCTGCTCTGAATTTGGGGAGCAGCTCTACAGGATGTGTGCCTTCCCTGACTCGGGCTGATCGCAGACAGGCAGGTATTGTTTGGGAGTTCAGCAGCATGATTTCTAAATGAGCCAACAACAGTAGGCCTTTAACCTTGATATGCTGCTTAATTGCATATTTTAACATACTGAACTGTGAAGTCAATTTAATTATGTAAAATTAAAGTTTCATCCAGATAAAAAGGATTTGAAATGAAAGCTTCATTTTCAATTTCTTTCATTAATTATGAAAGGATAAATAATTACATTTTCCAGAGCTCCTATGCCACAAATACTTCTTTCCTTGTCAGACACCATTCATAAAGAGGTCTGTTTCTGCATTTGTGTATATGGTCTTTGGAATTTCTTATCAGATAATTGGGTCCTCTCGTGAACAATTTTAAAGTCACTTTGTCTTCTAGCACTTAAACTGCAAATGAGAAAACATGATTATCCATCAAGAGGTGACTCCAGTGACCATTTATATTTTAAGGGTTTAAGTTATTTTCAATGCTATAGTGGGGGAGGTAGAATAAATTCACTTTATTTAAGCAACTAATTGAGAAATCTTTCAAATTTTTTGGTTTAGGTATCACACTATGCCATGGCCACACTGGGAGTGGCGATGTGGTGTAGTGGAAAGATCGTCCACATGGATTCAAACTGCCCTGTGCTAGTCCTGTCTCTGACACCAGCTGAGGAGCCTTGGACCAACATCTTAATAGTTCCAAAATTAAAATTCCTGGCCTGTGAAATGCAGGGCATGAGCAAAGGACATCTGAGGGTCTTTCTAGCTATAACATATTTCAATTCTAAGGACATCTTCAGAGGTGTTCTTTAAAAAGAGGACCTGATGGCAGTAAATGCTCCTGCCCTCATATCAGTGAGCACATTAAATACTCTTTTAGGAACTTGTTAGTATGCAGGGTTGATTAGGGGAGGGGAAAGGTAAAAGTCAAAGGGGATGGGAGGCCAAGTCGGGCCGATCACTAGGTCGGGAGTTTGAGACCAGCCTGGCCAATATGGTGAAATCCCGTGTCTATTAAAAATACAAAAAAAAAAAAAATTAGCTGGGCCTGGTGGTGGGCACCTGTAGCTCTAGCTACTCAGGAGGCTGAGGCAGGAGAATCTCTTGAACCTGGGAGGCAGAGGTTGCAGTGAGCAGAGATCACGCCACTGCACTCCAGCCTGGGCAACAGAGAGAGACTCCATCTCAAAAAAAAAAAAAAAAAAGTCAAAGGGGAAGGGGCTCTAGGATGCCCCGAATGTTTTCTGCTTCAGATGTGTACCCACCCACTGACCCATGCTGTCAGAGGCCCATACACTCATACCACCAAGAACAGAATGAGTCCAATTTAGAAATTCTTGTCAATGGCAGAGGAGCCTCCTTGCCTCACTGGATTCTGATACCATGTAGTGTCCACATGAACACCATAATAGTGGACAGAGCCCCAGATCATAGACAGAAAACTATTTCTGGTCTCAAATCTGGCAAGTATTAGTCATGTGACTTTGGCCTAGCCCCTTAACATCTGAGAGCCTCAGCTTCACCTTCTTTAAAATATTTCTTTAAAATATTTAAAAATATTTAACAATACCCATCCCTGAATCCTCCATAGATTTGAGAGAGTCCAACAAAAGCATGTGTATGAAAGCAATTTATAATCAATAATATCTACATAGGCTTTATTTATTCTCATTACTAAGCATTTTCCCATATAACCTTTTTGTTGATCTCGGCAATAACCCTGTGAGATATTTATCATTATCCCATTTTACACATCCAAAACCAAGCTACAGAAAAGCTTAATATTTTGTCTAAATTTTCACAGCTAGGAAGGATTGGATGTAGGACTCAAACACAAATCATTTTACTCGAAATTTCAAGTTCTTTGTTTTACAAGGCATCATGTGAATAATTCTTTTTTCCTTTACTTTTTTTTTTTTTTTTTTTTTTTTTTTTTTTTTTTTTGAGACAGGGTCTCACTGTCACCCAGGCTGGAGTACAGTGGCATAATCACGACTCCCTGCAGCCTCGACCTCCTGAGGTCAGGTATTCCTCCCACAGCCTCCTAAAGTAGCTGGGACCACAGGCTCACACCACCACGCCCTGCAAATTTTTTTGGTACTTTTTTTTTTTAAGAAACAGGGCCTTACCATGTTGCCCAGCTGGTCTCGAAGTCCTAGGCCCAAGGGATCCACTTGCCTAGGCCTCCCAAAGTGCTGGGACACATAATCAATTCTTATAGATGCTTTTTCTGTTGCTTTCAACTTGATCAGTCCACTCTGTACAAGTAAAGAGTTTGGTCTTATTTTTATTTGATAGCTTTTAGATAATGTTATTAATCAACAGTTTAATGCATTTAAGAATGAGCCTTTGAAACCTATACTCTTACTTGGCTATGTAACTTTATAAAAACCTACTGAAGTAAGATCAGGAAGCCCAGAAAAAAAAGTATCTTCAAGTGCTTTGAATTAAAACTTTCAAAAGGTCATAGTGAACTGCCTGTTTCCCAATAGGATCTGTGTTTAACAAGGTCGTTGTGGTCATCAAAGCATCTCAGAATGTGCCTCTAAAGAAACTGCATATATCCTGTCACTTTTTCAGAAGGGCTCAAGTTAATCTGAGAGTTGGAGCTGACCTTAGATGCCCTTGTAGAAATGTCTTACATTCATGCTGCTTCTGATTCCTCTCCTCCCACTCTTTTCATGAACTCACCCCATTCAGGTTTTCACCTTCCGAATTTCACAGGCATTGTCTTATCAAGGTCACTCCAGCCTCCTAATTGCTAAATCTCATGCTCAACTTTCAATCCTTATATTGACCTGTCAGTAGCCTTTTCACAGTTGACTACTGGCCCCATTTTGAAACCCTCTCTTCAGCTGGCTTCCGGTCGCTGACCTTGCCTAATTGTCTTTCTGGGCTCTTCTGGTGTGGTCTCCTTTGCCGATTCCTCTCACATGGCTCCACTCTTTAACTAGTGTATCCTTTCTAGCTACACACACTTCCTTAGGTAATCTCATCAGGTGTCACGACTTTAAATAACATCTATATTCTGACGTCTCCCAATGATAAGCCTCCTCCCACCCCTTCAATGAACTTTGGTCTCTCCACCCAACAGCTTGGCTGATACCCTTTTTTTAATATCTACTTAGCTTCTCAAACTTAATATTTCCAAAACTGAGCTTCTGATACTCCCCACACAACATCCAAGCCAAAGCAGACCCTGGTGGTCGGCTGACACTTCCCAACTCCCTTTCCTCTCTGGCCAACAAATTGTCAGCAGGAGTCTGCTGTAGGGTTCCTGGGAAACTTTTGCTTTCCTGACACAGAAGCTGCCCCTTCCTCTTTCTCCTTCTTCCTAAGGGAACATAAAAGAGATGGCAGGAACTGCAGCCGCCATCCAATGACTGTGAGGAAATGGAGAAGAAAATCATTAAGATTTGTGCACTGTCAAGTTGTTAAAACAAATTCCAGGAATTTTACATGAGAAAAACAAAACTCTTATTATTTAAGCCACTATGGTTGAATGTGCTGCTACTTGCAACTGAAAGCATTCCTAATTAATACGGTATGTTTCAAAAATGAATATTTGTTGTGGTATAACCCTGTAAGTATGTACCAAGAACCAATGCAACAACAGGAAGAAAAACTGACAAATTATTCAAGACTCTTCCTAGATGCCTGTAGAACACAAATTCACAATCCCATCTTCATTCATTGTATTTCCTCAGAGGCTGGATGAATACTTTTCTCAGTAAGAAATCACTAGCCCAAGCCAAATGTGGGTACCCAATCCAGAGCTGCCCTGGGTTGGAAATGTGTAGGCCTGTATTAGTTCAGATTATTTTATTTGGGGTGCTGCATGCCATGAGCTTGTCTGAGAAAAAGGGGAGGCTTTCAAGAATTGGTCTAGACAGAGAAATTTCCTCTTCCCGAAAAACTTAGGTCAACAATTCATATGCTTCAGCTACTAAGGGGGTGTAGTAACTTAGGGATTATAAAACCAATGTCTCCTCTCATCTATGTTGGGGATCAAGGTAAAGAAATATTGAAATGCAGTGACAGAGGCAGAAGGCCGTGGTTCTTTACAATCACCTGGGGAGATTTAAAAGTATTCCAGGCCGGGCATGGTGGCTCATGCCTGTAATCCCAACACTTAAGGAAGCTGAGGCAGATGGATCACTTGAGGTCAGGAGTTCAAGACCACCTTGGCCAGTATGGCAAAACCCCATCACTACTAAAAATACAAAAAATTATCCAGGCATGGTGGCAGATGCATGTAGTCCCAGGTACTTGGGAGGTTGAGGCAGGAGAATTGCTTAAACCCAGGAGGCGGAGATTGCAGTGAACCAAGATCATGCCATTGCACTCCAGTCTGGGTGACTGAGCAAGACTGCATCTCAAAATTAAAAAAAAAAAAAGTATTCCAGGGATTGGGTCTTACTCCAGAGATTCTCATTCAGTTGGTATGAAGTAGATCTAGGTATGAAAAACTCCCCAGGAGGTTCCAGTGCACAGCCAGGGTTGAGGACCAATGAAGTCACTCAACTGCCTTGTTTTACTGATGAAGAAGCCAAGGTGCAGAGAGGGGAAATAGAATCTCACCGATTTGTTTTATTATGGTTAGAAATCAGTAAGTAACCCATGACATCAAAAGTTTCACTCAATAATAGGCTAAAAAATCCCATTTCTGATAAAGTTTCATTGCTGCCTTTTCTTGCAAACAGAGCTCTCTGCCAGCCTTGGGAAACTGACTTGTGCTACCTGCTAGCTCTGTGAATATTAGGGCAAACTTAAGTGTCTTCATCTATAAGGGCATTAATAGAACCTGCCTGATAGAGATTTTATGAAAATAAAAGGAGATAATACATGTAAAACTGTCTTTCACAATGTCTAACATATGTTAACTATTGTCATTTTTAGTGCTTTAATTTAATGAACATTTATATAGTGTTTGATTAATAGGGTGCATAACCCATGCCCCTCACTACCTTGCCCTGCTGTCTCCCTTTGGTCCTAATATCACTGAATCATAAAGGAGGCCTCATAAAGATCTGGAGATTGCTTCCTCCACATGCTTAAATATAAGTTTTTTCATCTGGTTGCTTTACAAATATTTTTAAATATGACGCTGATTGCAGTTGGAAGGTTGGTTTCGGTTTTTGTTTTGTTTCTTATAATCTCCCCACATACACCTGTATTTATGAGGTAACACACTAAAAGCTAATTCCTTTACAACATTTATTCTTTTACCACATTTGCCATCCACGGAACTCAAACTCTATAGCTGTTTCTGCAAGTTCAGTGACAGTCCCCAAGGAGAGCCCTTATTCCCCTGATGGAAATGTGACTCCATAGAATGTTACCTGTTTTCACCCTGGCTGAGAATTCCCTTGTTGTATTGCTAGACAGATGAGGAACAAAGCCAAGCCTTAAAAATGTCTGTGTGCATTTGCGATGTATCCTTCAGAAGTAACAGAGGGAAGAGATTCTGTCCAGGCAGAAGAAACAATAAAGACAAGAATCCTCAATGTAGAAAATACAATCACTTTAGTTCATACACAGGGTGATGAAAATTTAGTACTAGTAGCCTTGTAGGTCCCTGTGTTTTGTCCAGAACATATCTTTACTTTCCTCACCATAAACACAGCAAGTAAAAGCCAAGTGTCAAACAAATATAAGTAATACAATTTTTATTATTATAGAAGTTAAAATAAATCTTAGGGGACTATTCCCCCATTACTCAGAAACTCATTTCTCTTTGGCTGTCTCTTGGGATGCATTCTGAAGTAATCCCTTCCTTCACCAGCTAATGCACACCCACTAGGTAACACCCACAGCAAGCCTTATCATTATTATTAAGCAAATAGTAATTTTCAGTAGCTATGGAGCTTCTAAGAGCATAATATTTACTTGGGATACTTATTTTAAATGCAAATTCTGACTTCAGTAGCTGTAAGGAACTGCTCTGTAATCTTTTTTTTTTAATTAATACATTGTATTTTTTTAGAGCAGTTTAGGTGTACAGCAAAACTGAGCAAAGTAAAGAGAGTTCCCACATACTTCTCCACCAGCTCACAGCCTCTCTACCATCGATATCTTACATCAGTGTAGTCCAATTATTACAACTGATGAACCAATATTGACATATTATTGCCAACCAAATATTAGGGCTTACTCTTTGTGTTGTACATGCTATGGGTTTTGACAAATGAAATCTTTATTTTTAACAAGCGCATTTAAGTAAATGCAATGCAATTAATTTGAGGACCACACTTTAAGCAACATTGCCCCAGGTGATTTATAATCAGATTAACACTATGATTATAATGTAACGATACTGAGGCCAACAAAAATGGCCAGACCACTATAATAGAACTTTAGAGTTCCTTTCATAAATATCTTGGCAACCTTCAAAACCTAAACAGGCTCTATTCCAAAAGTCCACTTCTGAATTGTTGTCTTGGAACTCAGATCACAGGCTTTTCACAGAACCAATTGATGTAAACAATGATCGAGTTCTTGGACCTACCCTTCAAAGCTTATTTCACTCATAATATTATAAGGTTATCTTAATTATATTTAAAGAGGAAACAATAGAAATGTAAACCCACAAAGATAATGGACAAAAATGTTTTGGAAATATTTGAGAATTTTTTTTCAATATTCAATATTTGAGAATAGAGGTCAGGGGCCTCTTTTAAACAAAACTTCAAAGGCACAAACCATAAGGCAAAAATATATATTAATTGAAAACATCAAAATAGGACTTCTGTTCGTGAGAGACAATAAACACTAAGAACAGATGATAGACTGGGAGAAGCTATTTGGAATGTTTCTAGCCAATGTATCTAGAATAAGCAAAGGATTCCTCCGAATCAATAAGAAAAAAAAAAATGCTCAGTTACAAAATGAGCAGATTTTGAATAGGTGATTTTTAGGAAAAAAAACTCAAAAACAGAGCCAGCATGTAAAGAAATGCCCAAATAATTGGTAATTAGATGAATGCAAGTTAAAATGGTGAGTTATTCTTTTACACGTTTCAGGCTAGCAGAATTTATTTAGGATCATAGGCAGACATTTGCCTTCATGTGCTGCCAGTGGGAGAGCAGACCACTGTGACGAGCAATCTAGTCCAACAGATAAACATTCCCTGTGACATGCCAATTCTGCTCCTGGATTTAAGTCCAGGAAATTTCTTACTAGGGCCATACTGGACCATGTGTGAGGATGTTCACTAGAGCATTACTTGGCGGTGGGGAGTTGGAGGAAATCTGGTTATTCACTATGGAGGGATGGATAAGGAATTTGGGATGAGTAGAAACCATGGAGTGCTATGTAGCAGGTAAGAGGCAACAAATTAAATGAACACATAGCAAAGTGTATGGGTCTTAAAAACAGAATGCTTAATGAAAAAAGAAACAGAATAAGATAAGAAATAATTATCACTTAGATAAATCAGAAACAATGCATACCAAACAACCATCTTCACTGTGCAAAAAATATTCAAATAAAAATACATATGTTAATGGTTGCCTATGGAAGGGGAGAAGAATGGCAGTGGAAGGTAGGATGGAGAGGAGTCAACAAGAAGGAGCAGTGTGGCATAGAGGGAAGAGCACAGGCTTTGATGTCAGCCTGCCTGGATTAGAGCCTTAGCTTCACCGCTTACTAGCCGTGGATCTTGAGCAAATCACTTGATGACTCTTAAGCTTCTTTGTATGTAAAATATAGACCATGTTATCTATCTTACGGTGCCATAGTGAGATTTAAAACACAAAATCCAAGCACAGCACTTAGCTCAGTGCTTAATATATAATTAGTATTCAATAAATGTTAGCAATAATTGTAAAAGAACCCTGGCCTCATGCTGCAGATCAATAGTGGGAACATAAAGCATTAAGAGTAGGAAATAAGAGCTGGAAGAAAGAAAGGATATGAGAGAACTGATTCAAGAACAGGAGGAGGGTGGTGATGGTTAAGTTTTCCATCTTTCCCATAGGAATCTCTCAGATGGCATCAGCATAGTCTTCTCTCCTTTACTTTCATTTTTTCCCCTTATTTTCTCTTCTATTTTCCTAGTGCTACAGAAGTTCTCACTTTTTGTCACCAGGTGCTGGGGGCAGAGTGCGGTTCGTCTAAGGAGTAGAGAAGGGAAGGATCTGGGGTCTGTGTGATGAGGAAGAAGGAAGTGTGTCAGTTGGCTATTTCTGTATACAAACCACCCCAACATTCAGTGGCTTAAAGAGAATTATTTATTATCCCTCACAAGTCTGGGGGTTGGAACATTTAGGCTAGATTTGTCTGGGGGTGGCTCTGCCCCATATGTCTCTCATTTTATTCCTGGAACTAGCAGACTAGAATGTCTTCCAGGTGATGACAGGTCACAGAATAGTCAAGCCCAAAACAGCACAAGGACTTCTGGAGTATCTGCTATGTCACATTTGCTAACATCCCATCAGCCAAAGTAAGTAATGGCTGATGGGCCATATACCCCATGCACAGGGGAAAAGCACCACAAAATGACATGGGAAAGGACATGGGTACTGGGAAGGGTGTAGAATTGGGGCCACTCATGCAATTCACACAAGGAGTCACATACTTCTCATAATTGACTGGAAAAAGTGAACATAGCCTAGCTGAGAAAACAGGGAAACTGAATGCTGGATGATGCAAAAAGCAGGTCCAAGCAAGTTCTCTCTATCTCTGTCTCTCTCTGTCTCTCTCTCTCTCTCTCTCTCTGCATCTCTCCCCTACCACCACCACACACACACACACACACACACACACACACACACACACACACACATACATACACAGAAATGCCCACATATATTAATGGAAGAATTCCCAATGACTAGTGTAGTATTAGTTTTTTGGTGTTTGTTTGTTTGTTTGTTTGTTTGTTTGTTTTGAGATGGAGTTTCACTCTTGTTGCCCAGGCTGGAGTGCAATGGCATAATCTTGGCTCACCATAACCTCCGCCTCCCAGGTTCAAGCGATTATCCTGCCTCAACCTCCCGAGTAGCTGGGATTACAGGCATGAGCCCCCACGCCTGGCTAATTTTGTGTTTTTAGTAGAGACAGAATTTCTCCATGTTGGTCAGGCTGGTCTTGAATTCCTGACCTCAGGTGATCCACCCGCCTTGGCCTCCCAAAGTGCTGGGATTACAGGTGTGAGCCACCACACCCGGCCTAGTATTAGTTTTAATAAGCCAGTTGGTAACTAAGAATAAATAAGTCTTGCTATGGAGCCAGAGGTTGGGATGGAGAGTGGGGATGGAGATCTGTCCTTAAGGAAGTAGACAGCTGGATAAATAGTGCTGTTTGGGGACATTGAAAAACACACGCTTGCATGCACACACCACACACTTTCTTCAATCCAGAGCAATTGAGAAGTAAGGACTGAGATTAGTTTACAAGTTTTTATTAAGCTTATTCCTAATTTTTAACTAGCCACACCTTGCACAGAACCTTTGATAGCTTATTATTATAGCCTAATGATGATGTTCATACTAATATCAACAGCAAGAGTCTGGCATCTGTAAAATATAAATACAAAATTGTCAGTTACTAATGAAATGAAATTAATATCCACAGTCTCTTTTTAGACAAATCTTTTCTCCTAGGATGGGGGAGGATATACTTAAACAATCTGAAATGTGTATCTATATTACATTTTAAGCACAACAATTCTTTTTTTTGAGACAGTCTCACTCTGTCACTCAGGCTGAAGTACAGTGGTGCCCTCTCAGCTCACTGCAAGCTCCACCTCCCAGGTTCAAGTGATTCTCATGCCTCAGCCTCCCAAGTAGCTGGGATTATAGGCATGCACCACCACACCTGGCTAATTTCTATATTTTTAGTAGAGATGGGGTTTCGCCATGTTGACTAGGCTGGTCTCAAACTCCTGACCTCAAGTGATCCACCCACTTCGGCCTCCCAAAGTGCTGGGATTACAGGCATCAGTCACTATGCCCAGCCCACAATTTTACCTTTTAAAGAAGCATGTATTCATTCAAAAAAGCATTATTTGGTTTGAATATTAAGAGGAGATTCTAACAACTTTTTTCACTACTGTGTATGTAAAATATCTCTTTTACTGATGCTAAAATTAAATTTAAATATGCCTTTAATATTTTTTAAATGTAACATTGTTGTACCACGGGCCTAGAACCTAGAATGGTGCCCTGCAAGTGAGAAAAATTAAAGTGATAGGGTACCCCAAAATAAAGCTGCACACCTACAACCATCTGATCTTCGACAAAGTCGACAAAAATAAGCAATGAAGAAATGATTCCCTATTTAATAAATAGTGCTGGGATAGCTGGCTAGCAATATGTGGAAGAATGAAACTGGACCCATATCTTCCACCATATACAAAAATTAACTCAAGATGGATTAAAGATTAAATTGTAAGGCCTCAAACTATAAAAATCTTAGAAGGAAACCTAGGAAATACCACCTGGACATCAGCCTTGGAACATAATTTATAACTAAGTCCTCAAAAGCAATTGCAACAAAAAACAAAAACTGAAAAGTGAAACCTAATTAAACTAAAGAACTTTTGCACAGCAAAAGAAACTGTCAACAGAGTGAACAGACAACCTACAGAATGGGAGAAAATACTTGCAAACCATGCATCCAACAAAGGTCTAATATCCAGAATCCATAAGGCACTTAAACAACTCAACAAACAAAAAACAAATACGTCATTTTAAAAAAGACATGAACAGACACTTTTCAAAAGAAGACATACAAGTGGACAAAAAACATAGGAAAAAACTACCTGCCATCACTAATCATCAGAAAAATGCAAATCTAAACCATAATGAAATATCATCTCACACCAGTCCAAATGGCCATTAATAAAAAGACAAAAAATAACAGATGCTGGCAAGGCTACGGAGAAAAGGAACACTTACACACTTTTGGAGGGAATGTAAATTAGTTCTGCCACTGTGGAATGAAGTTTGGAGATTTCTCAAAGAACTAAAAATAGAACTACCATATGACCCAACAATTCCATTACTGGTTATATACCCAGAGGAAAATAAATTGTTCTACAAAAAATACATGTGCACTTGTATGTTCATTGCAGCACTATTCACAATAGCAAAGACATGAAATCAACCTAAGTGCCTATCAGCAGTGAACTGGATAAAGTAAATGTGGTATATATACACCATGGAATACTACACAGCCATAATAAAAGAATGAAATCATGTTCTTTGCAGCAACATGGATCCAGCTGGAAGCCATCACCCTAAGCGAATTAACACAGGAACAAAACACCAAATACCACATGTTCTCACGTGCAAATGGGAGGTACATATAGACATAAACATGGGAACAATGGACACTGGGGACTACTGGAGGAGGAAGAGAGGCAGCAGGGAAAGGGCTGAAAAACTACTTATTGGGTACTATACTCATGAGCTGGATAATCCCCTAGTAGGGATCATTTGTTCCCCAAACCTCAGCATCACATAATATACCCATGTAACAAACCTGCACATGTACCCCCAAATCTAAAATAAAAGTTGAAATTATTAAAATAAAAGAAAAATAAAGCTAGCAATGAGCCCTATACATGAAAATCAATAAAATCATAATCATGGCTGTGTAGAGGGGCTTGTCATTTATTGCAATTTTCGTTCAAGCTGGAATAGGACCGTGTCTCTTCCAGTTCTGCCCACTATAGCTAGCATAGTGCCTGGCATCAAGCAGATGTCCTATATTGTAATTAACTGGGAACTTTCTGCACCCCACCAAAAATAAATAAATAAATAAAACTGAAGTGAAAGAGTGGTAAAATATTACTCATGCAATTTTTCAGGCATAGAGTCATCTGTCTACCATCTGGCCCATTCCTCATGTAACTAGTTGCTTTTCTCAGGGAAGCATCACCCAAACAAGCTACGAGACAGATGCATGTAATCCATCCTAGGAACACACAAGGAGGGGCTTCTTTCTGTCACTGGAATGCTCTCTGAGTCTCCCATAGAGTTGGGTTCTTAAAATAAGATGAAATATTTAAAACACAGAGAACCAAATTCTCGTAACCCTGAAGTCTTTTTAAAGATTAGAGCAGGTCTGTGTTGTCTTGAATAATTTAAGTTGTGCAAATAAGAAATTGTCATTTGAGACATCTCAACTCAGGTAATTTCACAAATGTTTCTCTCTGTAATATACTTGACTGACAGATGATTTCCTGAGCTGATTTTTAAGTCACGCCGAGGACAAATAGACATCTGAGAGAACTGTCTTTTATTGTCTTCTGTTAAGCAAGAGAAGATAGAGTGGGCTGATGCTTAAAGAACTCTCATTTCCTGAACGCTGACTTTTTTGAATGTCTGAGGGGCTAAGTAACTCTCTTGATTCTGCCCATATGAAAACAGCATGGGAGTGCTGGAAGACAGAATGGGGACTTATCCCTCATAGAACTTTACTTAGGAGTGGACATTATTAACAAGCCCGAGTTACTCAGAGTTAACTCTGTGAGCCACATATGTGCTTATACATTTCCTTGTAGCCACAGTTTAAATTATTTTTTAAAAAAGGTGAAATTAATTTTAATAATATATTTAACCCAATATACCCAAAATTTTATTTCAGCATGTAGTCAATATAAAAAATTATAAGTTAAAATTTTTTTTCATGTTAAGTCTTTAAAATCCAATGTCTCTTTTACACTTGCAGCTCATCTCATTCACACAAGCCACATTTCCAGTGTCAGTGGTCAATTTGGCTCCTGTGTTGGACAGCACAGGGCTGGACAGCAGACAGTTCACTCAGCCCAAGACACCAACTTTCACTGAGTAATGTCCATGAGTTTATGGAAATGCTCTTAATTTTCCACAAATATTAATGGCTCTTACCTCTTGGATTTTTTCAGCAGGTCAGCTTCAGGGAAGGGAAGAGGAAAAGCACCAAGGTTTTCTGGGCACCTACTATGTGAACAAGAACTCACATCATCTCACTTTCCCCACAACAGACCTGTGAGGAAAGGAGATGATTCTGATTTTGCAGAAGAGAAAATCAATGTTCAGGCAGGCCAAAGACTTGCCAAGGTCACACAGTGAGTGATGGCAAGGCTGGGAAGGAACTCAGGCTTGGCCTCAGAGCCCTGGCACTTTCTATTGTATTATCGTCGCTCCTCCGATACCACTGAGTAGTGAGTGTCTGAATCACTGGGAGAGCTTATTATTAAAGCACTTGTCACTGGACCCGACCCCGAGAGGTTCCGATTCAGCAATTCAGAGTGGGGCCTGAGAATCTGCACTTCCCCCAAGTTCCCAGGAGATGCTGATGCTACTGGTCCAGGGACCACACTTTAAGAACCCCTGCTGTATAGACTGAATTTGATGCAATTAGTAGGAGTCTGTCTGTCTTAAGCTAATGATGATGCTTCCCTCTGCTGCCAGAAACCAAGCTTTGATTTATAAACCTGTCTATTGTTATTTCCTTAGTCAGCTAAAGATGGCTACCAAGTAGTATGGACTGGGATAGGTTCACTTGTTATGACCCTTTTTATTCCTTCGTAATTAATTATTAAACATAAGTATAGCACTTTATTGTAATAGGGAAGCATTCCCCTCTTCCCTCAGCTCTTGCAAGGAAGCAGAAATGATACATGTGGAAGTCTTGTATCATGTCTTTTCCAAAGTATACACACTTTGAAGTCATCACTATTTACTTTTGAAAAATTCATATGGCATCTTTTTAAAGAAGTGGCTACATCATCAAATATTTTCATGGTGTCATTTTTTTAAGCCAAGCGATAGTTATTGTGCATTCACCACAATTTAGAAAAACCCTGAGTCTAAGTGATAGTTATTATGCATTCACCACAATTTAGAAAAACCCTGAGTCTAAAATTTAATTGATTGTATTTTAACCACCGATGCTATGCTCAAGAAGTGAGCAATTATTTGCCTTTCTACCTATCTGCAAGTTCCATCACGTCTTGATTTATTACGTGGCCTGAGGGCACTTTCAATCTTCCTAGCCATTGATCTCTAGCCCTTTCCATTCTTGCAAGGTAGGGGCCTTTCCATGCCTCTTATTTATTTTGAAAGTTTTTAAACCCTGTCTTCTACCCCAACTCCCAAACCCTATCACATCGGAAGAAAAGCAACAGACTACTTTGTGCATGTCATGGAGCCCATAATATTCACAAAAGGACAGCAGACCCAGGTGTGCTAACAGGACAGGAGCAGGTCAAACTGATATCAGCATGAAAAGTGGAAAAGTCACCTTCATTAGAAGCTCCATCAGAAATATGGGAGCATTTGTGTGTTCAAAACTGCAAAGAGAGGCAGGCTGCATTTTTCCCACAGCCATATAATGACAAGATAATTGAAAGTGAAGTTAGGCTGCAGAAGCTGTCTAGGTCTCGTGACATCACTCACAGCCTATACTTTTCTTTTTTTTTTTTTTTTTTTTTTTTGAAACGGAGTCTCACTCTGTGGCCCAGGCTGGAGCGCAGTGGCCGGATCTCAGCTCACTGCAAGCTCCGCCTCCCGGGTTCACGCCATTCTCCTGCCTCAGCCTCCCGAGTAGCTGGGACTACAGGCGCCCGCCACCTCGCCTGGCTAGTTTTCTGTATTTTTTTTAGTAGAGACGGGGTTTCACTGTGTTAGCCAGGATGGTCTCGATCTCCTGACCTCGTGATCCGCCCGTCTCGGCCTCCCAAAGTGCTGGGATTACAGGCTTGAGCCACCGCGCCCGGCTATACTTTTCATAATAGATACTTGAAGCCTGTTTCTCCATCCAAATATGGATTGATTGATTTGGTGGGCTTTTTAAAATTTTTACAAATTCATCCTTGTAGCAGCACAAGGATGGAGTTTCTAAGAAGGGAACGTGTTGGGTGTGGATGTATTTGAATAAATGAAAAAAAAATCACAACAATCCAATATTACAAAGACATGTTTTGGGCAAAAACATTAGGAGGAAAAGCCACCAGTTCAGTAAGTCACCAAAAATACCTGCCGTTTCTCAAAGCTTCCCCCTGTCGTTTGCCCTCAGTCGCCATGTTCTGCTCTGTACTCTGGTGCTGGTTTCAGAGGAACTGATGGAAGAAGGTTTGGGAAGGCTGGGGTAGAAAAAGGGAAAAACCAAAGATAAAAAAGATTCCTAGAGTTCTTGCTCTTTACCATACAGTTCATAAACGCAGAATCCCTTTATTTGATTTGACTCAGAAGCAAGTAGAACAGTCGTAGAGTGAATTTCTTCAAATACATAGCCTGCCGGAATTTTCATTTCACTGCACCTTGTCACAAGCCTGAACTTCATCCTTACAACACAAAACCCATGCTTGGGATGAAAAGACACAGAATACCAAATTGCATTCCTTTTAATAGAAGTGCCAGCAAGCCATATTGGGAGGCAGCCGTTTGTCTCTAGAATATCGCCAGGAGGAAGGTGAACAGATTTTTGCCAGACACCACCAAAGTATTTTCTAACCTAGTCACATTTCCTTGCTTATAGCACAGTGATTCTCAAAATTTCATGTGCCTATGAATCACCTCAGGATCTTGTTAAAATGCAGATTCTGATTCAGTAGATTCTGCATATCTAATAAGCTCCCAGCGATGCCAGTGTGTCACCTGAGCAGCAAGGACATAGAGGACTGTGTTTCGTGTCTAAATATACTACCTGGCATGAGAGGGTTAACATCCAGGACCTGAGGAAAAGACATTTGCTGGAGTGGGAGGGGAAGATGGCAGATGTAGGTAGCAAGGAAGTAAAAGAAGGACTCAATTACAAGTGACAAAAGAAAGGAAAGTTGAACTCAGCATCTGGACAATAATGTGACAAATAACAGGTGATAGCTCAGGCGAGCAATAGTAATCTAGAATGTCATGACCAATGAAAGGGTGGTGTATGCAATGGAAAATCTCAAAAATTAGATAGCTGTGCAGGCAGGCAGATGAGAAATCTCTACTAAGTAGCAAATATCTGGCCATAGAACTAAATACGGAAGATGAGACCAAGGGCAGGAGGGGTAAGGCAACATGGATCCTGGCAAGGACAAGATGGTAGGGAACTGAGACGCAATTGAAACCAAGGGCCACAAGGCAAGGATTCCTTCACCAAAAGTGAAGCTTCAGAATGTGATGGAGCCCAGAGCTGTGAAGACTCAGCCCTAAAGAAGCTAATATTCAATATGCCTGATCTGTGTGCCAGGCACTGTTATTTACAAAGGCCTTTGTAGTCATTATTTCACTCAATCCCCTTAAATTTATATGGCAGGCATTTTGATTCCATTTTAAAGACGAAGTATCTAAGGTTTAGGAAGATTTCACATCTTGCCTAAAGGCCCTCGCTAATAACTCACAAAGCAAATAACTCACATTCTATACTCTTTCCAAGACTCCACACAGGCCTGGCAGCAAGCACATGGACAGAGGAGTCTGCATGGTAATCCAGGGCTCTGCAGTCTGCCCCAGAACCAAGGAAGGATGTGAGCACCTTCATGGTGGGAAAAGTCTGAATTAAAGATGCAAAGACACAAAGGACAGGGCGCCAGACATTGTGTGATAGAGTAAGGACTTGTTGTTTACTGAGACTATAATTCAGAACTGTGATGATGCCAAAAATATTCTAACCTCTTTGATAACTATTCTATAGTCATCTCATTTCACAGCGGAAGTACCCATGTCTTAAGCTCTGGGGCTTGTCAATGAGTAATTGGCACAAAAATCATGGAAAGAGGTCACAATGTCCCAACCTTAGCCAGACCTTGTCTTTATTTCTTTGTGTTAGTCTCTGAGGTGGGAATCCCCAGACATCTCGTTCCAAGAAAACTAATGGCTCCCTTGCAGCTTATTCACGAGCCTGTCATTCACATTGATATGTTAAGTACTGCGCCATTGCAATGAACAGGACTTGATTTCAGAAGAAAGAAGGCAAGTTATAAATGCAGATTAACTCACTGAACTATATTGTTTTCCTAAACATGGCTTACTGCATGCTATCTGCTGCAAGTAGAGATGGCATTACTCAGACTCCCTGCAGTGCAGCTTCTGCATACCACTTAGCCTCCACAAGAGGCAGAGGCCCTGCCCACAGTTGGTGAGAGTATGGGAGGGTGGAAGGAGAATAGCAGCAAATTGCTCAGTGGCTAGTTCTCAGCTTCACAGGTATCAAGAATCTTCCTGGTGTGGATCTTGACAAAAGCAGTGTGGTTCTGTGGGAGCAGCTTCTTGCTTCCCCAGCTTCCTGGAAAGGGCAGTAACTTCCTCATTGGACCACTTCTGTAGGGTTGTTTGGTTGTTTGGGAGGTTACCCTGAAAGCTTGGCCTAGAGCCTGCTCCTCTCCCTTTCAACAATTTTATGAGTACCCAATTCCTGCATTAATCCCTTTCTGTTTAAACTAGCTAAAGTGAATTCTGTTAACTAATCCAGAAGGAAATTTCCAATAAGGATACATGGAAATGTCACCTAGAAATGGAAGAGTAAAGAAATCTGGTAATGGGCCGGGCGCGGTGGCTCAAGCCTGTAATCCCAGCACTTTGAGAGGCCGAGACGGGTGGATCACGAGGTCAGGAGATTGAGACCATCCTGGCTAACACGGTGAAACCCCGTCTCTACTAAAAAATACAAAAAAACTAGCCAGGCGAGGTGGCGGGCGCCTGTAGTCCCAGCTGCTCGGGAGGCTGAGGCAGGAGAATGGCGTGAACCTGGGAGGCAGAGCTTGCAGTGAGCTGAGATCCGGCCACTGCAGTCCAGCCTGGGCCACAGAGCAAGACTCCGTCTCAAAAAAAAAAAAAAAAAAAAATCTGGGAATGCTGTTTGGCTCTTAATCAGTGTGTATGTGTGTGTCTCTCTCTTCAACCTACTTCATTCTTTCTTCTCAGAAGCAGTACCCACTTTCTCTACCAATCAGCCTTTTATACAATGCATTTTGAATTTTCTTCTCTCTGGTACACACTTGTCCAGAAATGATGGGCAGTCCTTTTTTTTTTTTTTTTTTTTTGTGACAGAGTCTCACTCTGTCGCCCAGGCTGGAGTGCAGTGGCACAATCTCAGTTCACCGCAACCTCCACCCCCTGGGTTTTAGCAATTCTCCTACCTCAGCCTCCTGAGTAGCTGGGATTACAGGCACCTGCCACCACGCCTGGCTAATTTTTCTGTATTTGTAGTAGAGATGGGGTTTTGCCATGCTGGTCAGGCTGGTCTCAAACTCTTGACCTCAGGTGATCCACCTGCCTTGGCCTCCCAAAGTGCTGGGATTATAGGCATGATCCACCATGCCTGGCCTACGGACAGTCCTTTAATCCCAATCCCAGATTCCCATGGGAGAGAGTCTGATTGGCATAGCTTGAGCTAGGTGTCTACTGTGGTTCAATCAGCTATTATTTCAGTTACAAAAACCCTGTGATGTTTTTTAGTAACTTAATAATCCATATCTACACTTGTGGAAACTGAGCCTTATACAATTTACATGACTTACCCCAAATCAGACAACCGTTAAGCAGACAATGCAAGATTTAATGCCTATCTACTGACCTCAAATTCAATGCTCATTTCACTAGGCCATGACTGTGTTTTTAGTATTTATAACTATATATTTGAAGTGCTTTACGATTTACAATGTGTTTTTATATCTTCTATCTCATTTGACCCTTCCAGTAGTCCCACTATTATTTCTGTCCCACTTTATTGGCAAGAAAATTGATGTTCACAGACGTTAAATGACTTGTTCAATGTCTCACATTTCATTAGAGCTCACGCCAAAGTTTCAATCTCCATCTTCTCATTCTAAGAGGATTTTATGTTGGAGTGAGGGTTGGGGAAGCCAAAATGTAAATGGAGCTAAATTTCACAGGACATCAGATCTGATACATCAAAGTCACTTCTTATCCTGGGTTGTAAAAGAAGCAAACAAAAGCAAGTTTGTTGTTGATGAAGTGATTGGGGAAAATTTTGTTGGATTCTTACATTCTCATAAACCTAAATAGAAATGACAATTTAAGGGAAGAAAGACTCCTGTCTAGCTACAAGGAAAATGCTCCTCTACTCCCTTCTCAGCACAAAAGAAGAGGTTATGACTCTAGCAAATTCCTAAGGAGCTGATAAAACACATCTGAAGTAAGAATAGATAACTTTCTTCAAGTTTAAAGATCAGCATGGACTGCAGAATACTTCTGGGCTCAGTATTTAACCAAAGACCTTGCAATAGTGTCTTGCTAATCTATAAAGAGATACCTAAATGACCTTCCCATTTTAATATTCATTGGAAATTATTTCTACTGGGGAGGGACAGTATTAGCATAAGGGATTCATCCTTGCTTCTTGTCATCACTTTTAGAAGTCGTCGTGCTTTCCTTTCAACCTAACTTTTGCAAAGAAAGTCATTTCCCAAGAGAAATTACAAAGGCATTTTCCGCACCGTCTTTAACTAATAGTTATTGAGCTTATACATGTATAAAGTGCAATACTGAAAAGGCAAAGGACCAAATTCTAACTTTCTGCAAGATACTCCGTTATTTCTCCCATGATGACCTTGTAGCAGCAAAGCAGAGCCCCATGATAGAGGCTCAATTATTGTAATTCTCTCCCAGCAGGGCTTTCAGTGGGCATTTCCACTCCCCACAGCTTATGTGCAATGCAGATGTCTGATTACTGTAGCACAATGATGGAAGTCCAGGCTCCACACACTTGTGCAGAAGTGTTCAGGACAAGTTCTGGCAATCCTTCATGGTCAACATCAAACCCATCCAACCTCCGCACTTCTGACCACTACTATGGAATAGTTTTAAAACTTCAGCATGTTCTTCCCTGTTTTGTAGTCAGCTCTCATAATTTGCTAAACCCTGCTGTATGACTTGTTTCAGTATCTTTTGTGCTATATCATCATCTATTCCTGAGTTAGCACAGAAATCCATAATGATGATATGGAATGATCCTAATTCTAAAGTAGTTTCTGTGGATGGTAATGTTGAGCTTTATTGGTATCTTGGCTTTCTACAGAACAAAAGAAACTTTGGTGATATGGGAGATTATCTAAAGAACAATGAGTGGAATGATCAAAAACTAAATCGTATTGACTTGAGAGTCTGAATGCCATGGGACCAAGGCTTCGGTAGAGGCCAATATAAGGAGCACTATCTTTGACAAGGCTCTTACATCCTCCAAGAAATTCCAGCCACTAGGGGCATGAACCAATAACAAAGAAGATCTTTCACTTGGATTGTTTCAATTTATGTGATTTTCTCCACCTTGTATATTTTCTAATGATCTTAACTTTAAAACTAAAATATTCAATGGGTTAAATTTCACCTGGAAAACTATAATTGGCCCTCTCATTAGGATTCCATTTTACTGCCAAGCCCATGAAACATCTGGGGAAAAGGGGATAGAGCTTTTCATCTCCCTCCCCATCCATGAGGAAGCCCCTGAAAAAGAACCTCTGGGGTTCCTTGGCACACAGTTTGAAAACCATACTTCTAGTCTTGTGCAAGAAACCTCTGATTCTAGGACCCTCAGATGAGTGGCAGAAGGTTGACATCAAAGGATGAGAAAGAGAGCAAACATTCCTTTCTGCTTGTATTCTCTCTGCCACCTCTCACTCCCATTATTTTTCTTGTAATCTCCTATTCTCTTCAGTTTTTTGCTCTATTATTTTGCCAAACTATGGCAAAGTTCAAATTTGATGGACACCAAACCCAAAACAGCTTACCCTTGGTTTGCACACCAAATTCATGCATTTTGTTTCTATTATTACTTGCATTTAGCAGAGCTTATAGTCATGAGAAATATTGTAATTTGCTTGTCTCTATCATAAGAAACTTTGATTTTCTTTTTAAAAAGTTGAAAGAATCACTGAATAGCTTCAAATTTTGAGTAAAGTTATCACAAACATAATAAAAGTTAAAGTTCTGATTAAATGCAATAAGGTAGGACTTTTTAAAGAATGACATTTCTCAAAGTAACCATCATCTACAGACTCTGTAATCTGCTAGGTTAGTGGCCTCAGTGAGAAGACTAGCAGTGGTCATATAGAAACTGTCAGGATCACAGCAGCTCCGGGTAAGATGGAGCTGAGAGAGGCCATTTGGCCCTGCAATCAGGGAATGAGCTCTGAAAGACAGTGTGAATGCTAGAGGATCTACAAACCCGGAGGTGCCTCTAGCAGATTACTTCCATCTTGGAGAGGACCTAGAGAGAATATCTGAAAATTCAGGGAACCACCAGAGGAATCACCCCACCTCTGATATCATGTGATCCACAGAAGGCAATCTGCATCTCTCTGACTGGTATTTATATAGTCTCTGGGTAAAGTTTGCACTTCATTCCTCCAAAATGAGATGTAGGTACCCTGTGTATATTTTTCTTCTTTTATAAAAGTATTCATAGCTTCCTTTCTTAGACTGCTTTGTATCTTGAAGTACTTTCCTTGAGTTTCTCAAAGTACAAACAATAATTAAACCCAACCTTGCAACTTCCTCAAGAGGTAGGAAGAATTTTTGTTGAAACAGATGTGGAAGTTAGATAGATTAATCAAAGCATATTACCAAATCCATGGGTTGGCTTGAGAACAAAAGCCCAGAGTTCAATAGCTTCCAACTCCCTTTCTCAACAGTCACCCATCAGACTTGGTTTCTTTTCCTTTTTCCCATTCCTAAGGTAATTTTTATTTACGTTATCTTCATGTGACTTGGACTTTAAGGAAATGGTAGAACAAAGGAAATAAATGAGCCTTGTGATTTCATCTTTGCCTAAAAGCAAATATTTCCAGACTCTGTTTTCTATCCTCTCATCCTCATCACATGGTATCGCATTTGCTAATCCCTCAGTCTCTGAGATAATGACCCTTTCAGCAAAGAAAAAGAAGCTACTGACTTCTTCCCCATCAGCCTCCATGGAAAATACTCATGAAAGACTGAAGCAGATATCCAAACACACTTGTGATTATTCTCATGGAAAAAAAAAAGCAAGAACATTGCCTCTTTGCCTCTGCCTTTCTTTCACTTACTGGAAATATCTCAGATTTATAGTTTTTATTGTCATATTCTATGTTGTTTGTAAGTACAGTGACCTGGTCAATGGGCTGAGGGGGTCTGAGAAGTTGCTGGGAACACTTTTTTTTGCCTCAGTGAGAAAAAGTTGACACCAGAGGGCAACCTGTCACTGGCCTTTTGTGAAACGACATCACTCCCATCTCCAGGGAGTGCAATCACCCTTGGCACAGCCACTTTTATTAAAGGAATCAGCAGAATTGGGCTTGAGCCTGCCCTGTCACCCACACACCTAGGGGTGCTGTGTGACTAAGTAGTATGAGATGACAATGCAGGGAATTTCTAAGGACCCTTAGTGTCCCTTTGTCATCTGCAGATGCTCCTCTTCCCAGCAGCAGAGTCGAATCCCTGCTAGATAGCCAGCTGGTTGTATTATTTCTATGACTGGCAGTTTTCAGACAATGAGAAATTGATCCAGCGAGCAAAATCCCTTGGCACAAAGGATCAGGTTGACTTTTATTTCCAGGAACAGAATACCACTCCCAGCATCCTCCTTTTAGACAACTTTGTTGCCACCTTCCATCAGAATGAAACAGCCCTGTCTCCAGATGGTCTATTCTGTTGCACTCTTTAGTAGACAGAAATCCTTCATATAAATGTTGATCAAAACATTCAGATACTTTCATATCCACATGCACACACAGCCATTGGATAGTATGAGCAAAATAAAATGGGATGCCTGAACAAAACTTCTCTGAATACCAGCCTAGTCTTCCTGCAAGGTTCCATCAGCTGTTGACTGCAGATGCTATTCAGTAGTTAATCCAGAAACCAGATTTCCCTCTGTCATTGGGGAAAGAAATAGAGATGTAGCTATCATTTCAAACATCTCAGGAGTTTCTCATTAAATACTTACTTTTTCCATCTAATCAGTGAATACAACAGGGAACAAGCAGCCTTCTGGCTTCACATTATCTATAGAAGCATAGTTTCAATCTATATTATCACATTATCTATAGAAGCATAGTGTTCAATCGCACTCTGCAAGTTTGAGCAGAGAGGCCTATGAGCAGCTGTTCTTACTGTCATTAAGAAGGGACCAGGAAGGGCAAGTTTCAAAGACAAAAAGACATATTTCAGCAAAACGTTAATGTCCATTTCTCTTTCGCCTTTCAAAGTGCAAGGCATTCTCCTTAAACAGCCTAAAGCCCAAATTCTCAAGTTTAGGATTGTTAAAGAAAGTATACAACTATTAAGTTGAACCAGAGAAAATTGCCAACACTCAAACTTTTGACCTATAAAATAGCAATTTCTTTTTTTATTATTTTTATACTTTAAGTTCTGGGGTACATGTGCAGAACGTGCAGGTTTGTTACATAGGTATACATGTGCCATGGTGGTTTGCTGCACCCATCAATCGGTCACCTACCTTAGGTATTTCTCCTAAATCCATCCCTCCTTTAGCCCCCTATCCCCTGACAGGCCTGGATGTGTGATGTTCCCTTCCCTATGTCCATGTGTTCTCATTGTTCAACTCCCACTTGCGAGTGAGAACATGCGGTGTTTGGTTTTCTGTTCTTGTGATAGTTTGCTAAGAATGATGGTTTCCACAATAGCAAAGACTTGGAACCAACCCAAATGTCCATCAATAATAGACTGGATAAAGAAAATGTGGCACATATACACCATGGAATACTACGCAGCCATATAAAAGGATGAGTTCGTGTCATTTGCAGGGACATGGATGAAGTTGAAAAAAATAGCAATTTCATATGGTTCAATCTAACAGGAAAAAAATAACATTTTATTTTTGACATACAAAATTTTACACCAAGACAATTACTTATAAGTGATACAGGATTTTCTGAATTTATTTATTTAACATATCAAGGGCTAAGAAAAAGGGTTTCTCCCAAACTCCCATTTGCCTTTAAGGCTCAGCCAGAAAGCCAGAGTCAACCTGGTATGAGATATTCTGGAACTGCAATACACTGTATCTCTTACAGAGTTATCAAGGAAGGTTGCATAGTTACCACAGGAGACTTAAAGGAGAAAGGTAGATCACTTCCTCTGAATGCCGTGGAGGGATGTATTATATGACCCTAAACAGAAGACAAGTGTAGCATATGAGCAACTAAAAATTCTAAGGCTCTAAGAGGCTGACACTCATTTTGAGTTTGGAGTGCAGGGAGCCAAAGAAGTGGAACAACAAACGGAAACAGGTTCTATAAAACATAACTGAGTTACTTGCCTGCTCATTGTCTCAATAAAGAGAAGGTAAAAGATTGGAGAAGTATACTATTAACACTGGTATTTACATAGGAGAGCTTTCGCTGAGAATATCCAAATAATTTTTTATGTACACACAAATGCTAGACTTAAATACTCACTTATTAAGCTTCGTACCACTCTCAGAAGACTGGAAGAGCAGAAATTGGAATGTCACACAGGACCTCTCTGGGAATGGTGAATATCTAACACTCATCCAATTATCCCCTCCCACACCCATTGTGGACATCATTAATCAATCCTGGCACTCTTCCACTGGAGCCAAAAGGAAATCTCAGAATCCTTCTCAACACAGATTCCAGGCAGCCACTACCAAGTCATCTGAAGCAAAACCAGAGATGAAGCCTATTTTCCACAGCCTCATAACCCCTGTAAGTTCTCTTCCTGTGTTTTTGTTAACTCAGTTATCTCATCCTTGATGATCTCTCTTCACCCTTGCAACTTGCATATCGTGCCCCATCACACCCCCACCATCCCCTGTAGCATGTCAGTTTTTTAAGTATGGAGATATTCATTCTGCTCATTGATGAATCCCCCCAAACCCCTAGAACGGTGCTCAGCACAGGGTTGGAGCTCAACAAATATTTATGGATGAAGGAAACTTTGTTCAGTCTTTTCAGGGGCAGCTCACTCAACACCCCTGTAATGAGCCCTTCCCAGCCCTTCCAGTTCTTTCTCCTCTTCACAAAGCCACACAGTATGGGCAGCCTCTTACCACACTTACCACACACTGCCAGTAGACCCCCCAGCAAATCAGTGTTTGTTCAATTAAATTAGAATATGAACAGACACCTGACTAAATAATGAAAATAATCTTACCTCACAGGTGTATGGCACTTTCACTTTTTCAGATATGTGTTTCATTTCATTTCATGCAGCCCCATGAGTCGAATAGGACAGGAATTATCTCCATTTTGTAGGCAAGAGAACAAGGGAACAGAGGTGATTTTCTCATGATTTGTTCATGTCAGAAGCAGCACCTGTCTGCTCAGGGCTCAGGGCTCTTTTTACTGGAAAATGCTGTCATTTCATACATTATTTGCTTGAGTTGAGAATATAGCCATATTCTCCAGTTCTATAGGTTTTTGGAAATATATACTAATTATATTATTGTGGTTATAAATTATATTTTGAGTATTTCACAGGGTATTTTTAAAGAAAACTTTGATTTTCCAGTCCAATGAATATTGATATTTTAGCTCTATTTTGTAGTTGCCAATAAATACTGCTCACACCACTCATAATCTTCATTCCTGCATGATTTGTTTACTACCCTCTCCAGTGAAAATAAGACACTGTAGGCTCTTTCTCCTTAAGCCTAGAAGTTACCCTTAGTTTTATTTTCAATACTTATTAATTTTTCTTTTGCGTCTTTTTTTTTTTTTTTTTTTTTTTTGAGACAGTTTCGCTCTGTCGCCAGGCTGGAGTGTGGTAGTGTGATCTCAGCTCACTGCAAACTCTGCCTCCCGGGTTCAAGCGATTCTCCTGCCTCAGCCTCCCAAGCAGCTGGACTATAAGTGTGAGCCACCATGCCCAGCTAATTTTTGTATTTTTAGTAGAGAAGGGCTTTCACCATGTTGACAAGGATGGTCTCTATCTCTTGACCTCGTGATCGCCCTCCTCGGCCTCCCAAAGTGCTGGGATTACAGGCATGAGCCACAAGGCCCAGCCCTTTTGCCTCATTTTTAATATCTGTGCTGGCCAATCATAACTTCATTTGAGCCTATAAATAACTTCTTATATTCATGGTATTTCCATATCTATTATTATTCTTATTCTCCCATTCCAGAGGGATAGAACAAATGTTGTTACCTCCATTTGACAAATGAGAAAAATGAGGCACAAAGAGAGGAAGTGACTTGCCAAAAACCATTTAATTAGTTAATGGCTCAGTGATTATTAGAACCCAATTGTTTTGATCTCAGGTCCTGCTCTCTTTCTGCTCAAGCCTAATAGCCTTTGTGTGAGCTGTCCTGCAGCCATGCAGCCCCCAGGGTGTGCTCCGACAATGGGCTCCCACGGCCTCCTCCACCAGCCCTACAAGGACACTGGATCCTACACAGCAGTCACAGCAGTGCCCTTTCTTATCCTGATGCCACCCCAGCTCAGTCCTCACCAGGAAAGGGCAGGCTGCACTAGACTGTACTGCTGCCCTGCAAAGTGAATGGAAACATCACACAGAGATAAAGAAGAACGCAGAAATCTCATTCCCCTGCTGCCTCGAGGTAGACAAGAAAGCATTCTCAGCTCCTGCCTCTGAGAGTGGGTTCACCTCCAGAATATAAATGCCAGCCTCCATCCTGTGACGTATCCTACTCTTGAGGCAGGTAAACTGCACGCTCAATGGGGAAGACACATGACTCAGGCTTCAATCCTTCAATCAGATAAATTTTTAATTCAAGTTCTGTGCAATTTGGCTAACATTAACTTTATTGGGTAATTACCTTATTCGGAGTGCTGTTCACCGTGCTGTCGACAAGAATGTCAGCTTGCTACAAGAGATGTGCTTGCTGACAGCAACACAAAGAGAAGCTGAGGCAGGTTTTTCTTTTAACCTATTTATTAAAATTTTATGAGTAAGTCATTTTCTCCCTGGTGGTTCCCCTTGTAGTATTTATGGGATCACAGCTGCCTGAATGTAAATGCAGTGGCCCAGCCTCGCTGTCATCTACATTAGCTGCCTCGGAGCCAGAGAAGTTCCCTGGTGGGGGTCTTCTCACCCACCCAGAACCTGACAGGGCAGTGAGGAGCCACTGGCTGGACTTCACCCCCCATCCTGGCAAGCTAACCAAGGACAGGCAGTGTGCCTCTGGGGGTGGGCCCAGTGAGTTCTGCTCAGAGATGGAGGAAGGACTTCCTGTGCCCGGTTACAGTCAGGTCTGATTATCCATATTCGTAATGGGGAAGTAATGACCTCATTTGGGAAACAGTTTTCCCAAAAAGGCAGGGGTATTAGCATGAGGCCCTGATGATCCTCCACAGTTCAGCAAATGTGCTCTCTAGTTGGCTAAATTTGAGAAATATTATGCATCCTTTATTCCCCTCGTGGAGAAGCATAGAGATTTTGAGAACTATCCCTGGTATTATGGGTTGAATTGCATCCCCTAAAATTCATATGTTGAAGTTTTAACCCCAGTATCTCAGAATCTGTCCCTTCTCTGGAATAGGGTTGTTGCATTGTTGCATATGAAATTAGTTAAGATGCAGTCACACTGCAGTAGGGTAGGCCCCTGGCCCAGTCCTTATAAAGAGAAGAAACCTGGACAGAGACTCCCACGTAGGGAGAATGCCATGTGAAGATGAAGGTGGAGATCGGGTGACTCATTCACAAGCCAAGGAACGCCAAAGATTGCCAGCAAACCACCAGAAGGTAGGGGAGAGGCCTGGAACCAATGCTCCCTTGCAGCCCTAAGGAAGAACCAACCCTGCCAACACCTTGATCCTTGGCTTCTAATGTCCAGAACTGTGAGACAATACATTCCTATTGTTTAAACCACTCGGGTTGTGGTACTTTGTTACAATAGCACTAGAGACCAATACAAAGGGTAGGACAACTTCCCTGTAGTCACACATCTAGCTAATGTAAAGCCAGGAAGAGAATTCAGGCCTCCTGGCCTTTTGAAACAGTGCTCTGCCCACTAAATAGTTCTAATCATGCTCAATGTTCATTCCTCAGCTTCAAATCCCGTTTGGAATCTGGCAAAGAAATAGGGATGGGAAGAGAGAAAGGTGGCAGAAGGAAAGGAGAAGGGACAGGAAGAAAGTGGTGCTTCCTCTTTTCTCTTCCTTTTCTTACAGGGCCCTCATTAATGAAATTAAAATGATATTCATAATAATAGCTAAATTTGTCTGACACTCGATCTGTTCCAGGCACGATTCTAAGCCTTCTACATATATTACATAACCCTAGCAATGACTTAGATACTGCTAGTATCCTCAACTCACAGTACAGATGAAGAAAGTAAGGCAAGAGATTTTTAGATAACTCCTTCATTGTCACTCAGCTAACAAACAACGGGGTTCACATTTGGCCCCAGGCAGCCAGTCTCCAGAACCCAATTCTCACCACTTGGCTGTACACTTTCATTCCGGTAATACAGAGAGAAACGATCTTTGCAACATAAGGTCAAACACAGCCTTTAGCTTTTCTAGTGGTTAAATCTCAGTAAAGCTTCTAAACAAAAGCTTATCACTGTGTTCCACTGTTTTTCTAGAACTTGGGCTTTTTTAGAAAAAGAGCGCTTTGATGACATATGCTGGGCGTCAAGATATGGTCCATTTTATTCAAGTACTGTATTTTTATATATTCAGTTCTTTCTGATCATGTTCCTTTTATGGAGTTTTGCTCTGAGAATCTCTGTTTGCAATATAAGGAACATGCTGGATTAAAGGCCTCATTCAGGAGGCAAAATATATGAGTTTTAGCATCTTTATACATTAGAGCAGAATCGTACACTGTAAATTTTCCACTTCTCCTGCCTCCTTGATGCAAGGCAAGCTAAGCCATCAACACTGGTCTTACAGTTACAGCAAATCGCTGGCTTTTCTGGAGCAGGTTTGAATTCGAAGATTCTGCACCATTGTCAATACATGCCAGAGTTTGAATCACACCAAGTTTCAAAAATAGGATAACCCTAATACAGTATGTGTTTGACAGTTAAATATAGCTGGCCAGGCACGGTGGCTCATGCCTGTAATTCCAGCACTTTCGGAGGCCAAGGCAGGTGGGTCACTTGAGGTCAGGAGTTCAAGACCAGCCTGGTCAACATGGTGAAACCCCATCTCTACTAAAAATACAAAAAACAATTCACCAGGCATTGTGGCAGGCACCTACTACTCGGGAGGCTGAGGAAGGAGAATAACTTAAACCCAAGAGGCAAAGGTTGCCATGAGCCAAGATCACGCCACTGCACTCTAGCCTGGGCAACAGAGTGAGACCCTGTTTCAATCAATCAATCAATCAATACAGCTACTAATTTTTATAGTCTATTAATCAAACTATATTTCCAAGGAAGCCTTAGCTTTCTCTTAATGTTAATCATTTAAGCCCAAATACCAACATTTTTGTACAAATTTCTTTTCATTTTCCTGCCAGGTGTGTGAAAATTAGGGGCCAGATGGAGAAACATTATAGAGAATATGGAAATCATTTGTAGGAGCTTAAAAATACCCTCTCATACCAGACTGAAAAATATGATTTAAAACCTCAAAGATTCTTTGCTTGCCCTAAAGCAAGCAGCCACTGCAATAATTTAACTGGAACCTTTTATTACATTAGTCACTAACTTTAAAAATGCAAATCTTCTGAATATAGCCAACAACTAACAATCTTTCTTCCTGTCTGAAAGGCTTATTCTTTAAGGTTTCTTCTTCTAGGTTCTCTGGGAATTCTTTTTGTCTTTTTTTTTTTCCAGCTTATCAGAACATAAACAATACATGCTCACATTCTTCTTAAGTCTTGATTTTCCACGTGTACTCTCTAAAATGCATCTGATTTGTATCAGAATCTTGGAATGCATTGTTTAAAAGGAAAGAAGAACCTAATTCCAAACATATCCTATCTTTGTATTTTCTAGTTTGGGTTTAACATGTAAACTGGTTGGTACCAGACTAAAGCCAAAGAATGGTATAACTCCAGTGGGTTTTAATCTAAATGTATCCTAAGAACACTGAAGCTTCATTGTGGTGAACATCAAAGATACAAAGGACTAGGAAGCAAGTCACTCTGTGAGCCCAAAGTCATCCAGGCTCCAGCTGAAATTATATGCCCACACTGATAAGAAAAATGTATTTAGAAATACAATACTTTGGCCTATTGCCAAATACAGCAATTTCTAGAAACCATACCTACAATCCAGATGCTACCAAGGCACCCATGGGCAGCTCCCCATCCCCACCTGCATACAGCCCTATTCCTCAGGCCCTCCTCTCAAGGTCTAAGGAAGACACACTATCTGAAACACCCCAAAATTGTAGTCAAGGCACCAGAATCGCCCCCCCACACCCAGCTTCTCCTTCTTTTACCAGTGGTTCTCACATCAGAATCACCTGAAGTCTTGGAAGCCTCCACCTCCACTGGGCCCTGCTCCCGGAGTTTCTGCTTCTGCAGGTCTGGAGGTGAGGCCCAAGGATGTGCTTTTCTAACACATTATTCCCAGCAAATTCACATCTGCTGGTCCCAGGACCATACTTTGAGAACCTCTGATTTTAAACAAACAAGAAGGTGCCATTCTAATGCCCAAAGTATTCATACTGGCATGTAGATGTTCGGTTTTCACTGCAACAGTTCCCCTGTATTTGGTTTCCTATTTTACAACATGTAGGATGTGTGGATTCAGATTGCAGGGCTGGGCTACTGTATTTGTTGAGTAACAAACTCCACATTGTAAAAAACAGTGATGGGCTTTTACAACAGGGCAGCAAACATACCTACTTGTGGCTGAAAACCCTTCACCCTTGATTCAACTGCAGAAAGTTTCACTTAAGAACTAAAATGGGGCTTGATTTAGTAAACTCTCTCCTGAGACCAGCTCACTCAAAAGGAGCAAGATGGTCCAGCATCATCTGGAGGGCACAGTCCTATCTGGCTCTAAGTAAGTGTCGTGACCTCTGGGAGCCTCAGGATGCCTGGAACACAGGAAAGAACACAGAAAGAGAGCAAAAGTATAGCCCATAGATTATTATGTGGCCTTGGGAGAAAGACGTCACCTCTCTTGTCTTCATTCTCTGCCTTGAAATTTGGAAATATTATGATCTTATCCTTCCAACAACTTCTCAAAGGGCAGTGTTTCCAGCATGGTTTTTGATGGGCCCCTGCACCTTCTATGATAGGTTTGAGCCCTTGTGCTTAAGTGCTTGGTGTTTTACTTCCCAGGGCTCCTAGAAAACAGGATTCAAGAGGTTACCAGGGAATATTAATAAGCCCTGAAATCATTTTGGAGACGCCTCGCTGTGGCCCAACCAGCCCTGACTCTGATGCTGCTGAGAGCAGGGTACCCAGCTCTCAGGCGATGCTGTCAGCCCAGAGTCTGATGGGACTAAGGAGCCACAGGGCTACTCCTAGGGATGCCTTTTGGTTGCTATGTCTGCAGTTTCTTATTTCCCTTTGCAGTTAGAATTCTCTTGGCCTGATCCAAATCCCCAAAGGCAACTTTCCCAGAAATCCCCAGTGCCTGATTGCCAGCACTTCAGAGAATATCATTTGTCTTAATTACTCTGAAGAAAACTGTGGAGACCATTTCACTATCCTCTTTGGCTGTACAATGCTCAGTTCAGTTGCCATTGATGAACTCCTTTTTTTTTCCCTCCTCCTTCCCTTTCTGAGTGACTCACCTGAAGATAGAGTTTGAATGGAAACACAGCAGGAGCCATGTCCTTTTGAGAAATTCCTCCAAGTGGCATGAAAAAGGTGTGTGGGGATCCCTTGTAATTTAAGTAAATCATTCAGGCAGCCTTGCTTCACCAGTTTCTTATTGGTCTGTGCAAGATTTTATGTCTAGGAGAGACATCTGGGATGTATTGAACCTGTTCTCCTTCCCCAAACAGTGCTAACCTAATCTAGGCTCAGCATCCTGGAACGAGAGCCCTGCTTTGAAAGAAGAAGTAGACCCAGGTCCTAAAAGTGTGGACCTATAGGTGCTATGACCAGGGAACTCCTGAGTCCCAAATCCTTCTCATCATATCTTTCATATGCTTTTAGAAACCAGAAGATTGAGTGTGATTTAGATTTGTCATTGCTGTGGGCTCTCAATGGTCCCCAACCTCCTTGAGTCAATTAATACCTATTCCTGCTGTGCAGAAGCTTGATCTCCCACAACCTTGTGCAGAGGTGGTGACCCTACCCACCTCAGTCTCACTCGTCCAGAATCAGTTGACTGTCAGAATGGCTGAGTCACGTGGAGTTCAGATCCTGTGCCTAGTGCCGAAAGTGGGGAGTCAGGAACACACCAGCCACAGACTTGACCACTCCAGAGACTTATTCAAGAGGCATCCTGAGCTCCACAGACTCCCATGGAAGGAATGATTGTCTTGATTCCCAAGTGGAATTAAAATCCTTCACTTTGTGTTTCTCCAGTTTTCCAGTAACCGTGTGTACCTGCAGGAACTTCCTGAGCCCACTAACATCCACTGCATCTCCCACACACACCTCCTCCTACTTAGGCCAACCGATCACCCTCTGCTCTAGGGCTCACTTTCCCCTCCAACTATCATCCACCCCTTCTCCATCCGTGGAGCTGTTGGGCAGAGGCCCTCGCAGTGCAGCAGGTGGGTGCCCTGGCTCTGGACCAGGCTGCCTCAGTTAAAATCCAGGCTGCAACACTTACACACTGTCATAGTCAGCAACCATTCTGTGTTTCGGCATCTTCTTCTCTAAAATGGAGATAATGATAACAGAGCTAATGTCAGAGAGATGTCAGAAGGGTTCAGTTAAACAGAATTATTTTATGTGGAGTAGTTGCCATAATGCCTGGCTAAATAAATGGGAGCCATTATTATTCTCCAATACCGAATTCAAATGCCACAGGTACTCTTTAGGATCTCTTTCTTCCCTCTTTTCTCCCTGGACATAAGCCTTCAATAGCCATTATCACATGTATTATAACCACAGGTGGCTTCATGATGCAGAGCACACCCCTGCAGCCTGACTACCTGCAAGATTTGACCCTGCCACTTAATAGCTGTGTGATCTCTATGCCTTAGTTTCTTTTTCTATTGAATGGGATTAATAATAGTACTCACCTCATAGGGTGGTTATGAGAATTAAGCGGTTCATATGTGTAAAGCATGTCAGCAGTATGTGATGCACAGGAAGCATCCCATAACATAATCACTCTCATCATTGAGTATTCACTTGTCTGTCTCTCTCACTAGACTTCAAGCTCCTGAGGGCAGAAAAATGACTTACTTATTTTTGTATCTTCCATAACCAAAATATAGTTTGGAAAACTGAAGAAACACAGAGTGAAGGGTTTTAATTCCACTTGGGAATCAAGATAATTATTCCTTCCATGGGAGTCTGTGGTGCTCAGGATGCCTCTTGGGTAACTCTGGAGTGGTCAAGTCTGTGGCTGGTGTGTTTCCCCTCTCCCTGCACCAGGCACAGGATCTGAACTCCATGCGACTCAGCCATTCTGATAGTCAACTGATTCTGTATGAGTGACCTCTGCACAAGGTGGTGGGAGATCAGGCTCCTGGACTTCCGATCTCTAGTGTTTGTTTCCTTGCTTTCTTCCTTTCTCCATGAACACTGATTCAACACTGATATGTGCTGGCCGCTGCCAAACTCGATAGAACATGCAGCAGGTCTGACTCGACCACAATCCATAGTCTTCTTATCAGAGCTGTGGTTGATCTGTAAGACTCCGTCGCTGGAGCAGTTTCATGGCTAAAGCCCTAGCCAGAACTCTTCTAAACAGTATAAATTCATGAGGTTTTTTAAAAGTAAATTTTAACTATGTGATGGCTTGTAATGTGCCTGTAAGTGAGGGAAGGAAGTTTGAATTTTACAAGTATATGACCAGAGAGACAATCATTTACAAAAGGCAACCAAGAGGAACTCCCTTCATCCACAAGCTTGCTAAACACCAGCCCTTGGCCCCCAGTGGCCTCTCCTCTTGTGCAGATCTGTACAGATGTGGTTTTGTCTACAGGCAGAGCTCCCTCATCCACAAGGATAGGGCCCTACCCCACATACCAGTGGCCACTTCCCACTCGTGAGTGAGGTCTAGTGCAGAAGCTTCATGGGAACCAAGAATCCTTGAAAGAAAGGGAGCCAGAGCAGAGACCCCGACAGGATTCCCAGTCCCACTGCCAGCAAGTCCCTGACACCTCCATTCTTTGGTAAGCATATGCTTACCAAAGGAGGAGTCCTTACCTCCTCCCTAAACTTTCCCTCTGCCTCCTTACCTTAACTAAAATCCACACCTATCCTGAGGACCCCACTTCTCTAGCCCTGCCCAGAGGACGCAGCTCCTTCTCCCACAGCTTTGTAAGGCTGCAGTGACAGTATACTTCTTGGTCTCTAGTGCTGCTTCCAGAGCATATCCTGGCACCCTGCCACCTTAAAAACAATGGGGGAAAAGGTTCCTTTGAGATTCATGTCACCAGGCTGCCTCTCTCACAACCTCTCCTCATTACTGTCACTTACAACCGTCCACCCCTGCTCGCTTTCTAAACACTTTGACAGCTGGTCCCCAGTCTTCCTCTACTCTCAAGCCCTGCCACCTTTTCAGACACCTCTTTTGTCCACATCAGTGACCATCCACATGAATGAAACTTCTCAGTTTTTTAATTTCCTCAATTTCAATGCCTTCTTCTCCACACAAGCCACATCCTACGGACCCCAGACTCTGCCGTTACTTACCACCTCTGAAAAACCAAAACTGGATATCCATTATCTGTCCTTCAACCTGATCAATACCTTGATCCCTCAGACTTGACTTTCTTCCCTTGTCATCACTCCATTTCTGACCAGTGTGCCCTCACTTCAACCCTTTCTTTTCCAACATCCTCAATTCCTTTGTCATGTGCCTTGTTGTAGTCCATCAGGATGCCAACCCCAGGTTAATCCAACTCTCTATCCTCTTTGAGTCTACACCTGGAATGTTAAGGAATATCAGAGGGAAAAAATAAATCACATAACCACAGAAATAGGTACCATTCCCAGGGATACAATTTTTCTTTGTTTCTCTGCTTGGTCCCCTACTGTCCCACCCAGTGGCTATTTCAGGTCTTGTTTCTTCTCCTAAAAGTCCTATCTCAACAACTCCCCAACCAGTCAGTGCACAACCTTGCTTCCTACTTCACAGGAGAAATAAGCACCATCAGATAAAGTAGCCCATCACCGTATAGCTGCTACACAATTACATATTTATCTTCCTTTATCTCATCATTTTTCCCATCTCTCCTGTCATGGTGGAAGAGGGGTCCCTCCTTCTGTATCAGCCAAATTCCTCTGTTTGCACACTAGGACACATCCCCTCTGCTTTCTGCAGAATACTTACTGTATGTATTTGCCTAGTGCCTCTCTTCACCCTCGCCTGCATTGTGTATTTTCCCATCATCACTGAAACATGCTCGTCTACTAACTGTAAAATAAAAACCTTTTCTCAACCCGCATCTACCTTCTTTCTTCATCATGAAGCTCCTTGACAGAGTCACTTTCCCCTTCTGCCTCTACATTCTCATTGCAAACTGTCTTCTGAACTTATCAGACGTTCTCCAATGTCACCAGTGATATCTGTGCCATTAACTCCAAAGGACACTGTTCAGTCCTTATACTTTTCTACTTTTCAGCAGAATTTGACATTGACATATCCCCGTAAGTCCACTCCTTCCTACTTGAAGTACTCCTTTCTTTTGGCTTCCATGACACCACACTCTCCTTGTTTTCCTCCTTACCACTTGTTTTGCTTTGAAGGCCTTGCTTCCTCTGTCTGCCACTTAAATATTCATGTTCTTTGTGACTTATTAATAAAAATTGTTCTAATTACCTATTATCATAGAGCAAACTACCCCAAAACTTAATTACTTAAAACAGTAACTGTTCTATTGTGCTTATAATATCATGGACCAGGAATTCAGGCAGGACTCTACAGGGCAATTCTTCTGCTCCACATGGCATCATACATGGTATTCAGCTAATGACTGGGCTGGGCTGGAGGTTCTAAGATGGCTTCACTCACATGCCTAGCACCTTGGTAGTGGTAACCAGAAAATTGGGATTCCATTCCTTTCCATGCAGCCTCAGGACTTCTCCACATGGTCTCTTCAGCAAAGGTGTCAATCTTCTTACAGTGCAGTTTAGCAATTGAAGAGCAAGTGCTCCAAGAGAAGGGAAAAGAAGCTAGGAGTCTCTTAGAGGTTGAGCCTGCAATCTGACATATCATTACTTCCACCTTATTCTATTGATCAACTAGTCATAAGCTCATCCGGATTCAAGGGGAGTAAATATAGACCCCACCTCTGCGTGGGAGGAAGGGACCAAGAATTTGTCCTCTGCAACAACCTTCTTCGCTTCAACAAAAAGACACTTTCTTCATGGTCACCACCATCTTTCTTCTGGCTTACTGCAATGCCTTCCTAACTAGTCTCCTGCTCCCTTGTGTGTGCATTCTATTATCCACAGTGAAGCCAGAACAATCTTTCTGTAATGCATATCACATCTTAGCACATCACTTTCCTGACTGAACCACTTTAACAGCTTCCCATCACCTTTAGGGGGAAGCCAAAACTCCTTAGCATAGCCAACTATGTCCTTTGTGATTTGTCTCTTGCTGATACCTCCACCTTCACTTCTCACCACATCTTTCTTATACTCTACACTCTACAATATTGATGTCCACAAGCATACAATGCTTTCACTTATCTCCAAGCCTTTGTACATTCTGTTCCCTTTGTAGTAATCTTCTATGCAACAACCCCCATTTCCCTCCCACTTCCCGTGGATGAACACAAGTGCACGTGCGTGCACACACACACACACACACGGTCTTCTTTTATCCCTCCTTCAGATCTTGGCTTAAAGAAATGGTTCTCAAATCGCTTGTGCAATTCCACAACAGGCATCAGCATCAACTGGGAACTTGTTCGAAATGCAAATTCTCAGGCCCAGCTTCAGACTAGGTAATCAGAAATGCTAGATTTGGGAAACAGAAATCACTATTTTAACAACCCCACAAGGTGCTTCTGGTGCACATTGAAGTCAGAATCACTGGCTTAAACAGCATTTCCTCTAGGAAACTTTCTTTAACTTAACTCTTTACCCAAAAAGGAATAGGGACCTCTCCTGTGTGTTTCCACAGTTCCCCATCCTTATCCTGACCATAACCCTTCTCACAGTATAGTACAAATGCCTACATACTTGTTTAACCCAAGTGGGCTCTCTCTTAGTTCCCACAGGCAGGGCCTGTATCTTACTGACTGCTGAATCCCCAACATCTACATAATGCCTGTCATGTTAGTAGCTCAATAAGAAGTGTTGAAGCCAAGATTCAAATCCAAGTATACATCACTATCTTCTACAGCGGTAGACTGCAAACACCAAAAATAAGAAATGTAATGCACTGAAGATATTTGTAATCAGTAGTTGGATCAGACTTCAAATAAATGCTTTGATCCTTGCATAATAGAAATGAGATTCTGAGCAGGTACAGTATACCTAACTACAAAAGATGGTAATAAAACCCCAAAGATATACACTGTTAAATCTACCTAAAGCCATGAAAATAAACTACCTGACTCTAGCCCTGAAGTCAGATAAACCAAGCTCATCATCTTCCCATTTCTGCCCAACCAGTTCCTCCATTGCTTGTATTTTAGTACACTATGTTTACTGGAGTTTCTAAAATACCACTAAATCTTTGGAAATTTGGTAGAAAAGAAGAATCTGGGTCATGCAACTGTGAAATCTAAATAAGGTGTAATTAACATGTCAATCAACTTTCACAGAAGTGATGCTAGTTTGCAAACTATTCATTAATTCTGCACAATAACAGCAACCGGGTACAATGCAGACACCAAGCTGAGGATGAGAGGCTCGACGTAGTGCCAACCCAGAGTGCTGCTGGTGATGTGTAAGAATCAACTGCTTCTATTTTCTGCATAGAGAGCTATGACTGTTTAAGAATTTGGGGCTGGAATTGCCAAAGAGTGGTAGTATAATCACTGACTCTCAATCTTTAAATGTAACCTTGTTGATTTACAAAATACTCTCCAAATTATGAAAAACATTTTATAAATTACTTGGGAACTTGGGGAAATGAGCTCTTCTCAACAGAAATAAAACATCAAAATAGCTACATCTGAAAATCAGGAAAGAACTGAATTCAGGTCCCAGATCCCAACCAGCAGTGTGGCCTACTTAACATTTCTGGACCTCGCCTGCAAAATGTGGTAATAATCTCTCTTCAGAATGTTGTTTTGAGGATTAAACAAAATAATGCACATACTCTGCTCAGCACACAGTTAATATGCCAAATAGCTATTATTTCTATTCTTTCCAGACAGAATTAGATAATGATGTCAAAACCAAGTAGACTATGAAAACAGCACAGCGATTCCTCAAAAAATTAAAAATAGAATTACCATGTAATCCAGCAATCCCACTTGTGGATACATATCCAAAATAATTCAAACCAAGATCTCAAAGAGATATTTGTACACCCATGTTCCCTACTGTTTTATATTCACAATAGCCAGGAAGTAGAAGCAACCTAAATGTCCATTGACAGATGAATGAATAAACAAAATGTCATATGGCTTTAATGTCATATGCTACCACATGGAAGAATCTTGACAATATTGTGCTATGTGAAATAAGCCAGTCATAAAAAGACAAGCCCCGTAAGATCCCACTTACATGAGGGATCTAAAGTTGTCAAACTCATGGAAGTAGAAAGTAGAATGATGATTGTCAAGGGCAGGGAAGGGGAAATGGGGAGCCATTGCTTAACAGGTCTAGAGTTTCAGTTTTACAAGATGAAAAGGTTCTGGAAATCCATTACACAGCAATGTGAATATAATTAATGCTGTGGAAGTATATACTTAAAAATGATTACAATGGTAAATTTTAGGCTATGTGATTTTTTATCATCATTGAAAAATAGTTCTTAATTTTTTTTAAAAAAGTCGACCTGCTACCCTGCCTTTGTTTCTTCTAATAATGTGTGTTCCCATCTCCCTTGCCACTCTGCCTCAGTCCCCTGCGTTCCCTCCCCCTCTTCTCTCACCTGCCCTTTGGTTGTTGAGATTCCTCAGGGCTCCATCCTTGGCCATCCTCTCTTCACACTCCCAAGGACTTCAGCCACTTCTCCAGCTTTGCCAGCTATCTCTGTACATGTAGATGACTGTTGTTCACTGCTCTACTTCCAGTCTCCAAAATAGAGCCTAGAGCTTAGTAGGCACTCAATAAACCTCTGCTAAGTAAGTGAATATCTAGAACTCTAGCCCCAACCCAACTCGAAGCTTCAAGAGCCTTAGTTCCAACTACTTTCTGAACACCTCCAACTGACTGTCCCAAAGTTCCCTCAAATTCAACATGTCCAAAATTTAATTTACTTAAGTTCTCTGACGGGAATAAAAAGCCTTCTCCTCTTGATCTTGGTTAACATTGCCCTCAGTATTCTCCCAGCCTGCTTTCACTGGCTGTCTAAACCCTGTGGGTCTTAACCTTAAAAGGTCTTGAGGCTCTGGTCACTTCTCTTCCTCCTAAGGCCTCATGGTTTCTCAACTGCTTTCTCCTTACCTCTGTGTGCTCCTCCAAGAAGTTCATTGTCCACACTAGTGTTAGATTTTTCCTTCGGAAAGGAAAATTTCATTATGCAGCTTTACTGCTCAAACCTTGACCACACCAGTACGATCATAGGCCCCTATCTCCTACAAGGTTAATTCCATAAGCATTGATTGGGCCTACACATCTCTTGTATTCTGGCCCCCATTGGTTCCATCAGTTCTTCCTCCCTGAACCCCCAAATTTGCCAAATTGCAAACACACTCGCCCTCTGCACGATGCCCTTCTGTACCTCCATGTACACTGTGTCCATGTCAGATCTTCCGTGTGGAAAGACCATCCACTATTCCCAACCTTCCCTTCCTAGAAGCAACTGGTGTCTCATGAATAATGAATAAACACTTACCAAGGAGCCACACAGCTATGATGCAAACCGTTTCATCTTTAAAAAATTCCCTCCTCAGCACAGTGGTCCAACTAGCTTAGCCACCGGTTACAGACTGATATATATAAAATTCAGTGACCCACAAGGAAAGATGAAAGAGCAGAGAGTGGAGTCTCTGGCAAAATTTAGAATTATAATCTTCAATTTTATCAAACTAGCAAAATGGTCAGGAGCTACCTGCTCAGCTTCCTCATAAGTCGAATGAGGCTAAGAATAATACCTACCTCATAGCGTTGTCAAACTTTGGATGAGGCGATATATAAAGTGATTAACCTTTATCTATTACAATGTAATGCTTAATAAATGGAAGGTATTGTTACCATAGAATCAACTTTCTCAATCTGCTGCTTACCCATGCATTCTCACTGCTCACTAACAGATCTCATTTACATCTCTAGTGCCACCGATGTAATTCCTTGTAGGCAGAGGAGTAAGATGGATTGAAATAATGGGCACCATTCTAAACACACTAAGATGAAAGTTCCTGGTCCTGTCAAATAAGACTACTACTGTGTGTGGGGTGTGTGTGTGTGTGTGCGTGCGTGTGTGTGTGTATGCGCTATATAAAACTTGAAGGAAAGATTTATATACCTAATAATGTTGTTACATATGGCTAGTGCAATCTAATTCTGCTCATTTGTTCTAATTACACAATTAAGTTTAATTACCGAAATCATATGAATGCAATTCCATTACTAGAAAATTAACTTTTAAAATAACATAGTGATATACTTAATAAAAGCCCAGCATTGTTCAGAACTGACAGTTCCAGAAAATCCTTCTATTGTGCCCTCTGTATAAGTAGGTCTAGTTGCAATCTGAAATTATTATAGTACATCTTTGCTATTGCAAGCCACTTACTTTTATGTTTTGTTCTGTTTTCTTGTTTTTAAATATTTTCAGTACTGGGCATTGGGGTAAATATCCTTCCATTTCTAAAAGGGACTGTTCTCATAGTTGCATTGAGAACCTCTCAGAAAAAAACTCAGCATTATTACTGAAGCCCCATGTTATTCAGCTTATGCACTCTGTCCTTCAAGTATAGGAAAGTCTTGCAATCACTTTCAGTATCATTTGGATGATTTGTGGAAATACAGAAATTGTGAGGCCGAAAATTAATGTTAGCTCATTCCCAGTACAGTCATGTGGCCTCAAACAATAGAAAGCATGAAAACAATAGATTTGGGGTTGGTTATTGTCTTTCTTCAGGCTGCTATAATGGAACACCATAGACTGAGTGGCTTATAAACAACAGAAACTTATTTCTCACAGTTCTGCAGGCTGGGAAGTCCAAGATTAAGACACCAACAGATTTGGTGTCTGGTGAAGGCCTGCTTCCATAGATGGCATTCTTCTCCTTGCATCCTCACATAGCATAAGGATGAGAGAGATATCCAAAATCTCTTTTTTTGTGACAAAGTCTTGCTTTGTAACCCAAGCTGGAGTGCTGTAGCACAATCATAGTTCACTGCAGCCTTGAACTCTTGGGCTCAAGCAATCCTCCCACCTCAGTCTCCTGAGTAGCTGGGACTACAGGTGCATTCCACCATACCTGGCTATTTTTGTGTGTGTATGTGATAGGGTCTTCCTGTGTTGCCAGGCTGGCATCAAACTCCTGGGATCCTCCTGCTTTAGCCTCCCAGAGTGCTGGGATTACAGGTGTGAGCCAGTGCTTGGTGTCTCCTTTATAGAGACACTGTTAGGTTAGAGGATTAGGTTTTCAACTAATGAATTAAAGGGGTTTGAAGAGATACAAACATTCAGTGTATAGCAGTTATCTTTGTTGAATTCTTTCTTGTTGAATTTTTAAACCCTGTGCATGCAACCTATCCCTAGTGGTTCTTTTATAAACTGTGTGGTGCCATAGGATGAATAGAAACCATTTCTTTCTGTTCACACATAGGGGAAACAATTTCTTTATGAGGAGTACTCTCAGCTGATTTCCTGTTCTGTTCTTATAATCTCTGACACATGATGTAGGTCAACTAATTTATAGTCTAATAAGCAGAACAGAATCACCTGCAGCCTACTATTAAGAAGCTCAGCAAACATGTATCCAGGGATCTGAAATGGTTCTTCAAGACAGTGTTTTCCAGAAGGCATCAGAGATGCTCCCTCCTGAGTCCTGCCAGCAACAGCCTCTCAGATTGACTCGTCTGTTGACTTAGCACAGTCCTCACACACCATTTCACACTTCATCTTTTCAATCTATTGTAGGGCTTCTTCCAAAATGACTATAAGAACCTTTTTCTGTTACTTTTGCCCTCACGCTGTTGGAAAAGTATGTAGTGGCCTATGTCAAGCTTAAATTATACATGTGAGAAGATAGACTGAGCCTGGAATTCAGGTCTAATGCATTCTTACTGACTAAAGCCAGTTGGTACCATGACTTTCTTGTGTTTTTTTTAATGAGAACAAAGCTGTCTTCTCTCTGCCTTCCTCATGTGAAAGCTGTGAGAATTGCTGCAGTCTAAAAAATGCTACATCAACAATTGGAGCATGTAACCATTTGTGGGCAAGGATATATTTTCCTGAGCATTAAGGAGAGTTATCCAAATCAAACTGGTCACTTCTTCAGTCTTTCTTTTCTCTTTCACTCGTTCCCTCTCTCACTCCTCAACAAGACTGCATTTACAAGAGTTGTGGTCTAAAGTCAATAGGCAAGGCAGAATGTGTAGCTGAAGTTGCCCTTGAAAATCTCTTTAAGAAGGCACCACCATTTCTCTAAGTCCAACACAACAAACCTGTCTTTCCACTGATGATGGAAGCAATTGCTGCTTCTTGGTAGAGCATCATTCTTGTATTTATGGACTATGCTTTTTTTAAAAATGTGTTTCTTTAAACTCCAAAACACACAACACAGCAAGATGCTCACGCTATGGAAAACACAGGGGAACTGAGGATTGAGAGAAGTGTGGAATTCACAGCACCTTATATGCTTACCGATAGCTCATCTTCCATAAATGGAAAGGAAGACCAATAACCAGCCTGAACTGTTTAAATGATCTCTTTCTCTCCCTCTTTCGCACACAGACACATACACTCCAACTATAGCTTGATAAGTATGTGGTGTTCTTGGTGAGTATAAGAAGAGAACCTAACTCAGTCTTGGGGACAGAATTCAGGAAATAAGTGAGTTAGAACGACTCTTAACTCCAACAGACTCTTGGGGTTCAGAGAAATGTTAAGGGGTCATTTTTAACTGGGTTGGATTTCTGGGCTTTCATATGTTCCAATCAGTCTACAGCTATCTTCATGGAAAGCCACCATGCAGAAAATAAGATTAAGATTAACAACATAGACTCCAGCTTTCTGTCCCATTACCCAGCCTACTAGGAGTGAGAAATTTTGGCTCCTATTTTCAAGTGTCAGTGACTCCCAAGCCCCCTTCCCCCCAGTTTTACACTACATTTATATGTATCTTAATATGGATTTGCACAGCTTAAAGAGTAGAAAAGCAGAGAAAACTTACATAATGTAACCATCCATTCATAAACTATGTTTTACCCTCCGTTGTTAAGTCTCCAGCACTGCTCATTAATATTATCAGCCCTGAGATCAGGAGGCTGTAGTTGACTTAGATGCCCTTCAAGAGAATTCCTCCCATACACATCTGAATGAAGAGAGATCCCTTTAACAAGACTCTTGCCAATATTCAGACTGATTGTGGGCCCTAATTTGCTTTAGCAGTTTTTTCTATCTACTATACAATGAAGGCACTAAATTAACATTTTATCTTGTAGAATATGCCAGCCAAGCAAATCTGTCTCTGGGTTTCTGGATTTCCTGATTTATCTTGCTAGGTTTCTGTATTCAAAACTGCCTTGCATGATAAGAAAAAAGCCAGTGAAGTCACCTTGCTGAATAGTGTAAACCAGATGGACTGTTTATTCACCAGGGCTCTGCACTCTAGCCTAGCTACCTGGTTGCTTCCAAATGCACTTCCAAGTGTTGAAATTGATACTAAAGCTTTAAGGGATGGGGGTCCTCATAGCCTGACCTTCTGTTTACCACCCAAGGCAATTTTCCCCACAAATTCCAAAATGTTCTTATACCTACTAAAATCAAGATGTTTCCAGAGTTGCCTTTTTCACTCCCCAGGGAGGATTCATGCACCCTGCTGCTCTCCCATAGACAAAGCCTGCTCACCTATAATGCGCAGTTCACCTAGGTCCTATCTCCTGTCTGAAAACACTTGCTTGGCCATACATATGTTTCCTTTCTGGAATTTGTTTGCACTTTTTGTTGGTACCATCCAGTTTTGCAATGTCTTGTTTATTCTATATTTTAGGACCACTTTCCCCAACCAGAGTATAAGCCACCTATGTACAACATCGTATCCTGTTTTCCTTTTGAAACGCATGGTTCCTAAAGCAGACCATTAGTCATCTTAATTACTATCTGATTTATGTCAGGATGCCAAGCCCACCGTCTAGAATTCACTCTCCTGATATATGTTAAGCAGGAAAGATGGACATTCTAGTGCAGTGAAATTCATATCCAACCAGTTGTTAGAAGACCAGAATCCTCGTCATTTTTGACCTTGGACAAGTCGCATAACATTTTCAAGCCCCATTTTCCTTGTATACAAACGAATATGTTACATACTACTTCCCAGGTTCAAGTAAGGACATCAAATAAGACAGGACAAGCAAAAGTCATCTGTGTCTATGAAATACTACTCAAATGTATGGTTGTATTATTAAGTCATTTGGTCTTTCTCCACATGGTTGACCTAAATGAAAAGCACAGACAGACCATCTTGAAGTTTCTGGGAGATCTTACACAAACTTTAGTCTTTAGCATTGTATTTTTATGGTTAATATTCTAGTATTATTTCTATGACCTGCCTTCTTTTCCTTTGAGCTTCTTGTTGGTGTAATTGGAAATATTTTTCTGAGCTGATTCCTCTCCAGTAACCAAGTTATCCCCATTGTGTGCTCTGGCCTGTGGGGAGAGGGGGTTGTCATTGGCTCAGACTTCCTTGGCTTCAAGGGAACTTTCTGATTGCTCACAAAACAAACACAAAAGGACAAAGGAAAATTCAAAAGGCTGGGAACCAAGCCTGTGGGCAACATTTCTATTGACAGGGTTAATTCTGGCATAATTTAAAAGAGTTTAATTAATCATGGAGTTAAGCATAGAGAAAGGATTCCTGGCAGCCTTACATTCTTGGGCTGAGATTATTGGTACCCTACTTAAAGGCCCATTCTCCTTTTGCATCACAGACTCCTTGATATTTTTAGCCTCCAACCACATCACATGATCACTGTAGTTCAGGGGTCTTCCCACCCATCTGTTTTTCTGGATCTTTGGAAGCAATGGATCTAGAAAAATAGTGCTTCTCTGGATCTAGAAAAACAATGTTAATGACTAAAATTTGTGGAAGATCTCCCAGAACCAGCTGGAACCGCTGGTTGCCTGGCCATACTTGGGAATCTCAACTTCTTTGGGCTATTTCCATTTCCACAGATCAAAGAACAGGATAGGTTCGGATTTTCAGGGGAACTAAGGGATACATTTCCTGATTGAAAATATTGTTCCCCCAGGGATGCAAGGTCTTTGTATTCTTAGATTCCAAGATGACTATGTCCTGATTCACCTGGCCTGCCAAACTAGAACAGCTGCAGCTGACAGTCAGCATTTAAGAGATCTTTAGTTGTGGCTGCAGGATGATTTCAGGTTTGTCTTTCTTGTGATATCATGCTCTCAGGGGGGACCTGCGAGTTTGCCTGAAGGAGCTTCCCTACTCCCAGTCTCTCTGTAGGTTGTGGAGAGATATTGGATCTTTAAGAAGTTCAAAACAGCAAGGTTTCAATACTGGTGATGAAAGAAAAGCACCACATTCCCATTCGAAATCAAAGGTACAGAGATTTCCTATCAGTGTCATCCCTGCTTTCCTACTTTCTCTCCTTTCCCTCACCCCACAAGGGCAAAGGCTTGCTCTCTACAAGCATCCAATGGATAGAGACACTCAGGAAGGTGTCTTGGAAGGGAAAATGAACAGAAGTGTGTGCCGGTAGCCTCCTCGTTAGCTAGAATGTTGACAGCCAATAAAAATAGAAACAAAAATTCTAAGCAAACTACTTTCTGGCCAGCTTCTGGCCTGGAAGCCATAACAAGTCTCTCACTCAGTTTAATCCAAAAACTGTTAGAATTCTCCGAGAGTCCAGACTCTATTACAGATGAATTAATTATCTCCGTCACAGCTACTTATTTTAGTTCACTTTGACGTGGTACTATCCATGACTAAATAGCTTTTTCACTATTGGCTCTTACAGTTCCTCGAGACTGCTGCCTCTGGGTAAGAGAGTACTAGGCTGTATATAATGTTTCCTGGAGAGCCCCCCCAAGCACTTTGTCCCTGTACCTTGTTTTTGCTACTATAACTTTACCCCTTCACTTACCAAACAGGGAGGATCTATTCTGGTTTTCTCATATTCAGTAACTCACAGAGCAGAAAAATGAGATGATCCACAAATTTGCTGAAAGAGTTTGGAGAGCTGGTAAACTCAATTCTGCATCCACTTATCTTTCTCTCAGTACATAAAAAACTGCTTTGGGAAGTATCTGACTGTGCAAAGAGGGATGTGTGACCAAAAGATGGAAATCTGATGTTTCCTGCGAGCTGACCATCAGTCTGCATTTGCTAGCTTTTGTTTTGTTTTGTTTTGAGATGGAGTCTAGCTCTTGTTGCCCAGGCTGGAGTGCAATGGCATGATCTTGGCTCACTGCAACCTCCACCTCCCGGGTTCAAGCGATTCTCCTGCCTCAGCCTCTTGAGTGGCTGGGATTACAGGCACCTGCCACCACACCCAGCTAATTTTTGTAGTTTTGGTAGAGACGGGGTTCCACCATGTTGACCAGGCTGTTCTCCGACTCCTGACCTCAGGTGATCTGCCTACCTCGGCCTCCCAAAGTGCTGGGATTACAGGTCTGAGCCACTGTGCCTGGCCTGCTAGCATTTCTAAGATGCAGTCAGAACGTCCTTGCACAACTGGGTGGTTAATAAAGCATGTACATTTACATTGCCTCCTGGACAAAAGAGGAGAAAAATAGAGGAGAGGTGGGAAATATTTGTAATAGAAAACCAAGTGTTTAAATCAACATGAAAGCAGGTGAACAGAAAGGCTAGCTTTGTGTTAGAGGAAATAAGATGTGGAAAGCTGGTTTTTCATTGTGAAGAAATTTTGAAAGCAGTCCAGTGATATTTCTGACTCTGGATTTACTAAGATGTCAGTGATGAAAAAGCAATATTGTCAAGAATAATAATATGTCAGGGTAAAAATCAATAGCAGCCAAAAACATAATACGTTTTTCTAAAGAATGGTTTGAACTCACACTCACAGAATATTATGTCATTAGAGTGACCAAGCAGCAACCAGCTGGACTTGCACTCGCAGCTGACCAGACAAGAGCTGGGTTTGTTTTGGTTTGATTTTTTAGCAACTTAACTCTAGTAGCCTTGTCTCTAACTGTGGAAGATTATAAAGCTGCCAACTTGATTAGGATGAAAATCTGATGTCAAAATTGAATGTAGTTTTCCTTCCCAGTCTCACTTTTGAAACTCTAACTTTTTTGTGGTATCTCCCATAGGAGAATGTGGTGCCCAAAGAAACTGTGGTAGTGGAAAGAGAACTGGCTTAAGGATTTTTAGACCCATTAATCTAAAGTTTAAACATAAGCAACATTTGTCTAAGGTGTTAGAAGTCATGGTGGGATCACTCTTAGGCTCAGTGTGGATGGGAAGGCAGCATAAAGGAACTGGAGCTGTTTCTTGAGCTGGGTGCTGGCTAGACAGATGTCCCACTTTGTGAATTCACTGAACATACACATATGATCTGCACACTTTTTCTTGTGTACTACAGAAGTATAATACACATTACACTTCAATAAAACACAGTAAAAAGCCTCTGCATTCTCTTAACTAATCTGCTCTAAATAGACAACAAATTTTGGGGAAGTCTCTTGAACCCTAGTTTCTTTCACAAAATGAGATGGTGGACCAGAGAACCCCAGACCTGAAGCTTCTTGATGTTGTCATCATTGGCACATGATGAATGCATAGCGTTGGTATTCCTGCTATTTGTGACTCAAAGAACAATCAAAACATGGGCAAAGTTGCCACAGGCCTTCCCAGAAAAGGCATAAATTGAAAGCTATATAAATTTGCCACATAGGGAATGATGTTGAATAACTGGAACCACAGGGCTGATGTTGATAGCAAAGAAGTAGAATTAGGGTTACTGTCAGTGTAAGCCCCACTTTAAAAGCAGATGTTCATCACACAGCTAGTGATGTGTGCGATCACATTAAATTCAAGAGCCGATGTTTCTCTAATAGTTTCTTCTCAAAAATAGCTGCTGGAAATTATGGTTCTGTTAAAATAGGCTACAAGAATTTCCATCTAATCCAGCAGTTCAGTGTTTCAAACAGTTCCTTTCTTTTCTTGTTTAATATAAAGTGAATTTAAAGGTGACTTGCACCGTGACTGACTGGCAGTTAGAAAGAATCATCCTCTGTGTCATCAGTGAGATGTTGCCAATCACGTCGCAGAATGGATGGGAAAAGACCAAGGTCTGGGTTGGAGGGAATTTGCTGTTCTAATAGGAGAAATTACTGCAACCTCCATTGGATAAGAAAATGAGCTATACCTATCTCCCTGTGTGCTTTTCCTACAACTTGAGCCTCTTGGAAGACAAAATATGTGTAGCAGGAAGAAGGAAAAATAATAATAATCCAACTAGGTGGTTAGCACCTGGATAACAGATCCACAGAGAAGTTCTTAAAATCTTATTATTTTCTTCTAAAGCCTCTAAAGTCCCCTAGAAACAAGTCACCTGATTCTACTAAGCCACCTGCCTCATCCCACTGAAAACCTTTCCGGAAAGATGGGCCAGACATGCTCTCTGATGGCCATTCGGCTTCTGAATCCCAAGAATAATCCTTTGGCACAAACATAGAAGTGTATTATTTGGTCTTCCAACAAACATGAAGAGAAACAATGAAATGAAGGAAATGCACATCACGAGCTGCCACACAAGATCCTAATTACCATAATTTGAACCATCCTCCTTCCCATTGCCGGAAAGTCAGCCTTCTGGATGAGAGCAAGCCAAACCAGCAAGATAACAGGCTTCTGTTCTCTCTCCCTGTCTCTCGCCTCTTTCTTTCTTCCTCTCTTCCTTAAATGATGTTCATTAAGACAGTGATTCTTCTAACAGTGTATAAGCCTCAATTGTATTAGTGAAAGCTTTGCATGACTTGATAAAATGATCCAGAAAGAAAGAAGAGGGGCCGAAAGAAGCAGACACACGCTGTCTTTTATTCCCCAAAGCAACTGTCAGTCTCAGAATATTTTTGTAGAACCTGCCAGAAATCTCTCTGGAATCATCCCTGTTGGATACAAGGACAGTAAATCTAAAAAGTTCAGGTCTTCCGTGGTATGAATCAGAAACTCTTAATAATTCAGAAAAGGCCAATTTAAACTCCACATGTCCAGTCACATCAATACACCACTCCCTGTAGCTCCAAACAGCCCCTAGAATATTTCCTTTTCCTAGATTACTCATAGCTTTGCCTTGTCCCTGACTTCCCCCAAACTACTTGAGTAAGTTACTTTGGCATAGCTTCTTACATTTAGGCAGCAAATCAGCCAGAATGGGAGACATGCAAAGTGTGTTAACTTCGTACCTATTAGAATTCACCTAAAATATGCCCATTGAAATATGGGTCTAAAGAGCCCACCCCTGCCCACCCCAGTGCCGGGGCTTCTGCCTTTTGCTGTAACAAGTGTGGTAGAAACTGGCCCCACTGTCACTCTTCAGCTCGCACATGGGATGTGATGGGATTTTTCAGTAGCAGCTTTAAATCAGCTTGCTGAGGCCTCAATAGTCCAGCCCCAAGTTAGGGCTCGAGGAAGCGTGTCCTGAAGTCACAACGCTCCTGGTGACAGCATGTGCACTGACACAGTGGAGGACTGCTTCACTGACCTTTTGTATTTTAGAGTGTGTGACCAGGTGGGCTGCTTTGTTTTCAACCAGTGTGTAGGGAAGACACAATTTAGCAAGACAAAGGACATGTTTTTTAAGAAGCAGAGATATCGAGAAACTGGCATCCTTTTTGACATTAGTGTGGAGGTGGCTAATCAAGACAGACTAGGAGTGATCCAAGTAGTTGGAGGAATCTGGCAGAGAGTAAATGATTATGAGGCCATATTTGAAGGTCATGAAGTCAGTAAGAGAAGAAATGCACGTGATAGTGGGAGTTTGAAGTAAATCTATATTTTACATCCAAGTGACCTATGATTAGAGGAAAAGGCAGCCAGTAAGGTACGGAAAATGAGGCCAAATTGGAGTCAAGGGCTACCAATCAGGCAGGAAGGACATGACAGGAAATCTAGTTAACTCAGCTTATTAGTTTGGATGGTTGAGACTGCTAGGTCTTAGAAAACCCAGCTCAAAGTGCTTTAAATGAAAAGGACATTTTTGGCCTAAGATAACCAGAAGTCCAAAAGTAGGCAGTCTTTAACTGTGGCTGATCCAGTGGACAATCATTTCATCAAGGACCTAGGTTTTATCTGTCTCTCTGCTCTACCATGCATGGTGTCTGCTCCATCCTGAGACTGGATCTCCCGTTGGTCAGAAAGTGGCTGCCAGTCACAGTTGGATGTCCACACTTTCTCGCACACATCCAGGAAAAGCAAGGGAGTTACTCCTAGAACATATCCTAAAGGAATGAAAAGAAAGTTTCCCAAAAGCCTCTGCAAACCTCACATAGCGTCTCATTAGCCTGAATTGTATCTCGGGTTCTTTCCTAAACCAATCACAACTAGTTTGTATTATCTTGTTTGGCTTAAGTGCATCAAAGTCCACTCCTGGGGTCAGAAAATGGGGTTAGCTTTGCCTAAATTAATGGGAAGCATGGAGGACAGATAGAAAACCAACTGAAGTCAGCAATCTCCTAGGAAAGAGAAAGAGGAGATGCACGCTGCATGGGCAACTGTGATCATCATTAATGCTGTTCACCCAGCATTTCTGAATTCCCAACTTCCTGGCACGTGGTAGGATTGTACCTCCTGGCTCCTAATGGCTGGGTGGGGCTGTGAGACTTGTTGCAGTCAATGAGTAGTGAGCAGAAGTGGCACGTGTCACCACCAGGCTAGAAATTCTAATGACCAAATGAGGCCACCTTAGCTATCTTTAGTTTTGCATTAGACACTAATTAATGCAGAGCAGCTCACGTGGTAGCTGCTCCTTCCGTATACATCCCCAAATGAGGAGCATGGAGCAGAGCCCCCGGCCAACCCATGATGGAGATGAGCAAGAAATAAACCTTCATTGTCAAAATCCACTTTTTTTTTACTCCAACATACCTTAGTCCGTCCTTGATAAAACTACAGACAACATAGGCTAGGTGCGGTGGCTCACACCTATAATCCCAGCACTTTAGGAGGCTGAGGCAGGTGGGTCACTTGAGCTCAGGAGTTCAAGACCAGTCTGCGTACCAATGCTGAAACCCCATCTCTACAAAAAAAAAAAAATACAAAAATTAGCCGGGCGTGGTGACATGTGCCTGTA
>NW_016806087.1:2116229-2126072 GCF_001698545.2 Rhinopithecus bieti
AAAAAAAAAAAAAAAAAAGAAAGAAAGAAACTATAGATAACATCATGGCAGCAGGTGATGTCAGCATTTGGTATCTAGTCCTGTTGGCGGGGGGTGCTATGTGAGGTGGACACCAGTGTCACATGGTTTATGACCCCAGTTAGGCATGGCAGGCCAAGGTGAGCAAGTATGTCCTAGAACTAGAAACAAGCAGTTTTCCTGAGAGTTCCCACTGAACATGGCCGCCACTTACATATCTTCTCCTCAAGAGAAACAAAAAAGAAAATATTCCTAATTTGTCTCTTAAATAATCTAGACATATGCCTGGCATATAAGAAATAAAAAAGAATCTACATTCTGTTAAGTGTTTTAAGTTAAATAAATTACTCAAGAAATGTGGAGAAAAAGTTACCGCGATCAAAAAAATCTGAATTCATGTAAATGATTATTTAGGATCAGAAATGCATCTGTGGAAAAAATAACCTACAAAGTAGAAAACAAAAATTTTAAGCATCACATTTACTAAAATATATTTTAGTTTTTGAAAAATTTTTGAAATGTGAAAGTTATCACTAATTGAAATGTGTATAGTACTACACCTATGCAATGTTTATTGCTCTGTTGTGTAGTCTACAAAAAATTTATCTTACAATTAATTGAAATTTATAATTCTATACATTTCATCTTATAATTAATTGCCTTTTTTCTAAATGACAATATTTTTTAAAGTGTAAAAATACAGTGTAACGTAAGTCATCCTAATAACAGAAAGATAGGTGCTAGAAAGTCTCGGAATATTTCTTTGAAAGCCTAGTTCTCAAAGGAAAATAAAATAGAAAAGCTTCACATTGTTTAGTAAATAATATATAAAAGCTACATATATTCATCTACATCTTCTTTGAAGAACATTTTTAAAACTACCTCTTGTTTTTGCTTGTTTCTTTGGATTGGCTCTGACCTGTGTATATTGTAAGGTTTTACTAACTACCACAACAGGAATGAATTATGGGGAATTCTTTAGTATAAGCTGAGAAGGACTTGGAGAGTGCTCCTTCTCTGGCAGGAATGTTTAAGATTCAGTGGGTTTTGCTCCTAGAGATAATTTTTATTATTGCATTCAAAAACATCCTGTCTGGTTGTTGAGCGTTTCCAGAGCAGAATACCTGGGTAATTTTGATTAGGTCATAATCTTCAAAACGTGTTACAATTGCTTAGTGACAAGATGCTCAATTTTTAGATTTTTTTTTTTTTTTTTTTTGCCCTGTTCTCAAAAGCAGTCGTCATTCCCTACTTGAGAGCTATTTTTGCTATCCTCCTTGCAGAGATGAAAATATGAAGGCACAGAAATTGTTGTTAGGTTGGGTGCCAGCCTAGGAGCCAGAAGACTTGGTCTCTGGGTCCTGGACCTCACAGGCTGATGCTCAGGCCAGCAAAGTCAGGAGGAGAAGGGTCTCAGACATTTGCTGATGGGAAAGGTGTGCAGCACATTCACATCCAGGCAGCCACACTTGCCTCACCTATGGAAGAGATTTTCTTTGTTTTGACAAACAGCCCTTCTGGGTCTGTCTGGTCAACAAGGAAAGGTGAAGCACCAGCATTGCCCGCACCTTGCCTAAGTCCTCTCCTAACAATCAGGCCTGGGAGAGATGTGTTCCAGAGCCCCCAAATCCTGGCCTTCATCTATATTACGACATAGTAGAGGAAGCATGCACTCTTCGACTCACCACCTTGGGCATTGATGATCCTGGCTTCTGCCCTCTCTGCCTGCACCTTAGGAGATGGAAGCAGGGACCCCTGCAGAGACAAGAGACCCTGCTGGGTGGGGGAGTCATGGGCATCTCTCCTAATGATTCCATCATGCTGTTGCTTCCCACACACCGTGCCCTGAAGAACCTCATTTTCATTTTGCTTTTACCTTGATTAATGCCCTTCATGAGTTGCCTTCCCATGACTTCACCTGCAGCCGCTGCCCAAGCATGTGTTCAGCTGTTGGGGTCTCTGGGAGTTGTTTTCCATCTTCCTACTCCACAATTATGCCAACGGCCATCTTCCTGACCCAAGCCTACTGGGAGCAGGAGTCTCCTATTTTGTTCTTCCAGGTGATCTTCCTTTTTGCAAATGCAAAATCTCAGGTCTAGGCTTTGGTCTTTTGGTGCTAAAATGTGAACTGAAATTTAAAATGTTACAAAGGTAGGTCATGGTAGGACTTGCTTTCCCTAAACCAAAGATGTCCTTATACCTAAGGCTAATGTTGCCTTCCCTTTGAAAAGCTACCACATCAATAATTCAGTTTACATCTCAGCTTGCCTAATATATTTCTCTCTTATTTGAAAGGCAAGATGAACTTCAGAGAATTTTTTTTAGTGAGGTTTTGTGAGCTGAGCCTTCCAAGAAGCCTGCAAGGTCTGTGGGTTCTGTATGTGACTGGGGCTCAGGCTTCACTCCCGAGAATGAGTGCTATCTCCGTTTTCTCCTGCTACCTCTCCAACCACTCCTAACCTACATTTCTTCCAGCTCCCCTTCCTCTAACTGCTCTTGCCCACTTTCCTCTTCCTACATGCCTTCCTTAAACTTATCCATTCCCATTGTCTCAAGCACCCATAACCAGTAACTCTGGCCACAATCCCTATTGATCTCCAAACTCTCTTTCCCCAAACTGTCAAATGCAGGATGTCTTGGAATACTTAGACACCTCAAAGTCAACCTGTCTAGGCTGAATTAATTGTTCCTTCACACCCCCACCCAAACCTTTGCCACCTCCTCCCATCATCTACCCACCCATCCAAACACCTCTTTGAGTATTTCTTAGTGATCCAGCTCCTTTCCTTGCTAGCCAGGCAGACATTGTCGAAAGGAGGAGCTGGAGAAGGTGGCGCAGGAGTTGAGATATTATGTACCTACATACACCTTCAACTCCGGAGCCAAAAACCAAAGAGGAAACAGGAGACAAAGTGCAATAAAAGATCCAGATAAGCTCCTGAGGCCCCCAAAACAGAAAGGACCTTGGCTTGGCTTCCCTTTAGGAGGCTACCAGCCTCACAGAGAATTCCACATTCATCTGGCACTTGAGCTACACATTAGAAAAAGTGAGGGAGGAGATCACGCATATGGGACTAAGACTATGTTTCCAGTTTCCCAAGGGCTGCCCCATGTATGCAGGGATTCCAGGAGTTCCTGCTTATCCCAAGGGGGACCAGAGAGGTTCTGAGAACAGCCATAGTGTAGAAGAGCCTTAAGATCTGGACACAGAAACTGAAGAATGCAAAGACTTTGAACTGGAAGGATATGGCTGAAATGGTGCACAGAAGCAACAGGGGACCCCAAGGATCATGCATGACTGAGCATACCAGGGACACTAGCACAAAGTCCCCAGGCCCAGGGACCAGCCCAGCTCAGTCAGGGCACTCACAATAGGACCAGCCAAGACCTGGAAAGGCCCTTCCCATCATGGTGATGACAGATAAGCTTTGCTCTGCACCCATATAAGGGGCTGGGGTTTCATGGGCAGAGTAAAAAGAAAAGACCCTGAAAGCCTGAATGTAACCAGAAAAGGTGGTGTTAACCTGAAAGGAACTATTTTAACTTGGAAGAAACTGAGATTTCTCTAGTTAGTACCAAAGTTTTTTTGTTTGTTTATTTTGTTTTGTGTGTGTGTGTGTGTGTGTGTGTTTTGTTTTGTTTTTGTTTTTGAGATGGAGTCTCGCTCTGTCGCCCAGGCTGGAGTGCAGTGGCACGATCTGTGCTCTCTGCAACCTCCACCTCTTGGGTTCAAGCAATTCTCCTGTCTCAGCCTCCCGAGTAGTTGGGATTACAGGCATGCGCCACCACGCCCGGTTAATGTTTTGTATTTTTAGTAGAGACAGGGTTTCACCGTGTTAGCTGGGATGGTCTTAATCTCCTGACCTTGTAATCCACCCGCTTCAGCCTCCCAAAGTGCTGGGATTACAGTATGAGCCACCATGCCCAGCCAAGTTTTTTGTTGTTTTACTTTATGTTTCTTTCTCTCTTACCATTGGATGGAGAGCTATCAAAGACAATTAACTAAGTAATAAATGATAAAAATGCTATTGTTTTCACAATTTGTGCTGTAGTGAGACTTTTGACACTATTGCACAAAAAGCATCACTGTTAACCTTTCTTCCCTACCTCTTTCTCTACCCCTGCTATGTTGGTATCTCCCCGAAATTTTTGGTGTTTCCCCAAAATTCATATGTTGGAACTTAATCCCAATGTGATAGGATATAGAAGGTGATTAAACCATGAGCACTCTGTCCTCATGAATGGAATTAGTGCCCTTATAAAAGATGTTGGGCCAGGCACAGTGGCTCACGCCTGTATTCCCAGCACTTTGGGAGGGTGAGGCGGGCAAATCACTTGAGCTCAGGTGTTTGAGACCAGACTGGGCAACAAGGTGAAACCCTGTCTCTACAAAAAATACAAAATTAGCTGAGTGTGGTGACACCCACCTATAATCCCAGCTACTTGTGGGGGCTGAGGTGGGAGGATTGCTTGAACCTGGGAGTTCAAGGCTGAAGTGAGCCATGATAGTGCCACTGATCCAGCCTGGGCAGCAGAGCAAACCCTATCTCAAAAAAAAAAGAGAGAGAGAGACAGAGAGACAGAGAGAGAAGACAGCTTCCCTCCCCTTCCACCATGTGAGGACACAGAGAAGGTACTAGCTATAGGAACAGGCACTGAATCTGCTAGCACTTTGATCTTGGACTTCCCAGGCTCTAAAATTGTAAGAAATTAATTTCTGTTGTTTATCAGTTACCCAGGCTAAGGTATTCTGGTATAGAACCCAAGTGGAATAAGACAATGCCCATCTAACAGTAGACTAGCCTGTAGACTGTATCTCTGAGCTGTCTCACATCTAAGTTCCATCCTTTCCAACCCCAATGCCAATGCCAAGATTCACACTGATCATCTCTTACCTGGAGGTTATAACCCTGAGTGGTGTCCCCTCCTCCAGGTCTTCTCTTTTTAATGTGTCCTCACCCACATTGATCTTTCTAAAATATGATGCTCTCCAGCTTTAAAAACTGGGCTGACTCCCTGTGAATAAAGGGTGATTATCATACTCCAAAGCTTGTCCCAGAAACCTCTTCCTAATCATTCCTGCTCTAACCTCAGTCTTATATATCCTCTGCCCTCTCTCACACATTCCAATTTCAAGCCATAGCAGTTATTTACCATTCCTATAATGGACCAAGTGCTTTCACTTCACTAATCTTTGCACTTGCTATTTCCCTTCAAGATCCAGATCCAACATACCACTTCTTTGACATCCTCTCTAATTCCTTTCATTCCCCAAGTCAAATTTATCAACAACTCTTTTGTTCCCTTTACACTATGCACATGCCTATGGCAACCAGAAAGCCACAAGTACCAGTTTCAAATATTCTATTCTATTCACAAATTAGAAAGATAAAAGTTTGTGGACCATGCTCCTCAACTTATAGTTCCAAGGCCATGACCATATGTTCCAAAATCATTATTAGTCTTTATGACATTTTATCATGATCTTCAGTTTGCATAACTAACCCCATGCTTGAATTAAACTCCTAAAGGGCAAGAACCATGTGTGTGTTCCTCTTTGTAGCCACATCTTTCTATGATGCTCACTCCTTCCATCCTACTCAGCTTAGCAGAGGAACATCTGGCCAATTAGCAAGTTAGAAACATCACTTTCTCCTGGGATGAAACCACTCCCATACCAGGGCAAATGTCTGGCAAATATAAGGAAGACTTGGTTTCAGCGCCCACTTACCCTCCTGAGTAGGTACCTTTGTGCAGTGCACAACCTACCCAACTGTATGTAACAGCCCTTGGACCTAACATGTAGTAAGGGCAAAATATATCTTTGTTGATGAATGAACTTGTCTAGGGAACATTCCCTACCCTTACCTGTCTTAAATTACATGAACCAGATGTGCCTATTATTTACATAGTTTTGGTATTGCACTATATCCAATAATCAAATATTCTTCAGCATGCCTTGATAAATTAATGTCAGGCTTAGCCACAGAAACTTACTATACTATGATATTTGTAGCATCGTTAAAAATTAAGTACCAGCATTTTATAGAGCATTCAGCACAAGTACTCAATATATGCTTATTAAGTAAATACAATTTCAAATATTAATATCTGAAATTATATTGCCATTCCTTTAACGATTGCAGTATAACCATTATCCCCATCTTGTCTCTGAAAATAAGTGAACTGTATTCAGAGATTAGATTTTAGGTACTACCTTACTGTGTCATAAAAATAACAACAGCCTGAACATTGGTGAAATATTGGTGGCTTATTAAACTACATGTCTGTTTGTTTCTTGCTAATGGCCCTACCACTCAACCAATTGGTGTGTGCTCCCACACAGTGTATTCATGCATTCAACCTTCAAGCTAACATAGAACCCAGGCAAAGTCAACAACAGACTCTAGCACAAGCTGAAGTAAATTCAAATGTTAATACATGGTCCTTTATTTCTAGAGTAAGAGTAAATAAGGGGGCTTTAGAATCTACAAAGGATGCCATCTGCATCAATAAAGGCATTTTATTGCAGTATGACTTGATTTTTAAGTGTATTAGATAGAAATCTGCTCTAAGAGAAGCTATAAACTTCTATACAATATGTGTAGATGGCTAAAATTCTAATATTTCTGGGCCCTGTTTCTCTCTAGGCTACTAGAAATACAACAAAGTCAAAGTTAAAGATGGAAGGAAAGTGATAATTATGCAAGTTATTTCATCATTGAGGGAAGGTTTGATAAAGTATCTCAAAACTTGTGTATTTTGGGAGGAGTGACAGCCTAGGAGGTCGAGGCTGCATTAAGCTGTGATAGTGCCACTGCACTCCAGTCTAGGCAACAAAGTGAGACCCTGTTTCAAAAAAAATTAAATTAAATTTTAAAACTGCTGCACTTTAGAAAACTTTTATGGATTAAGTATTTTAAATCTGTCGCTCTAGGTAAAATAATTTGTCAACTCTGAATAAATTGTGGAGGATGCAAAAGTTGTCTTCAGAAGAGATATAGGATTTTCATGACCCTAAAATGTGTCAAGTAAGAGTTTCTTCTCCTGTGTCAATTAGGGCCCTTCAGTTGTAGATCACAGAAAACTTGACCCAAACTGGATCGATCACGTTAGGAATAATTCACTTACGACACAGCTGGATTCAGGACTGGTTCAACAAATAGCACCAAGACTCAACATCTCTTTCGGTTCTTCCACTATGTTACTTTCAGACTTGGGCTTCACATCTTAGCAGACAGAGGCAGCAGCTCCAGTTTCTAGATCCTCTCTAGTTTTAAGTCAATCTGAAAAATAGAGCATATCTTTCCAGGATTCCCAAGAAAGTTTCCTTGCTCTTCATTGGATCACATGTCCAATTGGATCACATGTCCTTGTTGGATCACATGTCCATCTCTAAACTCATGACTGTGAACCCAGACATGTGATATGCTGATTCTCCAGCTTGAGTCACTTTTCGACATCTGGGGCTGAGACTGCCAGAAACACTTTGGAAATGGTAGAGGGGGCTATTCGTCAAAGGAAAATCTAGGTATAATTACCAGAAGAAGGAGGAATGGATAGCAACCAGAAAAAAAACAATGGATATCTGCCATCACTTTCTTCCCTGTGGTGGGCAACCTCTAGATGACCCCCCAGAGATCTCCACTTCCTGGTATTCTGCCCTTTTATAATGCTCTTCCCCCTTGAGTGTGGGCAAGACTTTGTAACATGCTTTTAACCGATAGAATATGTCAAAAGGGATGAGATGTCACTTCCATGATTAAGTTACATAAGATTGTGATTTCCTTCTTGCTACCAAACTCTCTCTATTGCCTTCTCTGCTTGCAAGCTTTGATGAAGCAAGCTACCATGTTGGAGAGGCCCACGTGGCAAGAAACTGAGGGTGGCTGCCAGCTAAAAACTGAGGTCCTCAATGCAATAGCTCTCAAAGTACTGAATTTAGCTAACTACTATGTGAGCTTGAAAATAGATCATTTCCTAGTCAGGCTTTCAGATGAGAAATCAGACCTGACCAATATCTTGATTGCATTCTTGTGAGAGATACTGAGACGATATCTGGGGCCCTTCTTAGCATTCCTTAAGTTCAACTACTTAGGGCAGTACTAGTTTACATAATATGAAGGTGCAGAACTAAAGGGTATACAAGCATTTTGGACCCCAAAATAATTGCTTCTTGAAAGAGATGTGACTCAAATGAATGTGTAGTCATTGTTAATGGCCAGTGACAACTATCTGTAGCGATGTAGACAGCTGTCACCTGTTACAATTTGAGGTCCTCTCCTATCTGGAAGTTGCCGTGAATGGCCAGAGTTGACTACATGGTCCCACATCAGCCTTCTTTCTGTCTTCAGTTCCTTCCTATTCCCCTGCCTTGTTCACCCCCTCGAGGGTTGCACAGCTGCAGCCCCATAGAGCCCAGACTGCAGTTGCACTAAAGGAGGCTTCACAGAGCTGCACAAAAGCTTCCAGCCACCAAAGCACAAAGCCTTTCCTTCAGTCAGCCTCCACAGTCTCCCAGCTCTTAGGAGTGCCATAATCCAGTCAAATTTATGCTTTCCTATGGAGCTTTTTAGGCTGATCCCAAACCCCTCTCCTCATACCATCTACAGATTTTAGTCTGGATCCCTCTAGAACAGCCCTCGGGGAATAGGATTAACTAGGTTAACCCTAGCCACATTGCTTTCTCTGAACCCTGGGCTCTCTTCCTCTGTGGATTCTGTGATTCCGCAGCTCAGCATAGTATTTCAAACACACTGTACTGTAAACCATGATATGTTTCATGATTAAGCACTAAAAAGAAGACAGGTGGTGCCTTCATGGTAATTAAAGCCTGCTGCAGGCCGTGTTTTAGTGCGTATGACTGACAATGCGGGAAGTACGGCAGTCTTTGGTAAAGAAACAGCTCTGTCTGTCACATGGCTGTGGCTCATGCAAATTTTCAGACACAGAACAAGACTGGAGGGAAGCTCACTCATCTTTTTCTAATTGACATTTAGGTCATTTGGGAAAGTATATGCCACAAAGCATAATGCTTTCACTCATACTTAGGTTTCAATTAGTTCAGGACTAAGTTATTCATAGATTATTTAGACACGCATTATATCTTTTGAATTATTAATTCAAGATAAAACTCAATCTATTAGGGGAAATTTTTCTACCAGAGTTTATTCTAGGAACCCTTAAACTGATCTTGATCTCTGCAGATTTCTAAACCAATAAAGGGATTGCATTGAACCCTAAAGTTGTATTCATTACAAATGCGAGTTTTAGATTCTGGGAAACAGAATGTTGAAGTTCTCTTTCCAGTAATGACACATTACTGTGTGTCATTGACACTTTGTGACTGTAAACATTTTCCCTTGAGTGTTGACTAAAATGAAGAAGCTCCTAGGATCTTTTTAGGAGGAATGTCCATTATGTTCTTTGAGTGTTTTCAACATGGAAAAAAAAAAACTGAATTGATTAAATTCTGTTGACAATTCTAGAATGAAGATTAATTATTTTTTAGTGCAAGGAAATCCTTTGGCTTCATTCAGTTGTGAACAAAATATTTCCAAGTGCCTGTGAGGCTGGGTCAGGAAATGATCAAAGGGAACCCAACAAAGTCTTGCTGTGGAACATGCCTGAGATCAGGCACTCGCCCCCACTCTCCTTGCTGCTGGAGCCATGGCTTCATTTTACTCATAATATCTTTCGGGCATTCAACAATACTCTTGGAAATCCTCTTTGTCTCAGTCCTCTCTTCCATCTACATGTTCTTCCTAATAATTTCATTTATTCCTATCACCCTGTTGGGGGTTGAAATGTGCCCCACCAAAAAAA
>NW_016806087.1:2126363-2173722 GCF_001698545.2 Rhinopithecus bieti
TATATATGTTAGAGTCCTAACCCCCTGTACCTCAGAATGTAATTTTATTTGGAAACAAAGTCCTCATGGAGGTAATCAAATTAAAGTAGGTCATGAGGGTGGGCCCCAGTCTGATATGACTGGTGTCCTAACAGTCTGGGGGGAAATTTGGATACAGAGACAAACATGCACAGAGAGAGCACCATATGAAGATGAAGGCAGAGAAGAGGTTGGGGTGATGTTTCCACAAACCAAGGAATGCCAGAGAGTGCCAGAAAACCACAGAAGCCAGGGGACAGGCATGGAACAGATTCTTCCTCACAGCCACCAGAAGGAATCAATCCTGCCGACACCTTGGTCCTGGACTTCCAGTCTCCAGAACTGCTAGACGATAAATTTCAGTTGTTTAAGCCACACCATTTGTGGTACTTTGTTTCAGCAGCCCTAGAAAATGAATACAGACTCCAACTCTCGAAGTATTATTTCCAGCTCAAAATCCTCTTCTGAATTGTCAGATTGACAAGAGATACACAGGCTTCTCAAACTCACATAAAGGTCTTATTTAGCCCAACACCTGGACCATAACAAGTTCTCAGTAAGAGTTAATGCTGCTGCTACTACTGATGATAATAATGATGAAGTCACAGAAAAGAAGGGGAAGAGAAGGAGCAGCAGCAGGGAGAAGAGAATGAATTAACTGAGTCTGGCTCCCCTCTGTGAAATACAAAAGATGTGAACAGTCTCTGCAAGATGTGTCTTTTCTGTCTTTGTACTTTATCCAACCACTCACTGAACGTCTAAAGCACACTCATGATTGAAGTTTCGGAATGTCCTTATTGAATGCGTTGGTGAACAACTGGTCATTAATCACAGATGGACATTCTTTAGAAGAAATCATAGTTCCTGGCTCCTTTGTGCATTCAACCAGAGTGTTTATTTGCAGTGAGGCAGTCTGAAATACCGTCTCATTGGTCAGGACTACACTACATCTCAGCTGAAGAGAGAAAAGTGGCATGATAAGTTCACATTACGGCTGTGCCTGGGATTTGAGTAGCAGTATTTTAGTCTCAACCTACCCTTCTCCCCCATCAGCCACACTCTTCCACTGATCAAGGTGAGGAGGCACAGAATAGCAAACTGTGCCCACTTCCTTCAGAAACTGAAATTCCCAGGTTATTTTAAATGGCACCATTTATTAAGAACCTGCTAGCTATGTCAAAACACTGTCAGACTCTTACTTTGTATTCATTTTTCCAGTTGAACCCACCAACTCCTACTTCTGGTGTGGCAGAAGTATTATTAATTTCATTTCAAAAATTACTACCCATTTCATCGGTGGCTGGAGAGACTACATTGCCCAAGGTTACTCAGCTAGAAAGTGCCAGGGCTAGGACTGGAACCTATATCTCTGTGACTAGCCTACTTAGGGCCCAGCACTGGAATTGTACCTAGTGACTAGCTGGTACTCAATAAGTATTTTGCGGGCTTAATGACTCCAAAACCAGTACTCTTTCCACTACATGGTGGAAACTCTCTGAAACTGGAGGAGAAGAGGTGAAAAAGACAGAAATTTGAGGCAAAAGCTCTGAGTGGTAGGAGTTTGGATTGAGAGGTAAGTCTTTGGTCTTTCTATTCTATCGGTGTGTGATTCCATCAACTTGCAGTAATTACACACAATGCAAGCCAAGGTTTATTAGATACTCTAAGGCCAGTGGGTCTAACAAGTAAATAACAAAAACAAAAACAAAGATTATTACCATTAAGACATCTCTTGATTTTAGGGTAATACCCAACAAAGCACTTATTTCATTAATCACCATTTGGTCCTTTGCTGCCCTTTCACCCCAACCCCATAGATGTTAGACCCTTTTTTGTTTGTTTTTTATTTTTTGAGGTGGAGTCTAGTTCTGTCACCAGGCTGGAGTGCAGTGGCACAATCCCGGCTCACTACAACCTCCGTCTCCTGGGTTTAAGCAATTCTCCTGCCTCAGCTTCCTGGGTAGCTGGGATTACAGGTGGTGCCACCAGGCCCAGCTAATTTTTGTATTTTTAGTAGAGACGGGGTTTCACCATGTTGATCAGGCTGGTTTGAACTCCTGTCCTCAAGTGATCGCCCACCTCGGCCTCCTAAAGTGCTGGGATTACAGGCGTGAGCCCGTGTGCCCAGCCGGATCTTGGATCCTTTTGATAAGAGTTTAAAGAACAAGCATAAGGTACAGATATTTTAGCCTGGAGCTATCCAGAAGTTTATAGATCTTTAACACCCTTTTCCTAAATGTCAGGTTGCTGAGACAGGCAGGGGTGGTACATATGCCTTGAGATTCTTTTCTTAGTACATGTGCTGAAGAGAGTGAACATGTGAAAATCTCTTTCCAATTTCTACTTAGGAGAACAGATTAGTTAATGTTGCAGTCCATACTAAAGTGACCATCCATGTTCTGCCTTTGAGGGACTCAACCTGGATACAGGACAGATTTTCTGTTAGGAAAAATCCCAAAGCCCCTATCCAAGGACAATTGTGTTTACTAATTTTTGACGTTTTTTCTTAAATTCTATTACTAGCACTCTCACAATAACAGCACCTTTAATTTTCAATTATTGATAAATAGTATTTCTATAAATAATATTGTATCATATAACATACGATTTTTATAGTATATATAGTACAAAATGGATGGCTTAAAGAGTTTATTATGGAAGGCAAGAGAAGAATCTTACCCATCCAGCACAGAGGAAGCTCATTGTACTGTAGCTCAGATACCCTGGATTGAGTATTAGCCATTTAGTTGATGAATCGTTTTTGAGCACCAAGAATGTGTTATACACAGAGCCAGGTGCTGGGGTACAATAATGAGTGAGATGGACATAGTTCCCACCCATTCAGAGCATATAGTCTATGAGAAAGTAATAGAATAAATTGTGGTAGTGCTGCAATAAGGAAGATGCAAATGCAGGCCGTACCATGCAGGAACACTGAATTTAGCCTAAATGGGTTATGCAAAGCTTCTTGGAGGAAGCAACAACTAAGCTAAAATATGAAGGAGCAAGCCAGCCAGTTGAACAGAGAAATATGTCAGAACAGGGGAGTTGTATGTGCAGTGACTCAGAGAGAGCATGGGCACAGTGCTTGCTAACACCTGAAGTTCTGAGTGCCTGGAACGGAAAGGATAACATGAGGAGTGCCTAAGGGAGTAGCCAGAGGCTAGCCATGATGGGCTCTGTGGGTCGTGGACTTCATCCAGGGACAATGAGAAGCCATTGCAGGGATTTGGGCAGGGATGGCATGATCAGGCTGTGGCTCAGAAGGGTGGAAATCAAATTGAAGAAGCAAGATTAGAGGCAGAGGAACCAGGGGAAAGGTTGCAAGGAATAGCCCAAGTAAGAGGTGATGGTGTATGTGGCAGGCAACTGGAGAGAAGAATTTGGTTGGAGAGGTTGCAGAGGTAGAACCCACAAGAATTGAGGAGAGAGGGTGATTCTCCTGCTCTACTTTGAGCCACAGGAAGAATGATGGTGCAGTAACTGAGAAAGGGGTCATCAGTGGGGTAGCAAGCTCAGGGATGTGGAGGGAAGTTGGGAGAGGAAGGGCATATGCTCCTTTTGGGTACGATGCCCATATCGCTTTTTGTCCAAACTGGCACATGTTCAGAAATAAAAGAGGGTGTTATTAGTGCTATTGGGACAACAATATAGCTGGTATGTGGCAGACCAGACACATGGCAATTCTGGTTTTGGAATATATTGAAGCTCGAGGAACCAACAAGGTATTCAAGTGAAGATCTCAAGTAGGGAGAAGCAGGTCAGAGCTTGAGAAATCCTTGACCAAAATGTTTTCCACCAGAAAAATATTTAAGGAAATCATTTCTTTTTTTTTTATCACTCTATGGTGTTTAAGTAAGACACATTTTATGGTTGTTGTCGCTGTAGATGCCAAAATAAACTGGCAGCTCACGATTACTGCCCTGTCCTTCCTTCCCTTATAGCTTCTCTCATATCAGGTGGTCCAGGAATACCTCCAGATGTGTTAGAACTGTCTTCGGCTTTAGGTTAGAGTCAGGATAAAATCTGGTCAAAGGCAGCCTGCCTAAAATGAGATCTCTCCTTTCTTTCTTTCGTTCGTTCATTCTTTCTTTCTTTCTCTTTTTGACACAGGGTCTCCCTCTGTCTCCCAGGTGGGAGTACAGTGGCACAATCATGACTTACTGCAGCCTCAACCTCCCAGGCTCAACCCATCCTCCCACCTCAGCCTCCCTAGTAGCTGGAACTACAGGTCCTCACCACTGTGCCTGGCTCATTTTTTAACTTTATTTTTTTGTAGAGATGAGGTCTCACCAGGTTTCCCAGGCTGACCTTGAACTCCTGGGCTCAAATTTATCATCCTGCCTCTGCCTCCCAAAGTGTTGGGATTACAGGTATGGGCCACCATGACCGGCTGTAAGTGAGATTCCTAATGGAGGTCAGTCAAGAGAGCAAGGATGGATGAGCATACATATATCCCCAATCCTAGAAGGAAAAACATTTCAAAAAGGATAGTCTACTGACTCTGGATTAGTAGCATCATTTCATATCCAGATGACAGCATGTTGTTGCCATGGTTGTGATAATCATTAGCAATTATCATTATTATTATGACAGATGACATGCTGACGCTAAGCATCAGTCTTTGTCAATGTCAGCATAAATGAATGCATATATTAAAGTTCTTTCCACTTTTAGTTCATTCTCATTTTGAAGGCTGAACCTGAAATAACATGAGGACATTTATTGCTGTCACCTCTAGCTGATTATGTCATTGTGAGAGAAAGCTGTTTTAAAGAATGCACACAACACTGAAGGATGTGCAAAGTAAGTCTGCCAAATTAATGTGTCCCACCAACAAAAAAGATTTAAACTATTATTTGATAATTTGTTAACCCGAATGCAATAATACAAAGAATTTTTTCTCAAATGCTGATGAAATTGAAACAAGTGAAAATTCAGGAGTTACCAAGGTAGCAACTCAGAACTTTTCTTGGTGTCTGAGACACCATGAGCCTTTCTGTTTGTTGTCAATGCTGTCTTACTTGGAAAGTGATCAATAACACGTTCTCAATGACCACTCTTCATTACAATCCAGAAAGTCTCCATCTGAACTTCAAGTCAGTAATTTGCTGCCATGACCATTGCTGAAAGAGAGCCAGCAGCTGCTGAGAAAGCGATGAGCTCAAAGAGAAAAGAGCAATGCCCATACGGCCATTCCTAGTAGACTGGATGAATAAATTGTGGAATAGTCATGCAATGGAATACTATACAGCAAGGGAAATGAAAGAACCACAACTATCCACATCAACATGGATGAACCTTACAATGTACAATGCTGAGTGAAAGAAGGAAAACATAAAAGAATATGTGCACCAGACTAGGCAACATAATGAGACTCCCATGTCTACAAAAAAATTTTTTTTTAATTAGACAAATCCAGGTGGCTCATGCCTATAATCCCAGCACTTTGGAAGGCCTAAGTGGGCAGATCATTTGAGGTCAGGAGTTCGAGACCAGCCTGGCCAACATAGAGAGACCCTGTCTCTACTAAAAAACATTACAAAAATTAGCCAGGCGAGGTGGCAGTCACCTGTAGTCCCAGCTACTCAGGAGACTAAGGCAGGAGAATCACTTGAACCCAGGAAGCAGAGGTCACAGTGAGCCAAGATCGCACCACTGTACTCCAGCCTGATGACAGAGCAAGACTCCATCTCAAAAAAAAAAAAAAAAAATAGGCCAGGTGCAGTGGCTCATGCCTGTAATCCCAGCACTTTGGGAGGCCGAGGTGGGTGGGTCACAAGGTAAGGAGTTCAAGACCAACCTGGCCAACATGATGAAATACAAAACAATACAAAAATACAAAAATATAAAACAATAGCCAGGTGTGGTGGCTCACACCTGTAATCCCAGCAACTCGGGGGGCTGAGGCAGGAGAATTGCTTGAACACAGGAGGCAGAGGTTGCAGTGAGCCAAGATCATGCCACTGCACTCCAGCCTGGGCAACAGAGCAAGACTTCATCTCGGGGAGAAAAAAAAATTAGAGGGGTGTGAGAGTGCACAACTGTGGTGCCAGCTACTGGGGAGGCTGAGGTGGGAGAATCACTTGAGCCCAGAAGGTCGAGGCTGCAGTGAGCCATGATGGCACCACTGCACTCCAGCCTGGGAAACAGAGGGAGATCCTGTCCCAAAAAATAAAAATAAAGAATACATACAGTATTACTCTAAGATCAAAAATTGGGCCGGGTGCGGTGGCTCAAGCCTGTAATCCCAGCACTTTGGGAGGCTGAGACAGGCGGATCACGAGGTCAGGAGATCGAGACCATCCTGACTAACACGGTGAAACCCCGTCTCTACTAAAAAATACAAAAAACTAGCCGGGCGACGTGGCAGGTGCCTGTAGTCCCAGCTACACAGGAGTCTGAGGCAGGAGAATGGCGTAAACCCGGGAGGCAGAGCTTGCAGTGAGCTGAGATCCGGCCACTGTACTCCAGCCTGGGCGACAGAGCAAGACTCCGTCTCAAAAAAAAAAAAAAAAAAAAAATTGAACTTAGCATATTGTTGGGTCATATAAATAGCTGGTAACCTCATAAAGAAACCCGAGGAAGTGATGGTCATAAAAGTGTTATGGGATCTTTGGGGTATCATTTTTCTGGCCAGAAACCTCTGTGGCTAGTGGTGCCTTTGCCTGAGTTTTGCTCTTGCCCACTGGGCTTGTCTTACCCACTTGGCCTGGCAGGTTGTGCTGGATTCATGCTACTAGTCTGGGTCCCATGCCTGCCAAGGGCGAGTCAGGCACGGAATGGAGAGAGGTGTGTGAGCGAGTGTAGAGTCCAGCCACTGTGCACAGTCAGACATGCTGGCTGCTGCAGCAGGGAGGGCAACTCCAGGTACCAGCATAGGTGCCAGCTCTCTATGAGGCTGTGGCCATATCAGCAGATGTCAGATCATCAGCTGCAAAGAAGAGAAACCCACAAGCAGCTTCCACACCTGGCATCGGAGAACACAGTGGTGCCTGAAAGCTTGAAGATGCCAGGAATTGCCGGGCCTCAAAGTCATAGCCCTGACTTGGGAAGCTCCCAGGTTTGGGCTTCCCAAAGGACCACAGCTCTTCTTTCCTTCTCTTCACCCACAACATGGCAAGCAAGGGGCATGTCTCAGCCCTGTTTGTGTTAAAGCTCTTCTAGCCTCACCATTCAGTGGGTCTTGAGTTCTTATCCTGCAACCAGGAGGAATGAGGTATGCAGACAATTGGAGGGTGAGCAAGATGAAGAGGAGCTTTACTGAGCAATAGAACAGCTCAGAGGACGCCTGCAGGGAGCAGCTCCTTTCCACAGCCTGGGTGTCCTAATAAGTGTTCAGCTCCTAGCAGAGAGGGTAGCTCCTCTCTGCTAGGCAAGTCATCCCAACAAGTGTTCAGCTATCAGCAGAGAGGGTAGCTCCTCTCTGCGGCTGGTTGTCCCATCATCTGCACAGCTCTCAGCAGAGTGGAAGCCCTAGAGTGGGTGGCTCCTCTCTGCACCTGGTCAACTCATCGTCTCCCTGTCATCTCTCCATCATCTCTGCAGCTCTGAGCAGAGAGGAGGCCCTGGAGTGGGTTGCTCCTCTTTGCAGCTGATCATCTGACATCTGCTCAGCTCTGGCTGATCCCAGGGCTTTTATGGGCCTCAAAGGGGAGCAAGTGCATGCTGACTGGTCCTGCCCAGAAAAGGCACTGCAAGTCTCTACTCAGGTCCATGGAACTGGCAGCCTGGCTCCCAGCCTTCAGGCCCTCCCTGGCCTGAAGGTGGGGCCTCACTGGGGACCTGCCCCCTTCTGCCCAGGAACCTGTCTGCCTCCCTCTGCCTTTCATGACATCTAAGCTGTAGGTGCCAAGCGGCACCTATAGGTCAGCACCAAGCTGCCCTCATCTCCCCCTCAGCTTTCTTCCTATGCTTGCCAGTGCCCAAATTCCAGAGGGGCCGATGCAACAGGGTGCTGGCGTGTTAGCACTGCCCCGAATGTGTGCATGCTCGACTGGGCTGTGACAGTGCCCAGACTTGGCCCTGACTTTACTCTGAGATCAGAGCAGGTGCGACAGCAGGGAGAAGCCAGGCGGCAGGAGCAGGCACTTTCAAGCCTGCAAGGGCAGGGGTGCCTTCCCAGGCCCCTAGTAGTGCAGGGATGCCAGGGTCCACAGCCGCAGTTTGAGGCAGCTGCAGCTGCACCTGGGCTCCCACCTGCTCTATGGAGCAGGAGGCCCAGGTCTGTAGCCATGGTTTGGGTGGCTGCAGCTATGCCCAGGAAAATGGGACTCCCACCTGCTCCCCAATCCCAAGAGCACAAGGATGCATGGGTCCATAGCCTTGGCTTCGACAACTACAGAGGCACCCAGGGAGCTCCCACCCCAACTCTGAAGGGGTGGGGTTCCCACTTGTCCCAGCTCTTGCTGGCTTTATGGAGTGAACAGCCCCCACCACACCTCCCTGCTGCAGCCTGCATGATGGCAGCGGCGGCTCCAGACAGCCTGCTGCTACCATCAAAAGTCAGTCAATAGTGATTACCCCCAGCAGAAGGAGAAGGGCATATGACTGGGGAGGGACATGTGGGGTTTCCAGGATACTGGCAATGTCCTATTTCTTGAGCTGGCTGGTGGTTACACAGTGCTCACTTTGTAATTCTGTGTTAAACTGTGCATTTGTATTTTGTTCACTCTTCTGAACGTGTGCCCTGTTTCAAAAATCAAATTCTTAAAAAGATAAGAAGACCAATTGAGCAGTGATATGAGGGAACCTAAATCTACATTTTAAGGTTTTCATTACAATGAGTTACCCAAAGGGGACAAAGAATTCTTCCAGTTCCACCTTTTTCTCCTCTGTTCAGAGATTCTAACTAAATGCCACCTCTCTCTCAGACAGCCCTTTCTTTTAATTCAGCCCAGCTCTCCCCTGTGCCCACCCCGCCCCCCGCACCCCACGCAGTAGAGTCTCATGCCCTGGATTCTGTCCTGGATCTGGTCATCTCACAGCAGGCTGCACGCATGGCTTATTGGGAGACACAGGAAAGTTGTGAATCCCTCATGTCAGTACTAGGGCAAAGAAGCTCAAAGGTAGGAATTCTCAAGATCCCTCCCTCTTCCCCCTTTGAAGAATGAGGGATTCATGCATGGAACTGCTTTGCTCATTTGGAATGACAGACCAAACCCCTGCTTCCTGTAGCTGACCACCCCATTCCATATAGACCAGCACCCTTGGCACAATGAGAATTAGCCTCATTGTGTGCTTTCTGTCACCTATTCTAGGACACTCTACAACAGTCTTGACCTTCATTATGAGTACAAGATGGAGATCCCATCCCAAAAGAACAAATTGAAGAACTGGGCCCTGTAAAAAGTTGTTGTTGTTGTTGTTGTTGTTGTTGTTGTTGTTGTTGTTGTTTTACAGCAACAACATGTGCCAGTAGATTCCAAGCTTTTCCCATAATTAGGCCCACTTTGGGCAACAAGAATCAATCTAGGTAAAAATCATACCTAAAAATCTCATACCTATTACAGAAACCTAGTTTCCTTTTAGCTTAGCAGGATTCCGTCCTGCTACCCAGGATCTGAGGCTCTTCACTAAGCTTCAGGGTTGCAAGAACCACTATGCTGGCTCCTGAGATTGCTTCATAAAAGGATGCATTTACCAAAGATAATCAGATAGTTTATACAAAGCATAAGTGTGAGCTCCACCTTGAAACCATTCTATTTTCTTGGATTCTAAATCCTCACCTTTGGTCTTAGTTTTAGTCCTCTCTAGTAACCATGGTTTCAGAATCCTTCTTTCAATTACTATGAGCAGTTGCATAAAGGAGATGTTGGGTTTAATCTCTTAAGCCCCATCTGAAATTTCTGCAGTGGTTTGGGTGGCAACTCACTTATAAAGTGAACTCCAGATCCTGCTTTCAAAGGCACACAGTGGCTGTCAGAGCTGAGCAGTTTCATTTTCAGGCCACTCAATATGGCAAAGAGCTCCGGTCTAAACAGCCATTGCCCGGGTGTGGAAACATCTCACCTTGCCTCAGTTAACTCATCCCTGCTGGCCTCCCAGCCTAGGGCTGCTTTAACTCCATTGTATTTGTCAAGAAAATGCATTTTCCAAGCCTGCCTCATGAACCTTGTGTCTTCTGGGTTTCCATAGTCCTCTGGGTTAAGCACACACTTCTGACTGTAACCACCTTAACTTCTGAACTGCTAGCTCTTCCAGTTGTTCTGGAGCTCCCCTGCAAACCTTCTTCTCTTCTCCCCCTCTTTTCCACCCAGGAAAATTCTTCAAGGCCCATCCCACACACCCTGGCCATCCTAGCCCACGAGGATCTCTCCCTGCCTCTGCCCATCTACACACTTTATTGGAGTATTGCTTGGTATTGCTATTTATCTTTGCTCAGTGAGGGCTACTTTGCCAGTCTTTGTTATAATTTCCCTGAGAGCAAACCCTGTCCAGTATCCTGTGTGCCCAAACAGTGCCTATTCAGTGCTGGGCAGTCAATCTTTATGTGTTGAGCAAAGGCTCAACCTCAGATTTTTTTCAACCTCACCCCATTTCATTCAGCCCACAAGGGCCTCCTCCCTTTTTCTCCTCATCTGATTCACCTTCTCAAACTGCTGCCTTGACCCAGCCCAGAAAAGAGCAGGGCTTTCTTGTTCATTGGGAAGTTTTCTCATGTAAACACCCACATCTTTAAACAACTTTCTCCTTCAATACAGTCTGTGGCATTCATCCTTTTCCCAGGCTCCTAAATGCTTATGATTGTGTTTAGGTCCATAGCATACTCTTTACTTTGTTCATTTCTCTCAGATTGGGAGATTGCTGAGGACAAAACCAACATCTATGCTTCATTATAGAGCCCTGAGGCCCTCACATCCCTGGGAATTCAGGGGCCTTTCCTGATTTGATGATTGACAATTCTAGGTATAGGACCACAGAAGCCTCCTCCCTCAGACAGTACTACTTCACTGATTCTAATCCCATACAAACCCCCTTGGCTACACCATGATACCCTCCTTCTCCACACAGTCCCTCCCTCATACCACATCATCAACTGTCTTTTTAAATCCTCCCATTGCTGATTGATCGTAAAGTCTTTAGGCGAATGCTATTCCAATACCTAGCACCAGGACCTCTGTTGGCTATTTAAATGTAGGTTAATTAAAATTAAATACCATTCATTTCCAATGTAGTTGCACTAGCTACGTTTCAAGTGCTCGATAGGTACATGTGACTAGTGTCTACTGTATTGGACAGCACAGATGCAGAACATTTTCTGTCACACAAAGGGCACTTGGGCAGTGCTGACTTAGAGCAAGCAAGAGAAATAAAGAGGAATCGGAAGGATTTATTGAGCCAGCAAGGATCATCTAGTTTATTTCAAAGCTCTTAGGAATGAGTGTACTTAAATGCTTCAGAGAAATATGGTGGTTCATCTTCCTGTTCTATTTTATTTTCTATCAGTTTCAAGAAGTGCCTTTTTACTACCCTCTAGGTAACCTACTGAAATTGTCACAATCAACATGGGCAGGAAGTTGTCTCTAAAGTCTAACGTTGTTTGTGGAATTCTTTGCCCACCTAAGGCAACTGACTTGGGCACTTCTCTCATTCAAAAAAAAAAAAAAAAAAAAACCGGCGCGTGCCTGTAGTCCCAACTACTCAGAAGGCAGAGACAGGAGAATCACTTGAACCCAGGAGGCAGAGGTTGCAGTGAGCAGAAATCATGCCAAATCTTCTTGGCGTTTTAATTTCAATAACTACAGTTTCAGTTTTATGCTTCACCCCATTAAGATTCTTTTGAAATTGACCCTGGGGTAAACATATCATTATGGACTCAAGTTTACAAGTAAAATAACCAATAACCTAGATTTCAGATGTTCAGAAGTACTCAGAGAGGGGAAACTGGGGCAAAGCCAGAAAAACAAAGATGTTTCACGTTTCACTAACATGTGTTGGGTTTAAGACTTTGTTGGTTTGTTTTTAATTGGCCCTTTCTCCTCTCTCTCTCTCTCTCTTCTGTCTCTCTTCACTCACTCACTCAAATGCTACAAAAAAAAAAAAGAGCCCCAATATAAACGCAAGCTCTTTGAGATTTCTTTTTTTTTTTTTTTTTTTTTTTGTTTTTTTTTTTTTTTTTTTTTTTTTGAGACGGAGTCTGGCTCTGTCTCCCAGGCTGGAGTGCAGTGGCCGGATCTCAGCTCACTGCAAGCTCCGCCTCCCGGGTTCACGCCATTCTCCTGCCTCAGCCTCCGGAGTAGCTGGGACTACAGGCGCCCGCCACCTCGCCCGGCTAGTTTTTTGTATCTTTTAGTAGAGACGGGGTTTCACCGTATTAGCCAGGGTGGTCTCGATCTCCTGAACTTGTGATCCGCCCGTCTCGGCCTCCCAAAGTGCTGGGATTACAGGCTTGAGCCACCGTGCCCGGCCGCTCTTTGAGATTTCATCTGTAACTGCTTGCTTGTTTCAGGGCTTCCTCCTCTTTTTTAATCTCTGGTAATGCCATCATAGTCTTTGGGATTGTTTTCTCTCCTCATCTGTCTGTTACACAGAAGAAACTGTCTATACAACAAATAGCTATATAGAACTTTATGAGAATATATATCATGGCCCCCTATTGTGGCATTCATAATGTTTATTTTGCATACCTTCAAGAGTTAGGCAAAAACCCCAAATCAGTCTCAGCTTGATTTAATATAAGATTAATTTGATCCCTGTAAATGCAACTGAAAATCTTCCATCTTGATCCTGCTTTAAAAAAAAAAAACAGTAAATCACATGAATGATAGGAAAGTGCTTGCATGTCTAATAATAATTCTAAAACAGATGGTCCCTATTTACAATCATCACAATTAACATATCACCACTAGGAATTCACCAGGGTTCACCACAGTTCAGTTCTATGCAAACATCTCCTGCTTCTCTTCACCCATCTCCAAAAGAATACATTCCTCTTACCCATTTAGATCTGGAAAAAAAAAAAAAAAACTGCTCTCAATTACTTACATTCATCCTTGCACAAGAGTCTCCTATGTGATTACACACAAAATTCTGACCCTTGTTTCTAAATTATTTCTCAATATCCCAGCAGAAAATTTTGCAGAAGGGAGCCTGTGCCTTTCACCTTCTTCTCTCATACAAAAAAAAAAAAAAACACACACACACAGCAGTTGCATCACTCTTGTAGTATAAAGTATACGTGCTTCAGCGCTACTACCCCAAGTCACAGCAGCTACATTAATCACTTTAAATGTGGCTCACAGGGAAGCCCTTTGCTTGAAAGTAATCACAACCTTTCGGGATTCCAGTCGCTTTATATTGGAGCTTGCTGATATGTTCTTACTTTAATAGGGATTCCGCACCACGTTTACAGATACACCACCACAGCTTGCGTTTCTGAAGGCACATAAACAATTTCTCAAGGCTTCACATTTTACAGAGACACACATGGCTATATAAAGAAACTTCAGCTGCCACAGTGATCTTCACTGTCACCTGGCCCCAATGGAAGGGGAAATAGGATCAAAGCAATGTACAAAACGAGCTGATTGTGATCTCATTTTAAGGAAGAGAAAACTCTGTGTCTGTTCTATTTCCTTGTGTGTTTCACAGTTTGGGCTCCATGATTATATTATTGCAGAAATCTCTCCAGGAAAATTGGACTCATCAGGACATTTGCACCTTCTCATTCATACACATCTGGACATGTTATATCTGAAAATTGGAAAATCCAAGTGCATTCACAGACCACGCAAAAAAAGAAAGTGGGAAATGCCAAGCCCATTTATCATTCTCAGTGAAAAAATTGTACAGGCAGCTTCTTCTGCAAGAAAAGCAAATGAATGAAAGGGTGAGCAGAGTGCTAATAATGTACCATGGCTCCAGATTAAAGTGTCAGTGATTCTGCTCAGCCTCTGAGCCGCTGAAATGCTTCTCTGGGTTTTGATTAGGAAAAGGAAGATATTCAAAGAGATGTGAGCTGCATGCCCGAGATACGGTTTCATAAGCCAACCATGCCTTGTCAAACCAGAGGCAGAGGTTATGTTGGCAGGAGTTGCAGGTCAGGCTGAAGCCCTTGGCAAAATCAGGAAGCAGATGAACTGGTGTTTCCAGGGCTCTTTGCTGAAGCTCCCAAGCAGCCCACCTCATGCCCAACTTTCTTCAGTTTATGAGCAGGGCAGAGGCCCACCATGTACAGAACCTGCAACACCAGCATCCTCTCAATACCACAAAGAACTCATTTCTCCCTCCAATCAAGTAGCTCCCCTCACTCTCAGTCTGACCTTCACCGCCTCAGAGAGCACAGAGGTTGGGAAGACACCTTAACCACCCCTCAGGCTAAAGAAGCAGAGGCCTCTAGACTAAGGTCCTGGCTATATCCTCTCCAGAGCAGGAGAGAAACGCCTTCCATTCCTTTGGAATAAGCCCACTACCAACAAATGCAAACACAGTTAATGCCTCATCCAGTTTGTCCTGATATCAGTTTTAAGCTTTTCCAGGATCTGGTCCCAGACGGGAGCCTAGCGAGACACCCTCAGTGTCTCCTGCTTAAGCTTGGACTGCGTTTCCCCTTCCCCTGGGAACTTTAACTGCCTTCCAAGAGCCTGCCTCCCAAAGTCACCCCTGTACTGCTAATTTATGACATGAAATCTTCAAAGCATCACGGCAATTAGATTAATCTTTATTGCATGCTTTCTGCTTTAAAAAAAAATGTCATTATGTAGTGTTCAATTTTTTACTAAATGTGACAGGAAGTGAGTCCCAGAGAAAATCCATTCCGTAGGTTTTAACAAGTGTCTATGAGTGGCGAGGACATGGGTGGGCTGCCTCTGCGTCCTCCGGCTCTCAAGCTGTGTGGGTCACTCCAAGCAAAGGGCCCCCTGCTGACGGCATCCTCCTCGTGGGTGGCAGGGGCTGCGTCTGCCTCTGCTGAGGAGAGGCAAGGAAGTGAAGAGTTCCGATTCAGAAGCACTTGCAGCTGTGGGCAAGAGCCAGTTTCATGCAGATTCACTCTCAAGTGAGGGCTGAGGTAGGAAGTATTCTCTTGATTCTGAAATGAAATCCCACATTATTCCTCAAGTACATTTACCTACCCTTACTGCTCCTCAGAGAGAGCCAAATCTTTGAGTTCCCAGGAGGCAGAACTGTGTGGGTTCAGAGGTTCTAGAAGACAAAGATCAGACCCTTTTAAAGGCTTTACATGCAACATGAAAGAGCTAGGACACCAAATCTGGGAAATTCAGCATAACCTACAGTGTGACCATCTCACTACGCTGCTTTATAACCTGTTTTGCCATCTTTAAAGGCCTAAAGTAGCAGAGTCAAAGATTCTAGACTTAGAAAAACAGGAGTTCACAGAGAAATGAATAAAATAACCAGTTCTTCCACCTCAAAGTGAAACTTGTTACAATAAACTGCACAAATGTACTTTGCAAACACAGATTAAGTAGTGTAATCAAAGGGTCAAAAAATTTGCCACAAGTTTTAGAGAGCTCCCCCAGTTTGTAACATGGAGATAATAACAGGCTGCATATAGTAAGAAAACGTCAAGAAGGGGCTAAATATTTAGTGACGCATGAGGAGCTTGGGATTTGGTGACAGTATTCCCTGGAAGGGGAAAGGAGGGGCAAAGGGAAGGGCCTTGTAATGTTTTACATCCGAAAGATGCAAGGTGGGCTTTATCTGTTTAAGGGAGTTTCCCTAAGACTAAGTGTTTGAACCTAGTTTCAATAGCCCAAGGTTCATACTGGGTTCCGGAAGTGACTTTCATTGGAAGGGTCTTTCTCAAAGGTGGAAAACACTGAGTTGTGGACAACTCTAGTGAGTCACGGTATTTCATAATACAAATATCTAGAAGTGTTCAGTCTTGGTCCAAGTAGGTATTTGATGAGGAAATACTAACTTCTTTTTATAACACATTTATCAGGTAAAAAAAGCAGTCCCTGAAATTTCATCCTAGTCTAAATCTGATAGTTTTCCTTCAGCTGCAGGGTGTCTCAGCCTCACCACTATTGACATTATGCACCAGCTAATTCTCTGGGGGATGGAAATCTGTCCTGTGCATTGTAGGATGTTTACCAACATTCCTGGCCTCCCACTACTAGAAGCCAGTAGTACCACTCAGTTCAAACAACCCAAAATATCTTCAGTCATTGCCACATATCCCCTGAGAGCAAAAATTTCTCCTGGTTGAGAATCTCTGTGGTGCAGAGGAAGGAATAGTCTTTTTTATTTACGCAAAGGCACCCTGTGGGCTGGCAGTGGCCTGTCAGCAAAGACCAAGTAAGCCACATCATCTTGGAAGAATCTTACATGGAGCCATGGTTCAAAATAACCGTTATCTTCAGCAAAGGGCAAACACAGGGAGAAACGACACTGGTTGGAAGATAAAAGTAAGGGTAGAATTTAATGACAGTGTTAAAAAAAGGGTTGGGGGGGCAGTGGGCTGGTACCTAAAGATTGCTTTGTTTTCACTGTTCACCCTACCAAGAAGTTCTAGTTTAGTGTCTACTATGTGACCGGCTCTGAGTTACACCCTGTAAGGAACACAAAACCAAAGTAACTTGTTGTCCCAGGCCTCCAGAGCCGTATGCTCTGCATGAAGAGGTGAGCACAGACATTCCCAACAGTATGATTACAATCCACAGCATATGTGATGCATAAAAAGAGTGAGCCATGATAGCATATGCTGTGGAACATAGGGAAGGCCCGACCACAAAACATGTGGAGAAAATTATCAATAGCTCCCAGATTAATAAATAATTTCAGATAAAGAAGAAATGGGCTCATTCCAAAAATCTTCTATTGCCAAAATTCTTAATGTTGCAAGTATCTTTCATCTGAATGAAGGTTTGGAAGGCCCAGGTTCTAGGCCCAGTCCTGCTCTAACCAGCTATGTGACCCATGACAGCCACTTAACTATTCCAGGCCTCAGTTTTTTCATCTCTAAAATGAAAGGGCTGGACCAGGTGATCTCTAAGACCCTTCCAGCTACAGCATTCTATGGTCTGAGCCCTTTTGGTTAATTGTCTCTGGATGATTACATTTATTGTATTTATTAAGCAGTTTTGGGTTTCTCCCTTCAGAGCTTAATTTCCTTTTCTATGACGTATTTCCTCTCAGAATTTTTTATATAAAAATTACATTTCACAGTTTTCAGTGCTTTAGCTTAAAATAGATATTATGCCATAAAGATCACTATAGATTTATAAAGCAAAACTCAAAACATTAAGCCCGTAAGAGCTTTGAGATTAATTTGATCTTCAGTGGGTCTGTGAATGAATGAGCTTGACGGAAGCCTTTCAATTTCTCGCTCCACTTCAAAGAGTGCACAAAGTACAAAGTGTAAATCAACCTCCACATTTGCTGATATGGCTACTAAGCTGGAAAAAAAAGAGAAAGAGATATGGCTAATAGACTATTCAAACAATATTTAGGAGCTTGGGGCCAGGCATGGTGGCTACCGCCTGTAATCCTAGCACTTTGAGAGGCCAAAGCGAGTGGAGCACTTGACGTAAGGAGTTCAAGACCAACCTGGCCAAAATGGTGAAACCACATCTCTACTAAAAACATGAAAAGTAGCCAGGCGTGGTGGTGCACACCTGTAATCCCAGCTACTCGAGAGGCTGAGGCAGGAGAATCACTTGAACCCAGGAGGCAGAGGTTGCAGTGAGCCAAGATTATGCCACTGCACTCCGGCCTGTGTGACAGAGTGAGACTTCTCTGTTAAAAAAAAAAAAAAAAAAAAAAATTTAGGAGCTTGGGAAGCCCAGGGCCCCCAGCTTATGACTTACCTTCTTTGAATTACTCATGCCTGTATGATCCAGGTGGAATCTAGATTATCCATTTCCAACAGACATAGATGAATGAGTGAGTGACAGGGGAGTGGGGGAGAGAGTTAAGATAGGAGGACCATATAAGATCTAAGAGCTACAGTGTTAAAAATAATAATAATAAATAAAGATAGAAGGACCATAGAAGGGACTGGGACTGAGGTCAGAAGGATCCAAACAAATGATCGATTCACTTCTCCACTCAAGATGGCATGAGCCAAACATAGCAACAATGAGCCTGAGGGACTGAGGCACATTTGGACAGCAAGAGCAGTCTATACGATGGGTTGGTACAGAACGTGCCATCACACATTAGCTGCTCTGTGAAAAGAGAAGCAACATGGAAAGATCATGGACTTGGGATCAGATTGACCCCGGGTCAAATCTTAGCTCTATTACTTTCTAAGTCTGTGATTTGGGGCAAGTTATTTAACCCATTGGAGCCTCCATTTCCTGATCTATAAAATCTGTGTAATAAAACCTGTCATTCAGAACTGCTGTGAGGACTAAATGAAAGAATGTGCATGTTCCAGGATTAAGTCAGCTGCGCAAAACAAAAAAAAATTCAAATAATAATGTCTTAAATAAAGTAGAGGTTGATTTTCCTTCAAATAATATGAAATCTAATAGTAGCAGTTCAGGACTAGAAAGGGGACTTCATTTTGCATGTGGCTTCCATCCTCGAGATTACCTTGTAATCATCAAATTGTTGCAGCAGCCCGAACACATTGGCATTTTAGACAAAAGAAGGAAGAAGAGGGAACGATAAAAGAAGCCTGTCCCCATTTGAGTTAGCTCTCTTTAAAGAGTTTTCTTAGATGCCCACTCAACAGTTTTTGTTTCTAATTCATTGCTCATACCTATCTTCAAGGAGGGCTGGAAAAGTTAGGACTTTAGCTGGACACATTGCCACCCCCAACAATATGGGGGATAAAGGCAAAGGAGAGGATGGATATTGGGTAATTAATTAGCTGTCTCTCCCATGGTATGTAAAGCACCTAGGAAATAGAAGGTACTACATGAATAATAACTGTTATTATTTAATTCATTCTTAAAGCTATTTGAGGGAGGCTTTATCATCAAGGCTGCCGGCCAGCCTGGCAGCCAGTGTTCCCTGGTCTGTCCTGGAAACCTTTCATATCACCATGCTCTCACCATGACTTGGGTCCAAACTGTGCCACAGCCTCTCAGGAGATATGGGTCTTTGGAGCCTCTTTAGTGCTGGACTTCTGGCCATAGGCAGCTCTGTGACAGCAGGATAACAGAAACTAAAGCTACAGAGTAGCGAGATAACCAAAGAGGAGAAGCAGCCTGCATCTGCCCAGTCCATCCCAAGCAGCATCCCTCATTCTTCTCCCAAGCAGAGGCCCAGAGGCTGTTTCACATCTGATTCTTCCACAGCCTCACCTGGCCCAAATCCTAGTGCTGTGGATTCTGAAAGTAGGGATAAGAACAGAAATTCATCAGATAAATGGAGCCCCTTTGAATCAAGATCCCTCCAGAAGTATGATTCGGGAAGTTTTGCCACCCAGGCCTACTGAGGAGCCCAGAAGCCCTCTCCAGTGGAATAGATCTGTGTCCAAGCCACTCGAATGGCTGAAGACCCATCATGACCCTGAAGCTGCCCAAGATGGACAGCCCAGTTATGGAAGGGAGGAAACAGCTGCCATGGGCCCATAATCTCAAACGCTGTGGTTTGAATGTGCTCAGTCTCACTGGCTGCTAGAGCTCTCTCTACTTTGGTGACTCTGGAAAGAGGGTTTCTTGCACCCCACTCCTTTTTTACCTTGGCTCTGACATTAAAAAAAAAAGGAGGCATTTTTTAAAACTTGTTAAACTGAGGCTAGAGCTAGAGACATAATTGTTTTTTCAGAAATATTCATACAAAGGATGCCCTTATGTGGAAGAAGCCCTTTTGTATTACCTTAAAGTTAGGCTACATAATCTCCACAGTGATGTATGGGGGACCCCATCACCTATTTTTGCACCATTTACCCTAGACAAGAACTTTGATTATCATTTACTAGGTAAAGAATGTTTGTGCTGTTCCAAAGTCCAGGCTTCTTGATTCTTTTGCCACTATCGATGTGCACACTGACAAATCGTAGCATAGAATGGATCACTGTCCTGCAGCCAGTTCTCCATGTGGTACCTCTTCGGCCAGAGCTGTTGGAGGTAAGTTCCTGTTTCATATGTCACAGAACAAACCCTAGTCTTGCAAAGCCTTCCTAGCACTTTAAAGTGAGATTAATTTAACTCCAATTTGGTTGAAAGCTTCCTAAGGGAGAAAATTCAGTCTACTGATTTGGTATAGATAAATGGATGTTTTTTTTTGTTGTTGTTGTTATTGTTGTTGTTTGTTGTTTTTTTTTGAGATGGAGTCTTGCTCTGTTGCCCAGGCTGGAGTGCAGTGGCGGGATCTCAGCTCACTGCAAGCTCTGCCTCCCGGGTTCCCGCCATTCTCCTGCCTCAGCCTCCCGAGTAGCTGGGACTACAGGCGCCCGCCACCGCACCCGGCTAGTTTTTTTGTATTTTTAGTAGAGACAGGGTTTCATCATGTTAGCCAGGATGGTCTCGATCTCCTGACCTCGTGATCCGCCTGTCTCAGCCTCCCAAAGTGCTGGGATTACAGGCTTGAGCCACCGCACCCGGCCAAATGGATGTTTTTTAAAGTAAAGAAGATGGTAGGTACAATTAGATTATAGTCTTGGGGTTCATGTGAAATTAGTGTCACCTTATTTTGATTTCCTAATTCAGGTCATGGCCTGAAACTTACACATACCTTGCAGAGAAAAGGAAACAGAGAAACTGCCTTTTTATTTCTCTTCACTGTGCACGTGTTCAGTACTTAAACACTGTCTCAAATATCTGTTTTGGCTTTTTTTGATAGCATCTTGTCTGCATAAGAAGCTGACCTTTCCCTAGAGAGGCCCTAGAGTCTAAAATTATCAGAACGATTAATTTATTTGTGTCTTTTGTTATGATCTCTTGTTTTAGTAAGAAAAATCCTTACAACATTCTCAAAAAAACAAAAAAGTTATTTTGGAGATGCTTGGTTCATCTCACCATGTGAACTCCTTCAAAAGACCTGTCCCATCTCTGTATTGTAGTCCAGAGGTCTCCACTGGTCTCTGGGGACCTCACAAAGGAGGCTGGACCCTCTTCCAGACCATAGCCCTTTGCAGATTTGAAAGAAGCTGTCCTGTGCTCCTCAGGTTCAGCACCAGACTGACTGCCTCCAGGTCATACAGTATTGTCAGAAGTCCTGAACATTCTTCTGTGGACTAGATCCCTCTTCAGCTATGGCTGTCATAATTATCACAATCAGCCAGATATGGGCAACCCAAGAGGAAACAGAGAACCCTGTCACTTCCCTAGTTTGGGACCCTCGCCAGCTCACTCCTGCCATGCCTGACTCATAAATTGCCCATGGAGGACTCTTTCAGCAAAGGCTCACCCAGCCTCAGCCTCTATATGTGAGATGGCTTGAAAGACACAGTCAACCTTCCTGGGCCTTGGTGCCCTTAGAACAGAGAGGCAGGGCTCCTGAGTCTCTGTCCCCACCAACCTCAGATTCCCCAGGCCAGCAGGAGGGTACTACCTGCCCACTGAATTCACAAGAAAAAAGGTCCAGGGGAAAGCTTCACAGGATGGAAAGGAGAGAGCTCCTGCCCCAGCAGGTAGAGAACTCAGTAACTCAAATCCAGCCCCTTCCTCTGGTCTCTTGTCTGAAACCAAGAGACCCAGATGCCCAAATATCATTCTAGCCAAGGAGCAGTGTGCTGGAGATACAGGACTTTTACCCAGGAGATACTGGCCTGATAGCTGTTCTCCGTTGGGGTGGAGGAGGAAGGCAACCAGGACTCCTCAGGCGAGCACAGCCAGCCCTCTTATTCTCCAACCTCAGGAGTGGGGTGAGGACTCTTCCCATGCCAGAGCAGCTAAACAGGTCAGCCAGACAAATGGCATAAGTGGAAAGGTAAGAGGGAAATAAAGAGTCCCTGAAATAATGGCTGGGTGCGGTGGCTCGCACCTGTAACCCCAGCACTTTGGGAGGCTGAGGCAGGTGGATTACTTGAGGTCAGGAGTTCGAGACCAGCCTGGCCAACATGGTGAAACCCTGTCTCCACTAAAAATACAAAAATTAGCTGGACATGGTGGTGCATACCTGTAATCCCAGCTTCTTGGGAGGCTGGGACAGGAGGATCACTTGGGCCCAGGAGGCGAAGGCTGCAGTGAGCCAAGATCATGCCACAGCACTGCCTAGGCAACAGAGTGACACTCCATCTCAAAAAAAAAATAGAGTCCTGAAAACATATTGACTCCCAAAGCCCATACTTAGGAGGCTCAGACTGTGGTTTGGCCTAATCCTGGCCCCAGGACTTCAACCCAGCCCTCACTCCCAGGGAAGACAGCATACCCCCATTAAGAGACTGCCATGAGGTGCCACTCTCCCTGACCAAGGGTCCTCAGGCTAGTCTTGGCCTCCATCAGAGGGAAGCAGAAATGGAGGCATATAAAGGAAGAGAGTAGAAAAAAAGTAAAAGGACCCACTCCTGCAGTGGAGAGTGATAGAGGTCATAGCTGCTTTTTAAAAGGGATTGCTGGGCTTCTCGTGGAATATATAGAAGAAGAAAAGGTGGCTTCCCTTTGGATAGGATGGGTATTAATCCTTTTTTGCCTGGGAGTGTCCTGGTCGGTTTACACCTGCTGGCTTACATCGTTGTTAATAACACCCACCTTCACTCGCAAAAGGTACCTGATTGGACCAAAAAAATGACATGGTGACTCTACCTTGGAAAAGGACTAGAAATATTTTTCCTATAACTCATAATACATGTACAGCTAGAAATTGACCATTTCACTGTGTGACCACATTCACCTTTACAAATTAAAAATTATATTTGTATCCAAACTATCTTAATTAAAATAGTATATCATCAAGCCGCACTTTTATTCTTAATTAAAAAAGTTATCTATGCATAATATGATACTGAAATTAACCGGAGAGAGTTTTGTTTAAAGTGCATTCTTGCAGTTCTTTGTTCCCCTAATTGCTGGAAAATTCAGTTTGGTCATGAACTCAAAACTCTTCTGTATTTGTTTTCCTTAAGAAAAACTGAGTTTGTTTCTTTTGAAGGAAAGGTTGAAAAGTTTAAAAGACCAAGCAACAAGCAACATTTACAGCCTGGAACTATGTATGTCATCTGTTTCAGGAGAGAAAACAGAGTTGCTCATTTCCACAGTGGGCCTGCAGCCCCCTCTCCTCCAGAATGCCCTCACCCACCACTTTTTTACCCAAACCTACCCTTATTACACCAAACCACCGACACACCAGTAAGATTTACAGATTCTGTGAAAGCTTCCCTGCAGCATAATTTTCTCATTTGAAAAATAAAGATGCAGTGGGGATTTTCCTTAAAAAATGCTTCAAAATACCATACAACACATGTGGAATTGTTGATAGAGTGTTGTTTTTGGAGCCAGACCTGTACTTGAATCCCCACCAAATCTGCACTACTGCTTATTATTTGGGTGACTTTGGTTAGTGACTGAAACCTCTTGGACTCGCTGTTTTATTGGTAAATGGAGGGTTAATAATACCTGCCTTCCCCAATGTCTTAACAAGGGAATAAGATGGCATAACCAAACACCTGGCATTCAGTAGCCACTTTCCCTGATTAGCCTTACAATCATTTGGTGACTAATGATGTGGGCACTATGTAAAATTTTGCAACCTCCTTGCTGCTTCTATTTTCCTGTCCCAAGCTGGAATAGTGAGAAAACTTTAAAATGGAATGAAACTCACAGAAGTCAGCATTAGCCTTTGTTATTTTTCAGTTTCATTAAAACGGCTTGATGCAGAAGACCGACTGGAATGTTTGGGGTTTTAGATGCACCAGATAATTGTCATTGTCCCTTTATGCTGGAAAAATCTAAAGTTGGTTGTGTTGTCTATCATTCTATCAAACAATATTAATATCCCTAGCATTGGCCGGGCGCGGTGGCTCAAGCCTGTAATCCCAGCACTTTGGGAGGCCAAGACGGGCGGATCACGAGGTCAAGAGATCGAGACCATCCTGGCTAACACAGTGAAACCCCCCGTCTCTACTAAAAAAAAAATACAAAAAACTAGCCGGGCGAGGTGGCGGGCGCCTGTAGTCCCAGCTACTCGGGAGGCTGAGGCAGGAGAATGGCGTGAACCCGGGAGGCGGAGCTTGCAGTGAGCTGAGATCCGGCCACTGCGCTCCAGCCTGGGCCATGACAGAGCGAGACTCCGTCTCAAAAAAATAAAAAATAAGAAAAAAATATCCCTAGCATTACATCCTCTATTAAACATAAAGAAAACAACTAACTATGAAGGACCAGGTTTTGCTCCCAGAGACACATTCCGTGGCTCTTGTTTATAGGGTTTGAGTGCATACAACAGAGGATAGAGATTTTTTTCATAACAAGTGTTCATTCTGTCCAAATGCGTCATTGCATAGTACTCCTGTAAAGCATATTTAACCTAGCAAATTGAGTCCTAAAGCATTTCTTTCATTCTGTTGTTTCTCGTTGAGACTACTCCTTCATCTACTTCAAAAAGCTCTTTCCCTGTCATGGCTCACCACCTTGTCTTAGGATCTCTCTTCTCTCTGTTTGATATTTCTTTTATATATATATATATATATATTTCTGCTTGATGTAAAGGTCAAACCAGATGGTTAGAGTAACTCAGTCCTCGGCTGGGTATGGTGGCTCACTCCTGTAATCCCAGCACTTTGGGAGGCTGAGGCGGGTGGATCACCTGAGGTCAGGAGTTCGAGACCAGCCTGGTTAACATGGTGAAACCCTGTCTCTACTAAAAATACAAAAATTAGCCAGGCGTGGTGGCATGTGCCTGTAGTCTCAGCTCCTCGGGAGGCTGACGCGGGGAGAATCGCTTGAACCTAGGAGGCAGAGGTTGGTGTATTAGTCAGGGTTCTCCAGAGGGACAGAACTAATAGGATATACATATGGGAGTTTATTAAGTATTAACTTACATGATCACAAATTCCCACAATAGGCTGTCTGCAAGCTTGAGGAGTAAGAAGAGCCAGTCTGAGTCTCAAAACTGAAGAATTTGGAGTCCGATGTTTGAGGGCAGGAAGCATCTACCACCGGAGAAAAATGTAGGCTGGGAGACTAGGCCAGTCTCTCTTTTCACGTTTTTCTGCCTGCTTTATATACACTGGCAGCTGATTAGATTGTGCCCACCAGATTAAGGGTGGGTCTGCCTTCCCCAGCCCCTGACTCAAATGTTAATCTCCTTTGGCAACACCCTCACAGACACACCCAGGATCAATACTTTGCATCCTTCAATCCAATCAAGTTGACACTCAGTATTAACCATCACAGTTGGAGTGAGCCGAGATGATGCCACTGCACTCCAGACTCCATCTCAAAAAAAAAAAAAAAGAATTAACTGAGTCCTCAAGAGGACTTTCTTGGCTTTCAGCCTCACACTCCTCCTGAATCCTCACCTCACTCCCTTCTGTGTCTCATAGCTAGCTGTCCTTGTACATCACCAGTGCTTTTGCCTTCTGACCTTAAATATTCATCATTTGCTTATTGAAATCACCCATTTATGTCAGTGCGGTCTAGTTGAGCAGAAGGAACCAAGATGGCAAGTTCAGCTGCTGAAGTGTGGCAGTTGCCCTTGTCAAGTGGAGACAAACACATACAAAGGAGGGATGGGAGGTGGACGGAAGGAAGACATACGCCCAAAGCCAACTCATCAACTTCCAACTTTCTATTGACTTGTCAATCACACACACGTGTGCACAGTCCAATCCGCATGGCCCACGCAGGTCCTGCAGGCGGAGAGGGCTGCTTCAGCTTCATGATGGTTTCAGTGGAACGTGCCCAAGGGATTCCTTTAATAGTACTCTAAAGCACTGAGAAGTTTGTTCATCTCAGTTGTTCTCTAATCACTTAGGTCCACTGTAACCTTGGATAGGTAGAGAGAGGTGCCTTTTATTTTGGTGCAGGTGGGAGATCATTATCAGCCTGATTTATATTCATTAAACAATTATAAATTCACATTTTCTTTTTGTCATTCTTTCTTCCTTGCATTCTCTTCACCAGTATAGGTTCTGTTGTGAATTTTCCATAGCAGTTTAACCTCCAGTGTGGTCTCTGGAGTCAGATGTCCTGAGTTCAAGTCCTGACACTTCAATTTACCAGCTGTGTAGCCTTGGGTGATACATTTTATCATTCAAACCTCAGTTTACTAATCCTCACTAATGAGAAAGAGAATACTGACTACCTGATTGGTTTGTTGAGACTAAATGAGTTAATTCTCATAAAGAGCTTAGTATGAGGCACAGAGTAAGTGCTCCTTAAATGTCGTTCCATCAACCAACATTTGTTGTGTGTTCTTCTAGTCAAAGTGATTTTTAGGTTTGCTCTTCATGGAGCCCTACACTTTGCATCTAGGCAGGTAGGAGATTCTCTGTAGGCACAACAGCACCAGCAAGAAGGAGGCTTAGATGAGCTGTGATCCTGGAGTGGCAGTCACTCCTTCATCTATTCATTTCACTCAGTAAATATTTATTGAGCACCTACTATGTGCTAGGCACAGTTCTAGGAGATGGCAAACTAAGTAGACAAAATTCCTGTTCGGCAGAACTGTATCTTTTTTTTTTTTTTGAGATGAAGCCACTCGTAATGTATTCTCTATGAATGCAAATATATATAAATACACATAGAATCTGTTTTTACAAAAATTGTATCAAATTCTTCATACTGAAAATGGCTCACTTCACGTGATGTATTTGACCATTGTTTCATGTTGATCTACATGTTAAATTATTTTTTTTTAATTTTACTTTAAGTTTTGGGATACATGTGCAGAATGTGCAAGTTTGTTACCTATGTATGGTTTGCTGCACCTATTACCCTGTCACCTAGGTTTTAAGCCCTGCATGCATTCGGTATTTGTCCTAATGCTCTCCCTCCCCTTGCTCCGAATGGGAGGAGACAGAAAATATATAAACGTAAAGGGCAAGAAAATATTAGAAAGCATAAAGTGCTATGCAGAGAATTTATCCTGGGTAGTATGCTAAATAGTGACCAAGTAGTTACCCTCGGTTGTATGTTCAGGGAAGGCCTCCGAGGATCTGATATTTAAGCTGGCGTGCAGAGAAACTGACCACAACGATAAGAAAGATTTCTAGGAGAAGCGAAGAGCACATGCAATCATCCTAAGATGGGAAGGAGAATCAGGAAGGAGGCCAAATTGCCTGGTCAGTAGAGAGTTGTGTGAAATGGAGCTGGAGAGGTAGACAAAAGCCCAATCCTATAGGCCATATATGTCAGGGAAAGGAGCTTGGATTTTACTCTAACTGTGATGGGAGCCACCAGAGGCTTGTGAACAGGGAGGGACATCTGATTTACATTTTTAAAGGTACTCACTCCGTGGCTGTCTTGTTGCTTTCTTCTATTGTCACTGGGCATGCTGGCCCCATATGCTGAGGCACTGTTGTCTTTGGAAGAAGCTAGCCCACACAGCCACACAGGAAGAACTACCAAGATGCCATCACACTCTCATCTAAAAGGCCTACCGTTCTTTCACCATTTGTGCTCTTAGAAAGTAACAGGATGAAAGCAGTGATGGAAGCAAAAGTTGATCATCTGCCCTGAGAACTAAAGTCCAAGAAAGATCATTTAAGGGCTATGGTGCCATGAAGGTTGGGTCCTACATCCTGGCACTCTGTTTTTTATAAGTTCACTATGCTCTGCTACCCATTCTGATATTCCAGAGCTGAAGGATTTACCCCTGCTGAGCAGAGATGAGCCAGGTTAACTTTTGGGGTATACAACAAACTGGATCTCAAGAATATTTGACTATTATAGTTTGTTAGTCTACATAGAGTTGCTCCTAGGATAGGAGGCTTGTAGGATGTCAATTTATCTCTGATGACAAATGAAAATTGCACCCAGTCTTGTGTCTGGGTTCTGAAGCTAATGAAAATGTGTTTGAAAATAATCCCATGGCCAGATAATAGTAAGATGAGGATCTTTTATAATATTTCATGGTGATGAAGATCTCTGTTCCATTAGGAAATATTCAATATGTACACAATGAACATTGGGCAGGGAATCAGAAAGCCTGAGACCTGGCTTCAGGTCTGCCACTGGTGAGTCGTGTTTAAAGTTGGGCAAGGTACTTCGATTCTGCAACTTAGTCTACTTGTCTCTAAAGAAAGGAACTTGGATGACTTCATCCTGGATCATCTCAGCTCTCATGTTTGATTGTCCACATGCCATTACCCTGATTCCCTACTGGCCACATTTGTGGAATGGCCGGGCTAAGAGCAGAGACATCTGATCTACCCTAGAGCTGACTGGACCACACAGGGATCAAACCTACACCTTTGACTTCTTTAGCACCTTTTCGTTATCAACTGAACCAGCCATCTGCAGTGAGGAGGAGTGTAGCTTAAGTAGGTTTATCTTCTACACTAAACTATATACTCTAAACTATATACTCTTTAATGCTGTAGTCACTAAATTGTACTAAATCTTCCCTGTGTATTTTATATTATTCAATCCTCATTAATAATCCCATAAAGTAAGTGCTAACATTATCCCCAATTTAATGCAAGAAACTGAACCTTGAGAAGGTTGAGTAGTTTGCCTGAGGACACGCAGCTAAAAAGCACCAAATTTATTTTTTTTATTTTTATGTCCATAGGTTATTGGGGAATAGGTGGTGTTTGGTTACATGAGTAAGTTCTCTAGTGCTGATTTGTGAGATTTTGGTGCACCCATCACCCGAGCAGTATACACTGCACCCTATGGAAAGTACCAACCTTAAACTCAGTCTAACTCAAAGCCCACACAGGAATTTAGCCGCCACATTCCAGTGCCATTGCTTACTTATTTGACCATATTCCACAATACTTATCACAGTGTTTGATAGACATTGTTAGACATTCAATAAGTGATTCTTAAACGAATAAATGTTTGATGCTAGCATGCCTTCAATATAACCTTGAGAAACAGTATAACCATGTTATATTAAGAAACAACATAACCTTGTGAACCAGAGGTCTTACCCACTCTACTTAGACTTAGTACAGAATTGCTCATGAAATCAGTCCCAGTAATCAGAGCTTAACCTACATAAGGACTTATGGATATAACTTACCCCAATGACCCTTGCCATTCTGTAATTAGCCATCCTTTTGGTTCTCAACTGGAGGGATGCAACTGGGAAAGACACAAGAGAACTATTTGAGAAACTTTATCAAAAGACAGAAGCCCTTTGTTTCACACCTGCCCCCTCTAACTAATTCCAATCCTATCTGGGGAGGGTGGAAATGGCTAGTTCTGTGCAAGTTCTCAGGTGTTTCTGATACATTTTGCTGTGTACTTCCACCTCTGCTTCTAACCCGACATATACACCTCCATTGAGAAGAACTACCACTGTAGTGAAAGTCAGTTCTATCTTCATTTAAATGAAGTCTGACTTTATTAGACTCTAAATTAAGTGATAAGGCTGTGTGTGGCTGACTTGAACATAAAGACACCCAGAATTCCAACTGTATTATTTATTATTTTACCAATGAGTTTTGACTGTAGCTGACATATTTATGTTTCATTGTATCTTTTCCAGAATCTGACTTGTAGAACAAAGTACACAGCTTGCTTTCAAATTTGACTAAAGCATAGTAAGTGTTATAGAGCAGCACTGCCTTGCAAAGCAGTGATGGAAATGTTCTATATCTGCTCTGTCCAATTTCATACCCTTTTGAGTGTTTGAAATGTGTCCAGTGAAATTGAGGAACTGAATTTTTAATTGTGTTTTATTTTAATTAATTTAAATAGCCACATGTGTCTAGGGACTGCTGTGTTGGAATGTGCAAGTACAGAGAAACATTGCTTCATCTTTTTAACCAAAATAGTGTAGTAAGTACCAGGACCCATTTCATTTTTTAAAAAATCACTTTCAATAATGGCTAAAGCAAAAACAGAAACAATGCTGTAAGAGCCCAGAGTAAATTCTAGCATGCTTACATTTCCACCAGGGAATGAATTCTTAAAGAAAGAGAATCTTTCAGGTTTGTCAAAGATCATCAGTATGGCCTGTTAGATGTTGTCTGGCATTATTTTCTGAGGCTCTGTCTGCATTCCATTGGTCTATATGTCGGTTTTGTACCAGTACCATGCTGTTTTTTGGTAATTTGTAGCCTTGTAGTATAGTTGAAGTCAGGTAGCATGACGCCTCCAGCTTATGTCCCTTTGACTTAGGATTGTCTTGCAATGCGGGCGTCTTTTGCGTCTCCATTATGAACTTTAAAGCAGTTTTTCAATTTTCTGTGAAAGAAACTCATTGGTAGCCTGATGGGCGATGGATTGAATCTATAAATAACCCTTTGTTTGGGCCGAGTTATGGCCATTTTCATGTATGATTCTCCCTATCAATTGAGCATGGTATGGTCTTCCTTGTTGTGTCCTCTTTTAATTTCACTGAGCAGTGGTTTCCCTAGTTCTTCCTTGAAGAGGGCCTGCCTTTACTCCCTTGCTAAGTTGGATTCCTAGGTATTCATTCTCTGTTGAAGCCAATTGTGAATGGAAGTTCATTCAGATTTGGCTCTCGCTTTGTCTGTTACTGGTGTTATAAGAATGCTTGTGATTTTTGCACATTAATTTGTATCCTGAGACTTTGCTGAAGTTGCTTATCAGCTTAAGGAGATTTTGGGGGCTGAGACAATGGGCGTTTCTAAGTATACAATCATGTCATCTGCAAACAGGGACAATTGGACTTCTTCTTTTCGCTAACTGAATACCCGTTGATTCTTTCTCGTTGCCTGGATGCCCTAGCCAGAACTTCCAACAACTATGTTGCAAATAGGGGAGTGTGAGCAGAGGGCATCCCTTAAAGAAAATGTGGGCCATATATACACCATGAAATACTTATGCACCATAAGAAAAGCGATGGAGTTTGCGTCCTTTGTAGGGACATGGATGCAGCTTGGCAAACCATCATTCTTAGCAAACTATCACAAGAACAGCAAACCAAACACCGCATGTTCTCACTCATAGCGTGGGAACCTGAACAATGACATCACTGGACTCTGCGGAAGAGGGAACATCACACAGCCGGGCCTATCATGGGCGAAAACGCGGGGCGAGGGAGGAGGGATTGTATTAGGCAGTATATACCTGATGATAAGATGATGAATTGATGCGGTGCTGACGAGCTTTGATGGGCTGCAGCCACACCAACATGGCCACAAGTATACATATGCTAACAAACCTGCACGTTATGCACATTTACCTAGAACTTAATGCTATATAAAAAAAAAAAATTAAAAAAAAAAAAAAAGGAAAAAGAATCTTCTGACCCCAGAGTAGACGAAAGCAGGTAGGCAGAGAAGAGACACTCCCAAGGGGAGCTCCCTGCAGGTTCCTCATAGGCTGTGAGACACAGAACAGTGAGACCATCAAGGAGAGAGAAATTTCCCCTCGGAGGAAAATCTAAATGTGGTTTTAGCCACCTGTCACCCCAGAGGGAGGACAGGATGGCAGTGTTAAATTGGTGAGATTGTGAAAACAGGGAACTTAGCTAACCTTCAAGGCCAGCTGAGGTGTTTAAAGTGCATCTCAGTCAACAGAACTCCAGTCCTGAAATCCTGAGGGTTTCCACCTATACGGCAGATTAGAAACCTGAATTTCTTTTATATTATAAAATTAACAATTTCGGGGCCAGGCGTGGTGGCTCATGCCTGTAATCTCAGCATATTGGGAGGCCGAGGCAGGCAGATCACTTGAGGTCAGAAGTTCGAGACCAGCCTGGCCAACATGGCGAAACCCCCATCTCTATTAGAAATACAAAACATTAACAAGGCAAGTTGGCAAACACCTGTAATCCCAGCTACTCGGGAGGCTGAGGCACAAGAATAATCTGAACCCAGGAAGTGGAAGTTCCAGTGAGCCGAGATCGCACCACTGCACTCCAGCCTGGGCAACAGAGCAAGACTCTGTCTTAAAAACAGAAAGAAAGAAAAAAAATTAAATTAACATTTCTGGCTGGCCACAGAGGCTCACACCTGTAACACTTGCTTGGGAAGATATTAAGTCTCTCTGTACTCAGAGGGTAGGTTGGCTATATTACTCATATTACCTGATGGGTGTATTGCTTAGAAAACTTTGTTCTTCTATTGAAAATGGGAAGCAGTATGGTGGGGTGGTCCTGAATCATGAGTCAGGAGGTCTACCACTAACTCTGTCCCTAACAGGCTTTCACTTGTCCTCTGAGTTTTTGTTTCCTAATCTACAAAATGAAGGAAGTTGACTGGATAATTAATAATATTATTAATTAATTGATCATTAAAATTAATTATAGTTATATGTATTAAAATTGACAATTATAATTAATAATTATGTATAATTATTAATGATGTTAATTATTATTATCCAGTAAATTTGCTTCATTTTATAGATTAGGAAACATCTATAAAATTTGGACTGGAAAATTACCAGTTCACATGCAGCCCTAAACTTCTCTGATTCTAACACTAAATTACAATGCTATCTTGTATTCCTTCTCTGAAAGGCCTCTCAATTAAAAATCATTTTCTCGAGGACTTTCATTTCTTTTTTGTTTGTTTTTTATTGTGGGTTTTCTTTTTTTTTTTTTTTTTAAATCCTTTTGAGACAAGGTCTCAATCTGTCACCCAGTCTGGAGAGCAGTGGCACAATCATGAATATTATACCCTCAATCTCGTAGGCTCAAGCTCAGCCTCAGCCTCTGGAGTAGCTGAGACTATTGGCACTTGCCACCATGCTAATTTTCTTTCCTTTAATGTAGAGACCAGGGCCTTGTTGCCTAGGCTGGTCTTGAACTCCTGAACTCAAGTGATCCTCCTACCTCGGCTCCTGAAGTATCGGGATTACAGGCAGGAGCTACCACTCCCAGTTTCCTTCATTTCTGTACTTTTTATTGCTACCCTCCCCACACTGAACACCAAATATCCAGGAGGTGATGCATACAGTCAATACTCAGCATTCCACCTATTATCTACTACTACCTAGGAAGTGGGAAATTAAACCATAGAACCTAAATTCCCAGGGCTTAGTGAAAATCACCCAAATAAAAATAAATAGTCAGAAGAACATTTTGGTGGTTTTTCTAACATTCTAAATGAATGAGACCACAGTTCATTCAAGTTTGAATAAATCAAATAGAAACATAAAGGTTGTCTTTTTTAATGTTTTGAGTATAATAAATAAGCTTATCAGCTCATTAGTTGAGCCGCCATGATAAGTGATTCTTATATTTAGTGAGTCCTGTGAATAGTCAGAGTTCTCCAATAGGAGCAATGATGGTAAAAGGCGTGTCCGTGGGCTCATAGCACAGAGGAAAGTATGCTTCACCCACACATGCATGGTACCAGCAAGCCTCCGCTGCCCTTTGGCAGGGGCATTGATCTTCCTTTTCTCTAAGAAATCCTCTCCCATCTTATAGAAAAATGCACAAAAAGTACATCCCATTGCCTTAATTGGAATACGACCCCTATGATCCCAGGGATCATTTTCAGGGGTCAGGGAGACCCCGAAGAGTTTTTTCATGAGATGTGACTATGTAGCTAAGACAGAACCTTCCTCAGTGGCCTGCAGTCCACGTTCTGCATAAAACCCAGCTTCACCTCGACTTATTTTCTCCATCCTAGGGGCATGGCTAAGGACATTGCATCCTCGTTTGTGTCTGTGGAAAATGGAATGATGATCAAACAAAGATACTGATTCAAGTCAATATGTATTACGATGCATTATGTGGGATGTGTGTGTGTGTGTGTGTGTGTCTTTGGGGGTACCTGTGTGTGGCTGCCCCTAAGCCATCATATGTCTGCTTTCCCATGTATGACTTTCTGTGTGCTGAGCTTTCATTTTAATCTCTTCTTTGCTCCTTCTGTGAATCTCACTGCCTGTTGGCTGTCTCTCTACCTCTCTTCTCTCCTCTCAACTGCCTCTTTTTACTAGCAATAACATAAAACTGGGTGGATCTTTAAAATAATTTTGCACCCATTTATTTGAGTTTTATGTCCCCCTTACTAATTCAAAAAGAGAATAGGGCATTTTATACTCCCTCAAAAGAATGATGCTTAATCCCAGCACTATGGGAGGCCAAGGCAGGCGGATCATGAGGTCAGGAGATCGAGACCATCTCCTGTAGATGGTAGATGTAGTAGAGATGGTGAAAACCTGTCTGTACTAAAAATACAAAAAATTAGCCAGGTGTGGTGGCGGGTGCCTGTAGTCCCAGCTACTCGGGAGGCTGAGGCAGGACAATGGCATGAACCCAGGAGGCGAAGCTTGCAGTGAGCCAAGATCGCGCCACTGCACTCTAACCTGGGTGACACAGCGAGACTCCGTCTGAAAAAAAAAAAAAAAAAGAAGAAGATGCTTTGTTGATGTGGTCCTTATTGCCCCTCTATTGTTTCAGGAGATCTCAAGGCAAATAGTTTCTCCACTCCTGACACCAGAGAAAGCAAAAGGAGAGATAAAAGAGGCCTAATGAGGCTTCATCCATCATGGTGCAGATCCAGTGGAAGCGACTTCCTGTCCTGCCCTTCCTCAAACTCATCCTCCCCCTCCTCTCCTCCTCTCTCTCTATGCTCCCTACCTTCCCCCACCATGACTATTTCATCTGTTCTAGACAGCACTTTTATAGAGGATTAAAATCAGTTTCTAAACTGTTCCCAACTACCCTAACCAGCATGTCTGTTCTGATCAACCTCCTCACACACACACAATCCTTTAAAAAAAAAAATCAGTTATTTTGATGAGTTAAGCATAGCACAGCAAAATACTCTCAAGGTTAATCAGACATCAGCTCCTCCTCTAGTGATAGAACCTTTTGTGGGGGGTGCTTTTTCCTACATGGGCTAGCCACCAAAACCTAACCTGACAGCTTACACCTAGGAATATACATGGCCTGCCTGGGGAGGGGATTGGGCCCTGGAGCCCAGAGCAGACCTTAGAAGTGACTGCCATTGAACTCTTGACTAAAACTCACAGTGTATGGGATGATAATGCCATGGCTGTCCTCACTGCATTGAGAACTCCAGCCCTCCAGATGGAGTCCTGCAGGCTGATGAGCTCACTGACACTCCAGGAGATGTGGCATTGCTTGTCTCCTCGACACAAAAAGCGTAACTGCCTCTATCTCTTCTGTCAAAATAATGACCTTCTTCGTCTGTTGTGGAACCAAATGCAAGAGGATAATGCCAGATAATGATTCCAAAGCAAGATAATGACTTCTTTGAAATGATTTCCTTTGAAATCATCTTGTATTTCCTAGCCTAGTTATAATTTGGTTAATTGATTAATAATTCTGTTTAAATGTCTCAATTTCTGCAAACACCAATTCAATACACCTACTTTTTCTGGTTGAAAATGTCTTTGCTTCTCTAAGCATCTTCTACGTCTTTTGCCTGTGTGCACTTTTGCCTGAGCAACATTCTGATGTCATAAATAGCATCCCTTCAAAAAGGTGTTGAACAGATCAAGGTGTCTCTCTGTGTTCCAGAGCATGAGCACTATAGTCTGTGTCCTTGAAACAGTACCTCTGATTGGAAAGATCTAAGACCATGTCTTTTAAAAGCCAACCTCCCTGCCAGACAAATGAAGCTACCATTCCCGGCAGCCCGAACCCCTACCTGCAGCATGGGGCATGCTGCACTTGACACAGTGAGAGGCTACCCAAGAAATAAAAACCCAAGCCCAGACTCTGGGAGCCTGCAGCTCAACTGGCAGCTACTGAGCTGGGGAATTCACCTCTGGAGTGCATTGACATATTTTTGAATGATCTAGGTTAAAACCCTGCTCAAAGCAGAGGTCTTCTCAGAGCGCAACAGTGTGGGACCACAGATACACACGCACACTTCCACCTCCGCGGTGGAAGAATGCACCTCGATGTAAGCGGAGCACATTGCTGCCCTCTGTGTTTCAGGGAGCGAAGGCAGGGAACTCACCCTTTCTGGAAAGGTGAGTTAGGCAAGACTCCCCAGTGGGCTCTGATGTGTTCCTCAACATTCTTCCTCTCTGTGTTCCATCAGCTAAAAACTTCCAAGGTCGCTTTTCATTTCTCATTTGAAATGGTGTTTCTGACACCCAACTTCATATAATCAATCGAGTCACTTCATCCAAATACTCACATCCTGAAAAGAGTCAACACAGTCGTTCATGCCTTTGAAAAAGTGACAAGGAGCAGAAAGAAACTTAGAGGAGAGGCCTGCACCTTCTATTCTGAAAACCATCTCGGGCCCGTGATGAATACAAGTGACCAAAAGAGAGAAGTAAGAAGAGGGCCAGATGGGAAGCAGGAAATGAGAAGCTATCAATCAGATAGGAGGTGTTGGAGGGGAAGGAATTGGGTGTCCAGAAGGAGATGACAACCCATTAATCTGAGTTTCATGGAATGCTACATGTTTTTAAATAAGACCTTTCTCAATAGGCCCATCAACATGAGCAAATGCACCACTAGGAGGTGGAGAGAGTGGGATTCAAATTGAGGAAAAGTGAGGAACTAACTGGGCACTGGTGCTGACCAACTAGGGACTCAGAGCATGGTCAGCAAAGGCAGACTCAAGCCCGGGTCATCCACAGGGCATTTTGCTTGCAGGTACCTTTTAGATTAAGTGTCCCATTCTTCCCTGTTTGACCACAGTGTCCTGCCAAGTGAGGGCAAAGCTAATGAAATGGTTCTGGGAAAGAATGGGGAGAGAAGTTCACCCGCCTGCATGATCAACCAGTTGGTCCTCACACCAGCACCACCCCAAACTCCCATCCATGCACTGGCACCTTTCAGCAGCTCTCTGTGAGGCACTAGATGGAGGCAATTGAGAAAATGCAAGACAACAGCATGGCAGGGCAATACCTGAGGATGTATGCATAGCCTTGAAGCGTCTGGTGTGAACCAGGCTTTAGAGTTCTAATTGATCTGTGTGTATGCAATTGATTTTTACTTATCTTTCTTTTAAAGCTACTCTGAATTGCTTTAGGATAATCCAGAATGTGAAATGATGTCCTCAAAGAATTTTAATGACACTTGGAATGATTGCTCAATCCATGTGTTTTAACTTTTGTCTTTTCCTTTGATTATTTTCTTATTGAGCATCTAAAATTCTCTCCAAGTCGTTGACTTTCACTTCTTTTCCTCTCCTTTGGGTGGTATTGCCTGAGGAAACCAAAGATAAAATAATAAAAACAACGATGGTGTCTAACTCTTAGATAATGCTTGGTATTGACTAGGAATATTCTTTCCTTGGGCTTGTAGAATAATAGAGATATTCTAAGTATTTCTTTCCTTTCTTTTATTGAGATGTAATTTTGCCGTCACCCAGGCTGGAGTGCAGTGGCACAATCTTGGCTCATTGCAACCATTGCAACATTTGCCTCCCAGGTTCAAGCAATTCTCCCTGCCTCAGACTCCCATGTAGCAGGGATTACAGGCGCCCACCCCCATGCCCAGCTAAATTTTGCATTTTTAGTAGAAATGGGGTTTTGCCATGTTGATCAGGCTGATCTCAAACTCCTGACCTCAAGTGATCCACCCACCTCGGCCTCCCAAAGTGCTGGGATTACAGGCATGAGCCACTGCGCCCAGCCTCTAAGTATTTCCCATGCGGTAATCCATTCCATCCTCACCACAACGTGATGAGGTAAGTGCCACTATTGGCCCATTTTACGATTAGGAAACCAAAACACGGGAAGTTAAGACACTTGCCCAGATCGCACAGCCAGCTAGTAGCAGGACTAAAGTTTGAACCAGGCAGTCTGGCTCTCAGGACTGATTTTCCTCATTGTGAATCACCAAGCATGTCTCTGTACACCGTCAATGGAATAGCCAGGAATGACATTGTTTGTTTTAATCTTTAAAAAACCAAGTGTGAGCTCTTAACTTATTTTACCTTTAATGTTCTGTTTTTTCCTCCCACACTCTCAGATGATGGAAATGCTTAAGGCAAACTAAGGTAGTGTGAGACCACACCATGTAAGTGTGAGCATGGCTTTGTGGGTTCAGCTGTGTTTTGTGCGCTTCTGCCTTCTGTTCCCGCATGTTTTCTCCGCTGTTCTCTGATTCCCGCTTTCAGCGCTTAGCACTTGGGCCGCATGAAACTGCCGCTTCAAGCCATAAATCTTCTTTGTTCCTGATTTCATATCTGTGCTTCTCTCTCCCACAATCCCTGGCACTTGCAGCTGTCAGCCTGGCACCTCCCTGGGAAGGAGCTGGGGAGTCCTGGGGGATATGTTTGGTTATTGTTCTCTGACAATGAGTACTTGGATGATGAGCTTTTAGGATTCTAGGCATGTGTCCACACTCTCACTGCAACATACTACTACAGAGTGTGGAACCACGCATGTGGGCATCTCTGTACAAACCTTGTCCTTTGCTATGCAGCATTCTCTGGGGCCACCAGCCTTAAGCGGATTACTGCTGTAGGAGTCTCCGTAGAATGAATGCTAAGTGAAAGTAAACACCATTGTGCCAAGTAACAGGGCTAAAATGAGCCATGGAGAGAAGAAGTCATCTTCTCATGTATTATGTTCCCTGTGTACACTTGTGTATGCGACGCAACAAAACTATGACTACGAAGGAAAAAGAATAATGGGTTTCAAGCCAGATACGGACTCTAGTGGCTCTTCATTGTACTGTTTACACACACACATGTGCGCACACAATTCCTTCTGGTGTTCCTTGATTTTCCATTACCTATATCTCCAAACTGAGTGATTTCAATATGTGATCAACTCGATTTACAGAATAAATTGAGAAGGAGGTATTTGTCCCTAAGAGCATATCTGGAACATTTAAAATATGATCCTGACTGTGATTGCAGGGTTGGAACTGCCTCTCGTTCTCAATTTCACTGACGTTTCTGGTGTGTGTTGAATGGGAATTTGCAAGAAACTTCCCAAGATAGTTGGCAGAGATGACAAGAATGTAAAATTAGAGGGGCTCTCATGAGATATGACTGAGCGCTGCCCAAGCCCCTGCAGTGTTGGACCCAACCCATCGTTTAGAAACAGAATTCTAGAGCTGATGAGTCCTTAGAGATGGAGCCTTCACTCCAAATTCCTTAATTCACAGGAAATGGCCAAGGTTTCAAGAGAGAACGTAACTTGCCCAAGATGGGGGCAGAGCCTGGATTAAAACTTAATCCTCCTCTTCCCATCAAAGCATCTTTTTGGTGTGATGTCCCAGTTCATTTCTCTCTGGAAGAGAATCTCTTGCACACTACCAGGAGAGCCTTTGAAAAGTGAAGGAGCCTACATCCCAAGAAAGGACCCCAAGTCCCTCTCCTGGCTCTGCCATGAAATATCTGGGTGAGCTGGAGAAAGTTGCTATGCCTCTCTGGACCTTGGGCTCCTCATCTATAAAATGAGTTTAAAGCAGCGGATTTCAAAAGTACATGATGCTAAGTTTGCTGAGTAACCTCGGGCTTTTCATGCAGTTTCCTCCCGCAATATTCATTTTCCTCTGTAGGATTATGAAAGAAGTTATAGTCAGGCTTTGCAAATGGGGACAGCCTCCAGGAGCAAGGGCCTTGTGATTTTCTGTTACTAACTGAAGAAGAACAAGGGCAGGAAGGAGAAGGTGCAGATGAGGAGCACACAGCCTGTGCCCTTTACACAGACCTATCAGACTCAGATAGATGTGGCAAGCTCCAGTTTGGTCATCTCAAATCAGCCGATTTCAGTAGTTTGGGGTTATCCAGCTGGTATGTACTTCTCTTCTTCCTGAGATATCACTGATCAGAGCTCTGGAACTTGAGCAGATCCAGCAGGTGAACAAGGTTACATTCTCTCCTTTTCAGTGTATTGCTAACCAAGTTAACAAGGCCAGAGAAGTCCCTGAGGCGGTTGGAGAATAATTCAAAAGCCAATAAGGCAAGAATAGAAACCCACACATGCCAGCTTTCAGCAGAGTTTTGAGATATATCCTTCATTTACATAAAATTATGGAATTACACTTATCAACCAAATACGCAATGTCACTTTTTTAACAGAGCTTTCTCTTTCCATGGCAAGTAAATGACATTTTTATGATGAATTTTTTTTTCTTGGAGACAGAGTCTTGCTCTGTTGCCCAGGCTGGAGTGCAGTGGCACAATCTCAGCTCACTGCAACCTCCAGTTCCCAGGTTTGAGCGATTCTCCTGCCTCTGCCTCCTGAGTAGCTGGGACTACAGGTACACACCATCACGCCCAGCTAATGTTTTGTATTTTTAATAGAGACGAGATTTCGCCATGTTGGCCAGGCTGGTATCAAACTCCTGACCTCAAGTGATCCGCCTGGCTTGGCCTCCCAAGTGCTGGGATTACAGGCATGAGCCACTGTGACTGGCTATGATGAATCTTTTTTAGAGAGCAAAAACTCATCACTTGATTTAACATTTTGGTCCATGTGGGTTTTCATATATCAAGTTTAGCCAATTACACAATTTTTTCCAAATAAACGCATCTAGTCTGCAGCAGCCTTCCCTGAATCTGACACTGATTCAAAATCTGGTGGGAGGAGCAGGACAGGATATGGCAGAACAGGGAAAATCACAGAGGTGGATCATTTCTTGTGTACCTCTTAGGTTCTAGTGCACTGGACAAATAGCACCACAAAGAGCTATGGCCTCAGAAAGTATTACCAGGATAGAATTTCAGCTCCAGAATTTTAGCAGAGAAGGGACTGAGAGGCAGCGCATCTGGCTGGAAGGGTTGTGCAGAGATTCTTGATGCCACCTCTGCATGGCACTTCACGTAAGATTGAAAGATGACAATCCACCATGTCATTTGAGGGAAGCAGCTGCTGGAGATAATGAAGGGGACTATAGGCTCTTCTTGGCAACTATCACTGCCCTGGTGTTACCATTCCTTCTCCTGTAACAACTGCAGCACTGTTTGAAGAGGAAAATGGCATTCTTGGGCAGCCACACAAGACGAGTTGGTCTTCCCGCTGAGGATGCTGGGCAGGCAGGCAAGCATCACAAGCTCCTTGCCTTAGTTCTCCCTTTGCTGGAGAGCCCCCAAACAACAGTCAACCAGCTTGCAGTAGGGGGTGGATTTCAGGCTTCTTCCAGGTCCTTCTTTGCCCCTTCCTAGGATAATCGTTGTCCTGCTGAGCCCTCTAGTGACCAAACTGGAAACTGCAGGTGTCTGAGGAAAGGGAGGCAGGGAGAGGAAGGGAAGGGGAAGGAAAAGAGGAAGGGGACCGAAGGAGGAAAGGAGTCCTGTGGGCTGCTCCTGAGCCACAGCAAAGCACTCCACTGTCTGTGCAAGCCTCAGCCTGAAATACTTTCTAAATATTTCAGAAGAAGGGGCACATCTATGGCCTGAGACCGTAAAATATCAGCCTGGAGGCCTGATGGCATGTCAGCATGCAAACATGCCAAGTTGGTTTCCTGGTTAGCCACGGTGATGATGAGGACTCTGCCGTTTTTTTTTTTTTTTTTTTTTTTTTTTTTTGGTTAGACAAGATCTCACTCTGTCACACGGCTGGAGTACAGTGGCGCGATCTCAACTCACTGCAACCTCCACCTCTGGATTCAAGCAATCCTCCCACCTCAGCCCCCCACCCAAGTAGCTGGGACTACAGGCATGTGCTACCACACCTGGCTAATTTTTGTATTTTTAGTAGAGATGGGGTTTTACTGTGTTGCCCAGGCTGGTCTTGAACTCCTGGGCTCAAGCCATCCACCCACTTCGGCCTCCCAAAGTTCTGGGATTACAGGTGTGAGCCACTGTGTCCAGTCAACTCTGCCTTCTTTTCTGCTTCTAGTTACTCCAGCTTAGTTCTGAGAACTACTAGAAGCTCTAGATTTGGCCAGGCCTTCATGTCTTGCCGTAGAGGAAACCCCAGAACTAACTGAGCGTTCGAGAGTCTGAAGAACCAGCCAACAGAGCCTAGCCATCTGACAGAGATACACATTAATTTGCTCCCTCAGGGTCCTTCACAGACCATCCTGGCTCCTGGGGGCTGGGTGTCCCTGCACTGTGTGGGGGCCAAGGCCCTTGGCCCACTTAAGGTTCACTGAAAAGTCAGTGACATGTGGCAGATTGATTAATAAGAGAAAAGGCATATAAATTTATTTCACATGTATGCCTGGGAGCCTTCAGAATGAATATCCAAAGATTCAGGGGAAATTGCCCATTTTTCTGCTGAGGTTCAATGACGTAGGGACAGCCATATAGAAATATGATTGGACAAAATGGTTAGGATCTAATGCTAATAGACTGAGTGGGGAAACCCAGCAAGGCCTCTCTGTCTAGATTCTTCTTGGCCTCTCTGAGCCAGCGTTCCTTCCTTCCTGGGTGTGGGGCAGGACCCTCTCTGGAATGGGGGCCTTATGGCCTGTAGTCAAACAAGGTGGATCTGAAAATTTCTTTATGGCCAGTTTTTATACAGATAGAGCAGAGGGAAAGTTAGAGTACTATATTTAGATGCTATGCCTGGTTTTGGAAAAAGAGGGCTCTGGTTTCTGTGACCAGCCTTGGAGAAGAGGGATTCTATTAGGTTCACGGAAAAGTAATTGCCTTTTTTTTAGGTCGGGCACGGTGGCTCTAGCCTGTAATCCCAGCACTTTGGGAAGCCAAGGTGGGCGGATCACCTGAGGTCGGGAGTTCGCGACTGGCCTGACCAACATGGAGAAACCCCGTCTCTACTAAAAATACAAAATTAGCCGGGCATGGTGGTGCATGCCTGTAATCCCAGCTACTCGAGAGGCTGAGGCAGCAGAATCACTTGCACCTGGGAGGCAGAGGTTGCAGTGAGCCGAGATCATACCACTGCACTCCAGCCTGGGCGACAAGAATGAAACTCCATCAAAAAAAAAAAAAGTAATTGTGGTTTTGCCATTATAGTTTCTGTGGCTAGCCTTGGGGGAGAATGGGACTGGGAGACAGGAGAGCAGAAGAAGGTCAGAGAAGATCTTTTGCTTCTGAGGACTTCATTTTTGGGTGGTGTTTTCTGAGCCCCAGTAACTGCTTCCCCAGACATCCAACTGCTAGACAGACAGAAAACAAGCCCAGCACCACCACTACCTCCAACACCCTGATGCAGAGGGCTTCCCCAGGACAGGAAGTAGGTTACACCTGACTGATGTGAAACTAAATTGTTTTAATTGTTCCAAACTAGTGGTTCTCAACATGTAGCCTCCAGACCAGCAGCATTGCCCAGAAACTTATTAGAAATGCAGATGTTCAGACCCCAAACCTGCTAAATCAGAAACTGTGCAGGTGAGCCCCAGGAATCTGTATTCCATGAGCCCTCGGGTGATTCTGAGACCCCCCCAAGGTTTGAGAGCCACCACTCCAAACACTGATTCTCAAATGTCTATAGATAGAAAAGTAAAACTCTCAGTATTTAAAATGTAGGTTCTGACCCCTCACCCACAGATTCCGAAGTTCTACAGTGGTGTGCATAAATCTGCTTTTTGACCATCATCCAGGTACTTCTGATGTGGGAGATCCACAGGCCACCACTTTGACAGATTCTGCTCTAGAAGAAATAGCGCCATCTTTGCTAGCAATTTTACCTTCTCTCCTAGAGATAAATATTGTTCTCATGTCTTGCCAGTCATGAAAGAGATCTCAGCAAGTATATCATAGTATTCCAAGTCTTCAGATGGGATTGTAATGTTTACTTTGACACATTAGTTTTTGCTCCCCTTGTAAGGAACATCTCGGTAGTATCGGCATCATAACTCAGAAAAGAAATATTTCTCTGGAAAGAAATATGAACTACTGAGAGAAAAGAAAGAACAGGAAGCCTGTGGCTGGGTGTTTTCTGAGCATGGGGACACATCTCCTTGGGAGTCTGAGTCTCTAGGCTGGTCTGCTGGGCTCAACCAAGAAGCCGTGTGGTATCTCTAGGCTGTGAGTCCATCAGAGAGCAAGTGGCCCCTTCTTCCTTCTCAGAGAGCTGGAGATTTACTGATGCTTTCCCAACAGGACTCAAGAGGATAGCTGATTATCACACTGCTGGGGAAAAAAACGGCTTTCAAAATCTGAGGTTATGAGTATACTTGGCTTATACGGCCAACGCATTGGTCACTCTGGAAAAATTAAGTTCATATTTGTGAAGATTGTTGTGAATATAAAGTCCCAACGCTCCTCAACACAGCTCTAGGCCTACTGGGAGCTCCAAAAGAGACTGTTCTCTTCTGTATCACTTATCTCCCCCATCTAACCCTCCAGTTCTCTCCGGAGCACCCACACCTTCATGAGGTACTAATTTCTTCGGATACCCCAAGAAAACTAAGGATACTCAGTCACATTTTCAAGAATTTGACAGGAGTAAAGCAAGAGACTTGGCGCTGAAGCTCCTTGTCACCCGTCACCTAGGGTCCACATTGCCTTGGCACCAGCACTGCAAAGATACCATCTACTTGAGCAGTGGCTTTCTCAGACTCAAGCCTCTATTTTCAAACCACGAGGGTAGAGCAGGGGAAAAGCTGGGTCTTTCCATCGTTCCTTCCTCCTCCCTTCTGTCTCCTTTCCTTATCCATTTCCCCACATTCCTTTTCCCACCTTTTCCATGCTTCTGTTACTTCCACCAGCTTTTTTCCCTCTCCCTCTCAATTTTCTTGTTGGGCTGCCCACATCCTGGAAAGCAGTACCCCCTAACCCTCACACACACCCCAAAGAGCTCAAAGAGCCTCACCAGCATTAACTGCTGAAGCCACGTGCATCCTGCCAGGCAGGGAATGCCACCTTAGTTAACTGTAAGACATAATTAAAAGGCAGATCTCCCCGCTCTCAGACAGACAGAGAGAGAAGGGAAGCAAGAAAGGGCACAGCTGCAAAGGAAAATCCAAAGAGAAGCCACAAATGATTTGAATTTTAAACTTACTCGGTGGTCCAGAAATGTGCAGCCTGCTGCCCCCAGCAGTGGGGATCAGGACACTAGGCAGGGAAGGGAGGTGGAGGAGGAGGACCATGCTGAAAGCAGGGCAGTAGTAAAGAGAAGAAAAGCCTTTTGTCCAGAGAGCAAAGCCAGTCTTCACAGAGTTGTCCTGGTTAGGAAGAATCCTGTTTGGGAATTGGGAATAGGCCAGGCTGGCCATGCTGGCAGGAAGCTCTGACTTTCATCTCACTTACCTGTCCTTTGCTCCTGCCCCCAAGGCCAGCTCTATATTCTTTGCTCCTACACCAGAGCCACATGACCAGTGCAGTCCCACAGGGACCCAAGCTCACAAGGGCTCCCATGCTTGTGGTTTAATGCTCTGCAGGGCCAGTCTTCACATTGTTAATAGTCCTATCTTTGAATGTGTGTTTTGCAAGTGAACTCTGATGGGACAGTGAGGCACTGGAGCATGGCGGATGGGGGCATGGAGACTGTTCATGGGACAGCTTCCTGCTGCCTCCTCCTCCCTCCACCCACTTCCCAGTCCTACCCCCACCTTCCTGCAGATGGGTTCTCAGCCTACTCTCCTGAACCCTGAAACCCTGAGCCCTGCCCAGCCTGCTTTCCCTGTGCCTACCCAGTAACCACTGCCACCGTCTGCCCCAGGCAGGTGTCTGGGCACAGAAGAGAGGATCATAGTTGAACGCACCTATCCTGAAGCATCTCAGGGCAGGGCATAGCAGTGTCTGTCCCTGCCCAGGACTGGCAGTGCTACAATGTGTCTAGTGGACAGTGGACAGAGTCCACAGCTCAGTGAGGAGCAAGCCTATTGCCCACCTCGATCCAGTTACCTAGTGGAGATATTACAATACCTTTAGGGTCATTTGTCTGCCGTGGGTTGGGAATACCACCAGTGAGAAGGGGAGGTTCCTCAAGACAGGGGACAATGAGTTGGGCCAGCAGCTAGTGGGAAGGAGAATCTGAAAAGCCATCAGGCCTGAGTGATAGCCTGTGAGGATCCTAAGCACCCCCATGCCAGAGGGAGTGCTTTCAGCCAGTTCACTTGAGCCCACTCTGTGCCTGGGGGACCTTTCTCTCCCTCCTTCCAACCTTCTGGAATCTGTCTGTGTTTGCCTTTTCTGGCCAGCGCACAGCACCTTCCAGGGACAAAATGCAGATTGTGTGACTTCAGTGATTGTACAGATGAATTAAATGCTCTGACATTTGCATTTAAACTGGCATTGCATGAAATAAAAATGAATGGTAAATTAGTGGTAATTTGATTTTTTTTTTGTTTTTATTTACTTAGAATGACATTAAAAGTATATTTTCAAAATCCCACAACAAGATGAGAGGGACCACAGGAAAAGGGAAAATGTTTGTATTTTAGCACTTTTTCCTGCTTTTTGAACAATTTTAATTTAACCCTGGGTCTGCAAATTATGTAGCTGGTCCTATCTGCAGCCTAGTTCCACCTTGACTTGGAAACGATCATCTTTGCCTCTACACAATGTTAGAGGTGAAATTCTAATCCTGTAGGGGGAAAACAGTTCCCAATCTCTGACTGTAGGTAATTTCAATCTTATTATCTGTTTACCCACCAGAGAAAAAAAGGAGGAAACTTAAAGGTAAAAAGCAAAGAAGTGCTTGCATTTAGACAAGCATCACAGGGGAGGAAAAACAACTCTTTTACCCTTTTGAGTTCTTAGCTGGGATGAACCCCTGTAATAAAAGACAGGTTGGAGGGGCAGAGCTAGATGGCTGAATAGGAACAGCTCCAGTCTCCAGCTCCCAGCGCGAGCGACACAGAAGACAGGTGATTTCTGCATTTTCAACTGAGGTACTGGGTTTATCTCACTAAGGAGTGCCGGACAATCGGTGCTGGTCAGCTGTTGCAGCCCGATCAGTGAGAGCTGAAGCAGGGCGAGGCATTGCCTCACCTGGGAAGCGTAAGGGGAAGGGAATCCCTTTTCCTAGCCAGGGGAACTGAGACACACAACACCTGGAAAATCAGGTAACTCCCACCCCAATACTGCACTTTAAGCAAATGGGAACACCAGGAAATTATATCCCACGCCTGGCCAGGAGGGTCCCCTGCCCACGGAGCCTTCCTCATTGCTAGCACAGCAGTCTGCGATCTAACTGCAAGGCAGCAGCGAGGCTGGGAGAGGGGCGCCTGCCATTGCTGAGGCTTAAGTAGATAAACAAAGCCCTGGGAAGCTCGAACTGGGTGGAGCTCACAGCAGCTCAAGGAAACCTGCCAGTCTCTGTAGACTCCACCTCTGGGGACAGGGCACAGCTAAACAACAACAACAAAAAAAAAAGCAGCAGAAACCTCTGCAGATGCAAACAACTCCATCTGACAGCTTTGAAGAGAGCAGTGGATCTCCCAACACGGAGGTTAAGATCTGAGAACGGACAGACGGCCTGCTCCAGTGGGTCCCTGACCCCTGAGTAGCCTAACTGGGAGACATCCTCCACTAGGGGCAGACCAACACCCCACACCTCACACAGTGGAGTACACCCCTGAGAGGAAGCTTCCAAAGTAAGAATCAGACAGGTACACTCGCTCTTCAACAGTATTCTATCTTCTGCAGCCTCTGCTGCTGACACCCAGGCAAACAGGGTCTGGAGTGGACCTCAAGCAATCTCCA
>NW_016806087.1:2177636-2182804 GCF_001698545.2 Rhinopithecus bieti
AAAAAAAAAAAAAGACAGGTTAACAAGACAAAAACAAACAGAAGTTTAAGAACATAACTTCGTGTATACATAGGAGATACCCAGAGACATGAACAAATTTCAAAGAGGTGACTTTAAGTTCAGGCTTAAATACCATATTCAGCTGAAACAAAGAAAGGAGGGTATTGCAAGGGCCAGTTAGGGGGAGGTGACCAGAAAAAGCATGGTAAACAAATGGAAGGCTTGTTACCCATATTTGAGTGCCTTCTTCATTGAGAAGTCTGACTTAGAGTCATCCTTCTTTACTCAGCACAGAATTTCACCCTCATGAATGGAGATTTCCTTTCTGGATATGAATTTCCCTTACAAAAGAGAACTCCTACCCTGTCTTCAGGGCTTCTCCTGTATCTGCAGTTTCTCAAAATCAGCTCAAAATTATCCTTATACCAAACAAATGTATTTTGGGATGGCATACTCTAGCTGGTAACTTCCTATATGCACAGGGCAATGTGAGATCTATTCATTAATTATGAGAGACTCTCTTCAACAATGTATCTTCTTATACTCAACACAGATTGTCCATACTTCCAGCATATTACAAATTATTTAGGTCATTTATCACCTTCTAGTCTGAAGTCCGGCGCCTCAAATGACAGTTAATAAGCTTGTAATTTCTCATAGCTTCAGTATGAAAAAAGGGAATAAAGCAAAATTAAGAAAACGTCACTTCTGTAGCACCATTTGTCTAAGTAAAATGTGCAGGGCTACATTTTAAATGAGATTTTTTTAAAGAGAGTAGAGTACCTTACCCCTTCCTCCCAGGTCAAAATCAATAAATATATACATATATAAAGTGATGCCTGCAATGGTGTATAATTTCTCATAATTACTCTCCATCTCTCCATTGACTATTAATGTATCCACCCAAACACACCTTTCTCTGCACTCTTGTGAACCTCAGTAAGCTCTTTAGTCTGGCGTGGGAAGCTTAATGTATTTCCTGTGAAATTGTACCATTCTCCTTGATCAGCTTATCCCAGCTTTGCAAATTGAAAAAAAAAAAACTTCATTCCTGGCATCAGCAGTCTGTTAAATTGGTTCTGATTAATAATTGAATCTTAAGACCCTTTCAAGACAACATTTATAACAACAGATTAGTGAGGAGGGGCGAGCGATACCGTACGACACCATGTTGTGATGGAACAGACCCACGACCTCAACTGGAGGTTAAATGTGGAGGCCAGATTCGGGGAGCTTAAATCCTTAGAGAAATCCATCATCAAAATACATAGGACATCTCCGCTGCAGACTGATGGGCCTACCTACCATTTATTTTCCAGTAATATACTTCTAATGCTGATCAAGATGCATTCTTCTTGGACTTGGAGTGTGACTGCAAGTCACATTCCTATGTTTCACATTAAGCTCTCTTGGATTTTGAATTATTTATAATGGTGTTGCAGAATATTTCTTCCTTTCTTCCTGAGGAGAAAATACAATCCTCCTGAAATGTCAGACTAGAGAAACAGACAGGCTCCTAGCTTAACAATCCAAAAGAATGCCCTTCTGGATGTTTTTCAGACATACGGATGTCCAAAGAACTCCAGATATTTTTTTTTTTTTTAGACAGAGTCTCGCTCTGTCACCCAGTCTGGAGGGCAGTGGTGCAATCTCAGCTCACTGCAACCTCCACCTCCTGGGTTCAAGTGATTCTCTTGCCTCAGCTTCCCGAGTAGCTGGGATTACAGGTGCCCGCCACCACACCAGTTAAAGTAGAGACTGGGTTTCACCATATTGCCCAGGCTGGTCTCCAACTCCTGACCTCAAGTGATCTGCCTGCCTCGGCCTCCCAGTGTGCTGGGATTACAGGCATGAGCCAAAATAACTTCAGATCTTTCCAGCAAATCCTTTAAGCATGTCCATGCTTGTACAACACCAAAACTTGCCTGGACCCAGAATCTCCCAACCCCATCTATGATTGAAGGTAATTTCAGTCCTGTTATTCTTTTACCCATGTGAGAAAAAGAAGGAAAACTAATGGTAAAAGAATAAAGAGATTCTTGTGTTTAGATGAGTATCTATCACATTTTTAGGTAACCCCTGGAGTTTCTCAAAGGAGGCCTGTCAGCTCCCTTAAAGTGTAATATTAGAACCATCTGGGGAATTGGTTTAGAATGCCAGTGGCTGCACTCTGCTCAGATCTGAATCTGACCCAGGAATTTTTTTTTTTTTTTTTTAAGACAGAGTCTTGCTCTGTCACTCAGGCTGGAGTGCAGTGGTGTGATCTTGGCTCACCACAACCTCCACCTCCGGGTTCAAGCAATTCTCCTGCCTCAGCCTCCTGAGTAGCTGGGATTACAGGCACCCGCCACCACACCCACATAATTTTTGTATTTTTAGTAGAAATGGGGTTTCACCGTGTTGATCAGGCTGGTCTCAAACTCCTGACCTTGTGACTCACCCGCCTCGGCTTCCCAAAGTGCTGGGATTACGGGTGTGAGCCACCGAGCCCGGCCAACTCCAGGAATTTTTTAGTTAACCAGGAGGTTCTTATGTGGTGCAATTTGAGAATCATCAACCTCCGGACACTTTCACTAATTTCAGTGTGTTATTAAATCTAAGGATCCAAAAATTGTATTGTACACTGAAAATATTTAAATCACTCGCTTAATAGAACTAATTTGTATTTTTTTTAATTGCCAGAAATTGAAAGCAAATTTCTTTCAACATTCCTCCTTTCAGTAAGCATGTACTACAACCTGGGTACTGTGCTAGGTTCTGTACATTAACTGATCTTCAGAGCTTCTCTATGAGCATTGATACCCTGCATGTTCAGTATGCATCAGAAAATCTCAGGCTGCAAGAATGGGATGAAAAGTGAATCTTTGAGAGGTTTAGCAGAAAAGGTAATAATAACAGCTAACAGACTCCCAATTTCCTTGCATGTTTGTGATTGTGCTATATGCCAGGGACTTTGCCTCTATTATCTCATTTCACCCCCATGATAACCTGTGAAGTAGGTACAGGTAGATTGTTCCCATTTTATAGGCGTTCACTGTACACATGAGGACACCGTAGCTCAGTGAGCCTATTTGACTAGCAGGCGATGCAGCAGGGACACACTCCCAGCAGTCTGCCTCTGGAATGAAGGCTTTTTATTCACCACTACCAAGGCAGTTTTCCTTTCCATAATAAGGCAGGGCTAGGAAATGATGCTACCAAATGCAAATATAATATCATATCATATAGGCAGCTAATTTCTACTCCAATAGTGATTCATTCTATATTATATTACTCATTGTATATTATGGATTCATGAAGTATACAATATATGCCAGACCTTATACCAGGCTCTGGGGATACAAGATGAATAAATGTGTGCCTCAAGAAGCTCCCAGTTGCTAAGACATCCAGTTATATAGAAAGTTCAGAATTAGAACTCAGAACCCCCAACTTTCTTGAGGCTATTGAGCTGCCTGGCATGCCTTTCTAAAATCCTCCCAGGAAAATTAATTTCCAGCCTGGATGCATTATTGTGATGTCAGAACAACTCTGCCAATTTGACTGCTCTTACTCAACCAAAACCACTCCTGGGGCAGTAGATTTGAAACGGAATCCTCTTTGTTGTGAAGTCTGGAGAATTACAATTTTTAACATGTTTTGATGTGTTAATGTTAGTCTTTTTCCTCCTTTCTGGATGCTGGTAAAATTTACTGAGCTCCCAAAACTGGCACCCTCAGTCTATTTCCTAATACATAAAGACTGAAACTATGCACAAGAGCAGCGGGGAGTTTTCGAGCTGAAAATTCCACAGGAAACGGGGCGTGTGGTTTGCAATCATTACTACACAGCAGCTTCTGTGGCAGTTAAAATCAAGTTAAAGTCAAGTAGGTAAATTCTAGCTGTGTCCCAGGCTACTACCTGCTGTGAAGGCTGAATGCAAAACAGAGTATCTCAACATCAATATAAAAACTGTGTACAGAGTTTTCCTCAGCCCTTTAACATTACAGGTGTTTCAGGACTGTTGGAGGATTCCTGGGGCAAAATAAACCTAGGGTCTTAGTTACAGGCTGTGGGAGCCACAGGCTGTGGCTCAGATCTTATTGCAACCTACAATTTGCTGGTCTCCTCACCTTTCAATCTTTGGTGCTCAAGAGCAGATCTACCCTGGGAGATCCCCTCTCAAAGGTAAATATAGACAGACGGTCCTGCCCTATCCTGCTCATACATCACCCCAGGTTGCTTTCTCCCACCTTGAAAACCCTCCACCGAGGACCACACCCTATCTGCCTTCTCCACCTCCATTCCTAGGCAGCTGAGCATAGCTATAGAACGACCCCAAATGTGGTGATGTATCTACATACCTCTCGCCTCTGCTGCCCACTCCCTTCTACTTGGTACCTCTTTCATTTCTTGCAGACTCTTCCCACATCCCTTCCAGAAGTGGCTCCAAATCTCCTCCTCTTTGCCCAAGCCTTCAGTACCCCTCCACCCTCACTGAACCCCAAGAGCCCCTGCTGAGATAAAACTCATCAATGACAACTTCAAATTCCTTCTCTCACCTCAAATCTTTTCTTTATTTTCGACCTTTTATATTCTCATCTCTGTCTCTGTCATTTCTCTGTCCCAGAGCCTACTATTCCTCCTGAGTTCTTAATCCCTTCCCCTTGGGTCCCTCCAGAGGTTGGAGTCTGTCAATTACTTTCTTTTTCTTCACATTGGAGTACTTTCTCCCAAGTTGCATCTTCCCATCATCCTATAAATGTGCTTATCCTATAACAGTGCAGGACCACTACCTGCATGTGCCACACCTAGAGCTTTTACTTGTTCTCTCACCTTTTCACTCCCAAAATTTTATTAAAAAAAAAAAAATCTGTTAGCAGGGCACGGTAGCTCACACTTATAATCCTAGCACTTTGGGAGGCCAAGGCAGGTGGATCACCTGAGGTCAGGAGTTCGAGAGCAGCCTGGCCAACGTGGCAAAACCCAGTCTCTACTAAAAAAAATACAAAAATTAGCCAGGCATGTTGGCAGGCGCCTGTAATCCCAGCTACTCGGGAGGATGAGGCAGGAGAATCACTCGAACCTGCGAACTGGAGGTTGTAGTGAGCCAAGATCACACCACTGCACTCCAACCTGGGAGACAGAGTAAGACTCTGTCTTAAAAAAAAAAAAAAAAAAAAAAAAAA
>NW_016806087.1:2185163-2197730 GCF_001698545.2 Rhinopithecus bieti
AAAAAAAAAAAAAAAAAAAAAAAAAATCTGTTGTTCACATTTCTAGTACCACCCTACCTAGTCACTTTTTTTGAAAAAAAAAAAATTATTATGAATATTTTCTGCATTCAAAAAAGTATTAAGTAGGCTGGGCATGGTGGCTCATGCCTGTAGTCCCAGCACTTTGGGAGGCTGAGGCAGGCAGATCACTTGAGGTCAGGAGTTCAAGACCAGCCTGGCCAACATAGTGAAACCCGTCTCTACCAAAAACACAAAAATTAGCTGGGTGTGATGGCGCATGTCTGTAGTCCCAACTACTCAGGAGGCTGAGGCAGGAGAACCACTTGAACCTGGGAGGCGGAGGTTTAAGTGAGCTGAGATCACACCACTGCACTCCAGCCTGGATGACAGAGCGAGACTCCGTCTCAAAATAAATAAATAAATAAAGTATAAGTAGAGGTATGAATAGGGAGACCACAGAGGATTTTTAGAACAGTGAAACTACTTAGGATACTATAATAGTGGATACACATCTGTCAATTTGTCCAAATCCATAGAATGTGTAATACTAAAAGTGTGCTGTAATGTAAACTATAAACTCTAGGTGATAATGATGTGTCGATGTAGGTTTATCGATTGTAACAAATGACCGCTGGTAGGAGATGTTGATAGTGCGGAAAATAGTGCATACCTGGGGACAAGTTGTGTAAGGGAACTCTGTACTTTCTGCTCAATTTTGCTGCAAAGCTAAAACTACTCTAAAAGTAACATTTTTTCAAAAGCATAAACTACGATGTGATAAACATCTGCTTACTCACCACTTGGCTTAAGAAATAAAGTATGACCAATAACCCCACTCAGAGTCGGACTTAGTTTCACTTCTGATCCTTCCACCACCACCCCCCAAATACACACACACACACACACACACACACACACACACACACACCTCTGATGGCCTTCTCTCAGGCCTGTTCTGCAGGCTCTCCCTGCCCATTGCAGGCAGGATTGATTATGAAATAATCCACTGCTGAGTAATGAACTCTGCATGGTGTAGTTACTTCCAGCAATGTATTTGTTCTAAATCTGAGCATCAACTAAAGATTTGCTGAGTCTCTGTTTATCAAAGGCTGATCAAGCATTTTACCAAGCATTTAATAAAGGAAGCTCGTAACATCCTGGGGGTTCACTGTATGTGCAAAGAGCTAAAAACCTCTAGGTTTCCCAGGATAGTCCTTCAAGGGCCGTCCTGGGGATGCCCCGTAAGGATCTACACCAATTCCTTTCACACCACCTCCATCTTCTTGCAGTCTCTTCACAAAAGCATCAGAGTTTTTCAACCAGATGCTTTAAGTGGGAGCAATAAGAGCCTAAGTATCTTAAAAGGCAACTATATGTAACAGTTTAAAAGTATTTATGTATATTTTATCCCCTAGAATGTAAAGTGTTTATAGAAGAAATTTCAGACTCTACCAGTGAATGCCTCTCTTCTGACATCTCTCTTTCTATTGCCAAGAACTAGAAAAATTTAATCAAATATTTAAACTTATATCTCCTTCTGTCTCCAGAGTAGACAGAGACACATACAGTATGCTAAGAATCCAGCCCCAAGTAGACAGGAGAATTTAATCTTTTTTATTTTAAATTTTTTCTGGGATATGTTTTTATCAATACAACTACCAGTGGCAATGCCATCTCAGACTTTTCTCCGACAATCTTGTGCTTTCCACTGTCGCATGCAATTAGGTGCTATTTATAGCTTTTTTAAAAAGTAACACATAAGATAATAAGAGACAGCAGGCGAATTCTCCATCTTGTTGTTGATAAAGGTTTCTTTCAATATTATTTAAGTCAGATATTTTTCATTTACATTAGTTGTATTAGATTGTGTGCTAGTGTGGGGAAAAGGAGAAGAAAGGGAGTGATCAAAGATAGTTTCAAAAACATTTTGCCCCCCTAAGAGGACTTAAGACAGAAAGGGCACAAGGCCGGTCTGGGTTTGATACTTAGCTCTTTGACTTACAGTGTATATGACCTTGGGAAGTATATTTAACTATTTTTTTCATGTATAAAATAAGCAATAATGTTTACCTCAGGGAGTTTTTGTGAGGATTGTGCCTGCATCGGTCAAATACCAGTAGGAGACAAATGGCACCTTCAAACAGGGTAATTTAGGAGAGTTGGGAGAAGCAGCTATTTCCACAGGTATGGATAGGACTTGGAAGAACCTTGAGGGATAACAGGGCCTCCCAGGTTAGCAACAGCAGGAGCTGTTATCTCATGCTGGAGAGAAGTGTAGCTGAAGCTGTCTGTGCCCGTGGCTAGAGGAGGGGCCTCCTGGCAGAAGCGGTGGCCTTCCCTAAAATAATGCAGCCACCCAACCTGGGCCCTAGGGAGAGAAAGAACCCCAACCTCCCTCTGTTCCCATGCCTGTGTCTACTGTGGGCAGAAGCCAGAGGGCAAAGGAGCCCAGTGGACACAGTCTCAAGAGGTCAGCTCCTCATGGAGAAGGCTGGAGACAAGATCAGGAGGGGCAATCAGAAAACATCAAGCAAAATGCTTAATCTATTTTAGTCTTCTCCCTCACTCCTCCCAGTTGCATTTTCCTCATCAAGCAATGCTGATCTGGAAATTGGAAAGGTTTGAGCTGCTAAAACCCCTAAATTCAAAGGGCATTCATTATTTTATTTGATCCGCATAGCACTTTATTAGGTAATTGGGGCGCATGGTATTATATGGAGGCTGGAGAGATTAAATGACTTTTCAAAGACTATAGAGGGTTCAAAGCTATAACCCAGATTCCTTAATTTGTGCAATATCCCAGAGATACAGATGCTGAAAAAGGTTATTTGAAGATGAACCCTTTGAATAAGTGGATCTTAAACATTATCATCCTCCAGGTACTTCCATCAGGCATCAAGAAAGGATTTCATTCCACTTATAATAAAGCATTTGTGTGTATGTATAGTATATATGCATATGTATTTCCCTATGTATTATTTATAATAGCAGATATATATATATATCAAAGGATACAAGCAGATGAAGTGAACAGATAGTGTTAATTCAGATTGAAGAAGTTGTCTGAATCTTGGTTTGTGTAGATTTACAATCTACATACAATATTAACTAAATCAGATAGCTTTTACAGTTTCACATGTGTACATAGGTTCCCTTCCAGTCCCTTCCATATCCATTAGTTATTGAACTTTCTGAACTGGCATTGAAACATTACAACAACGTTTTATTGTACCTATTTTATAAATTTTGCAGTGCAATACATGTTATTTTCCTGAGGCAAATGAAAGGTAAATTTCTCAAGGTTCTTGCTGCCTTCTTTAACAGCATTTGATGGAAGATCTTTTATACATTTGTAATAGATAAAAATAAACCAGACTGCAAATCCTTTTTTAAAATCTTAAACCATGTACAAAGTTTTTGGTCCAAATTGTACAGGATAAGTTAAACTTAAATTGCATTCTATTAACCAATATGAGTGTATTTCTGTAAGCACAGTTATGTTGAAATAAAGTTTTAAAAAGCATGAAAAAAGGTAGATATTCCTAGAAATAAACTCTAAAATATGTTTCTTATGGAGGAAACATTTTTTATGTAAGACACTGAGTGACAGGATGGTCAGTGTCCTTGACAACAGTTTTCTAAGTGATAAAAAAAAAAATGTTTTCTCAGGGCTATTGCATGAAATTGGGGCATAGTATGTAAGTACATCTCTGTAAAGGTGATTCTGGGAGAAACTAATAGTCAAGCACCAAGCTTCCTGGTGGTCTAACGTGGTCAAAGGCACACTTGGAGAACCTGGGGAAGAGGGGAGAGACTCCTTCCTTTTTAGAGGATCTTCCCTAAAGAGCATTTCTGTCAGGCAAGCTTTGGATTGGCACAGACATCCAGAAGTTATTCTCTCCAACAAGACCTAGAATGAGTGCTGCTGTCCACGCTGCTGATGGCAGGAATCCACAGGCTTTGGTGAACAGGCTGGCTCATGGTAGGGCTGGGCTGCCTGTCTATTATAAAAGCGCTGCAGCTTCTCATCCTGGAGGCAGCAGGTTAGAGCTCACTCTGGCAAGCGATGCTGCCGAGTGTCTCTTCTACCATCTTCCAGCAATTTGTTTGCAACTATCAAGAGGTAAAAGGAAATCAACTGACTTGGAGATAGAAAATACTCTCCAAATGCCACCTTTGAGTTTAAACCTCAAATACAACTTCCCCAAAATGCCATAGTCTGCCACACAGAAAAAGCAGCCCCCCACCTTTTGCTGGAAGTTATAGATCAGGGCTAGTTAGAATCCCCTGTGCCCTGAATTGCAATGCAGATGAAATGGGGTGAAAATGAACTGCAGGAGTGGACTTGAAAAGAACTAATCTTAGGAGCTACAACATATTGCCACCTCCAGGCACTTTAAAACATTGCCTCTAATTTTCTACTTGCCTTCTGGGTAGGCGGTGTTATCTCCTTTGTATTTTTGAGATAAGAAAATGAGGTTCTGAGATGATGAGCCCTAGCCCAGGGATGCTCTGATGGAGCTGCATTTGAATTCAGCTTTCTCTGACCTCAAGCAGCACATCCTCAAGGCAAGGGAAGTCTTCATGCTTCCTTCTGCTTTGGAGAAGGGTAGATCTGGGCCAGCGTGTGTATGAGCCCCTGATCCCGCTGGTGCCCAAACCCCTGACTGGGTACCAGATCCAGCTACCCCTCGCCCCTGCAAAGCTCAAAGCTGGACACAGATCTGGACCTGCTGATCCCTGGGGCCAGCTTTCTAGGGAGCTTTATCCACACCTGTCCTTGGCCCTCACCACAACCTGGGAAGTAAGCAGAGCCTGATAATTAACATTCATTCCACAGGAGAGTCAAAGGTAAACCTGTGATCCCGCAGCTGCCGAGTCTGAGCTGAAAGAAGAGCTCAGCTGCTTGGACTGCTCCGCCTGGTGGTCTGACACAGTAACACGACAGTATGTGTAGAAAGATTTGTATCACCGAGAAACTGAGTGTCTGTACACCACCTTACGCTATCTCAGATGTGGACAGCAGAGCCCAGTTACACAGAGCTGAAGGGATCCTCTGTTAATTGCCCTTCATATTTAGCTTAATGAGCTTTTCTTAATTAGTCATAGAACCCTAACCTCCACCCCCAAAAAGATATTAAAAATAGCAGTGGCTTTGTGGTATTGATTCCAGATCTTATTTTTTGTTGTTTTCCTTGATCTCTGTTTGACTTACCTCTTTCATCTCAAAATCTTATAAAGTGAATGATGCAAAAATGATGGGTAGGGGGTTGACCTCCAACTGGAGACTCACTATTCCTATGAGTGTGTTGAATTTCATTCTGGCCAAACAAAATGGACTCTCCCGTATCCATTTTTACAGAGCATCTGCTGACAAGTATAGTCACTAACCACTTACAAATAGCAGCACAGTTTAAGTCTCTGGGTTTTTTCCCAGGTCATTTGTCAAAGACTAACCAAAATTTAAGTGCTGTTTTCTAGGGGTCTTATCTCTTCACTTGGGATTTGCATGGCAAAAACCCTGAGCTGCCTCAGGACAGCTTGTGATCAGGATGTAGGGTGCAGCTGAAAAGGTAACTGACATTTTCCTTTACATTTACTGAATACCTACACATGACAGGCACTCCTCATTGATTATCACTTAGTTCTCACATAACCCAAGAGGATAGAATTTGTTGTCCCCATTGTAGATAGAGGTGAGAACACTGGCTCAGAGACATCAGTTAACTGACTCAGCCTTGCGCAGTGAGTCACTGGCTGGGCCAGTATTTGGACCAAATTCTCTGATTACCAAGCCATTTTCTCTCCCTTCTGTCATGCTCCTCACTCCACTTTCACACCTGGGAGAATCAGGCACTGAACTGCATAAACTGGGATCAGTTGTTCACAGTAGGCTAAGGCAAGCAGCCCTGGAGGAAACACCTCCCCTTCTTTACCTGTAAAGTGGGGGTAATAATAGTACCTCCCTCTTGGAACTGGTGTGACATATATGTCCATCAAATGCCTAAAACACTGAGTTAACAAAATTAATGCTGTATAACTGTTAGCTATTATTCTTTACTCCATCAACATTTTGTTCATGTTTGTTGATTGTAAACTTCAACAAATAAACAGAGCCCCTTCTGTGTAAAAGTTCTGTACAAAAGACAGCATTGAACACCAAGAAGCAACACATACCAATGGCTAAGCACATGAGATCTGAAATAGCACAGATGAGTTCAAATTCTAGCTGTACCACTTACCAACCCGTGACTACAGGCAAGCTGTCATACTCGCCCTACCTGCACCTGTGGGAAAGGGGAATAGGAACATCTGTCTCCCAGGGCAAGGATTCCAGGTGAAAATGCGTGAAAGCTCTTAGCTTGGAGCCTGCTTCCTCTTTATCGGGGCAAAATAAATGGCCACTGCTCCTTTCATCATGAGCAGGGTCTTAAGTCCAAGAAAGTTTCATGAAACTTTCAGCCAGGTGGAGACGACAGACTGGAAAACTTTCCCACCCAAAAAGTTAAGGCGGGGTGGTCTGTGACAACAGGAGCTTCACCATAGACTGAAGGCCCAGCTGATATGGAGAAGAAAGAAGCCCTGGGAAGTTTTCCCTGTGGACTCTGAGGTCCTGTGTGGCATCAGGGAGGTCACCTGAGGCAGATCCAAACATGCTGGAATGTAGGACATGGGTTTCTGGAGGAGGACGCAGCCACTTCAAAATCTGCCAGGGTAAAGGATGTATACCATCCTCCAGAACATCCTAAAGAAAAGGAAAGGATCTCAACCATAACCTCTCATCCTCACCTAAGCGAGGCGGGGGGGCACTGTATAGACCGTGTAAATGAACCCAGTCGTGAGAGATTCCAGTTCTCTAGGCCAAGGTGGGACTGGAACAAATAATAGCACTTGACTGAGGGTCAGCCTAACTGACCTAGTTTCGCTAAGCCATTCAAATATAGTCAGTCATGTGTCACTTAACAACAGGGATATGTTCTGAGAAATGCATTGTTAGGCGATTTCATCGTTGTGTGAATATCACAGAGTGTACTTACACAGACATAGACACTCTAGTCTACCTCACACCTAGGCTTTATGGTATAGCCTATTGCGCCTAGGCTGCAAACCCATATGGCATGCTAATGTACTGAATATTGTATGCAACTGTAACACAATGATAAGCATTTGTGTATCTAAACATAGAAAAGGTACAGTAAAAATATGGTATAAAGGATAAAGTGTGGTACACCTGTATAGAGCACTTAGCGTGCATGGAGCTTGCAGGACTGGAAGTTGCTCAGGGTGGGTCAGTGAGTGAGTGGTGAATGAATGTGAAAGCCTGGAACATTACTGTACACTACTATAGACTTCATAAACACTATACATACACTTAGGCTGCACTAAATTTATTTTTTTTAATATTTTTCTTTCTTCAATAATAAAATTAACCTTAGCTTACTTAACTTTTATACTTTGTAAAGTTTTTAATATTTTTTAACTTCCTGACTCTTTTGGAATAACACTTAGTGTAAAGCACACACACATCGTACAGCTGCACCAACTTTCTTTCTTTTTTAGGTGGAGTTTCGCTCTTGTTGCCCAGGCTGGAGTGCAAGGGCTCAATCTCGGCTCACCACAACCTCCATCTCCCAGGTTCCAGTGATTCTCCTGCCTCAGCCTCCCAAGTAGCTAGGATTACAGGCATGCGCCACCATGCCCAGCTAATTTTGTATTTTTAGTAGAGACAGGGTTTCTCCATGTTGGTCACACTGGTCTCAAACTCCTGACTTCAGATGATCCACCTGCCTCGGCCTCCCAAAGTGCTGGGATTACAGGCGTGAGCCACCACGCCCGGCCAATATTATTTTTTCTTTATATCCTTATTCAACCAGTTTTTTTCTATTAAAAAAGTTTTTTTTTTTACTTTTTAAACTTTTTTGTTAAAAACTAAGACACACTGGCTAGGCACAGTGGCTCATACCTATAATCCCAGCACTTTGGGAGGCCAAGCTGGGCAGATCATGAGGTCAGGAGTTTGAGACCAGCCTGGCCAGTATGGTGAAACCCCATCTTTACTAAAAATACAAAAATTATCTGGGCGTGGTGGCACACGCCTGTAGTCCCAGTTACTTGGGGGGCTGAGGCAGAAGAGTCACTTGAACCTGGAAGGCGGAGGTTGCAGTGAGCTGAGATCACACCACTTTATTCCAGCCCAGGCAACAGAGCGAGACTATGTCTCAAAAAACAAACAAACAAAACTAAGACACAGGCCGTGCACAGTGGCTCACGCCTGTAATCCCCACACTTTGGGAGGCTGAGGCGGGTAGATCACTTGAAGTCAAGAGTTCACGACTAGCCTGGCCAACATGGTGAAACCCTGTCTCTACTAAAAATACAAAAAAAAAATTGCTGGGTGTGGTGGTACAGTCCTGTAATCCCAGCTACTGAGGAGGCTGGGATGGGAGAATCGCTGGAACCCAGGAGGCACAGGTGGCAGTGCGCTGAGATCACACCACTGCACTCCAGCCTGGGTAATACAGTGAGAGTCCATCTCAAAAGAAAAAGAAAAAAAAAAACTAAGACACAAACACACACATTAGCCTAGGCCTACACAGGAACAGGAACATCAATATCACTATCTTCCACCTCCACATCTGATCCCACTGGAAGGACTTCAGCGACAATAACACATGAAGCTGTCACTTCCTATGATAACTATGCCTTCTTCTGGTATACCACCTGAGGACCTGCCTGAAGCTGTTTTACAGTTAACTTTTTTTCAGTAGGTAGTAGTACACTCTAAAATAACTAAACAATAAATACATTAACCAGTAACACGGTCGTGTATTATCAGTATCAAGTATTATGTACTGTACATAATTGTGCTGGACTTTTCTATGACTAGCAGTGCAGTAGATTTCTTTACACCAGCATGTCCACAGACAGGGGAGTAATGTGTTGTGCTAAGATGTTACGACAGCCACAATGTCATTAAACAATAGGAATTTTTCAGCTCAATTTTAATGTTATGGGACCACATCATATATGCAGCCTGTTGTTGACCAAAACGTCATTATGTGGCACCTGACTGTACTAGACAAGGATATTCTAATGTTTTCAATAGCCAATGCAGGCTGAAGTATTGGGTTGCCCAAACTTTTCAAAAGAAGACAAAGTAGGTGTGTGTATATATATGAATATTTCTGTCAGGTTTATTTGGTCTTCAGATCATCTTCCTAAAAGGAGTATGTGTCAAATAAACATGTTGTTAGTAAGATTATTTTAAAAGATAAACAGTAACAGAAGATCCTATTAAGACAAACAAACAAAATAGGTCTAAGAATCACTTGAGCCCAGGAGTCTGAGATCAGCCTGGGCAACATAGCAAAATTCCATCTCTACAAAAATAAAAAATAAAATTACCCAGGCGTGGGGCGGCACTGCATCAGTTGTCCTAGCTACTTGGGAGGCTGAAGCGGGAAGATGGCCCGAACCCAGGAGTTTGAGGTTACTGGGAGCTATGATCACATCGCTGCACTCCAGCACGGGTAACAGAGAAAGACTCTGTCTCTAAAACGGAAAGAAAAAAAAAACCTGAAACTGGTATGTTAATGTTTAAACTCTGATTTTTAACAATATATGAATGTGCTCATACACTCCCACACGTACATTTTCTTTCCATCTCTATACATTTCCGGTGGAATTTTGGGTACTAACTGCAAACTGGCTTCTCATGTTTGCCTTCACAGAGTGGGAAATCTCAGAGTGCGAGGCAAGGCTCCTGACAAGACTATTATCTGCACCCATTCTACAAAGCTAGTCTCGGTTGTTCTCAGAACGTATGGTGAAGTCTGCCTGTGCTTTCATGGCAGAAATGGTGGGGGCAGGGGCGTGACACGGGAGGGGTGGTAGTGAAGCAGGCATTTGGAGATCCCTGATGAAAACTGGCCCATGGGGTCTTCCCTCACTGATGCAAACCAAACACTGCTGTTGGGATGAATAGGAGGCATACCCAGAAATGTGCTAGGACTCCCAAGAAATGTCATCTATAGGTAGCTGGCAGCTGCTCTAATCTCATTTCTCTAATTCTACTTATTATGAGAATGTTCAAAATATTAACCTCACTCTGGATATTCAATTAATTTGGACAAATCACAATTGATGCCAATTAACTGTACTGAAGAGCATTTCCTCTTAATACTACAATTCACAATCACTCATAATTGCAATCTAATTTATTTGCTCTAATTGATATTTGACTTGTATAAAAAGAGATAGGAAAATTTTTTCAAAAGTGTCTGTCTGCTGATAGTGTTTTAATGCCTAAAAGGAAAGCTTTTTTTTTTTTTTCTTTTAACACAGAAGAAATTTTTTGTTTCTTTTTGAGACAGAGTCTCATTCTGTCACCCAGACTGGAGTGCAGTGGTGCAATCTTGGCTCACTGCAACCTCCGTCTCCAGGGTTCAAGAGATTCGCCTGTCTCGGCCTCCTAAGTAGCTGGGATTACAGACATGCATCACCACTCCCGGCTAATTTTTTGTATTTTTTTTGTATTTTTTGTATTTTGTGTTTTTAGAGATGGGGTTTCACCATGTTGGCCAGGCTGGTCTTGAACTCCTGACCTCAGGTGATCTGCCCGCCTCAGCCTCCCAAAGTGCTGGGATTACAGGTGTGAGCCACCACGCCCAGCTGACACAGAGGTAATTCTTTCTCATGCTTACTGAGTTGGGTTTCAAGAGGCCCTCAGAGTCAAAATTATACCTACTAATTCAGGCTCATTCATTGCTCCTAATCCCACAACGTTAAAACTCAGCAGTTTGATGGTTTGGTTCTTTTTCTAAGGGGCTCACTCTATCACCCAGGCTGGAGAGCAGTGGTGAGATCCTAGGTCACTGCCCCCTAAATCTCCCAGGCTCAGGTGATCCTCCTGCCTCAGTCTCCCGAGTAGTTAGGACTACAGGTGTACACTCCCAGAATTTTTTTTTTTTTTTTTAAGAGAGAGATGGGGTCTCATTATGTTGCCCAGGCTGGTCTCGAACTCCTGGTCTCAAGCAATCCTTCTACCTCAGTCTCCCAGAAATGTTGATATTTCAGGTATGAGCCACTGCAGCCCTATATGGTAGTTCTTGCAGAAAATAACTTCACATAAATTCCCCTCTTTGTTTCATAAGGTGAAATGCTCATTCCCCATTTATAGATGAGGTAAACCCCACGCATGACACTGAGGTCCAAATTTGTCTTTGATGCTCTTCCATGTTCCTTTCTTTGACTACCTTGTCAATGTCTCCCTGCACCCACCACCAAATCCTCAGACCCTCCAGCTACCCTCTCTTCATCCCACCAGATCCAAACCAGCTCTGCACTCCCTGCTAAGCTGGCTATACCTGGCCTAAGTCCTTCAATACTTATTAGTCTTGACTCCAGGCAGGTTATTAGGCCCATCTGGGTGAATTATTCATAGTAAAATGTTACCTGACTGATGATAGTGTGTTACATTCCTCCCAGATAATCCCAGATGATCCAGCTCCGTCCAACCAGGACCTTCGAAGTCTTAGAAATGTTTAATGGCAATGGAAGTTTTAATTGCTACTAGCAGATAGAGGAGATTTTTCAGACCTCAACAAGCCTCTTTAGAAGTCTTTAAATTATATGATAAACAAATAAACAAAAACAAAAACTGCACACCCACAATAAAGAGATAGGAGGATTCCCAGTTTAGTCAAGTACTGATTCCATCTTTGTTTCAAATGTTTATTGATCACCACTGTGTGTCCCACATTGCACCAAGTGCTAGAGATGAAGGCACACTGTACGTTTGCCAAATGTTTCCCTCCTCACTTCCACTAAAATCATTTGCACACTTCTCTCTCCCACACACCAGACTATCAGCTCCTCCTGGCACATCCTCTTTATCCCTGGAGCCCCAGTGCCTGGCACACAGCATACATTCAATACTGAATAGAGATTATCAGAATGAAGAACTCCAGGGCCAAATCACGAGGATTATAGGGTTAAAAGTGGTTTCTTAGACAACTCACCAAATGGGAGACAATATTTGCAAACTATATACTTGATAAGGGACTTGTATCCAAAGTATGTAAAGAGCTTTTAAAACTCAACAATAAAAGGACAAATGACCCAATTAAAAGCTGGACAAAAAATTTAAATAGACATCTCTCCAAATAATATAAAAAAGATATACAGATGTCCAGTAAGTACATGAAAAGATACTCAGCATCAGCAGTCAGTAGGGTAATACAAATCAAAATCACAATGAGATATCACTTCCTATCCACTAGGATGGCTGTGATCAAAGATGGGTAATAACAAGTGTTCGTGAGGATACAGAGAAATTGAAACTCTCGTATATTGCTGATGGGAATGTAAAGTGGTGCAAATACTTTTAAAAACAGTTTGGCAAATGGAAGAACGTACCATGCTCATGGATAGGAAGAATCAATATCGTGAAAATGGCCATACTGCCCAAGGTTATTTATAGATTCAATGCCATCCCCATCAAGCTACCAATGAGTTTCTTCACAGAATTGGAAAAAACCTCTTTAAAGTTCATATGGAACCAAAAAA
>NW_016806087.1:2198103-2201284 GCF_001698545.2 Rhinopithecus bieti
AGGTACTGAATAAATGAATATTTTCAGTGTGTCCCAATTTTTTAACAAATGTATTACTAATATTGCTAAAAGTAAAAAACAAGAAATGCACATAATAATTTTTAAATATTAAACTTTACTAGTAATCAAAAATTAAGATACAATTTCACCTAGTAAATTATATAGGTTAACATATTATATTGGCATATTTATGGTCACAAAGACATTATTGAATATAAACTATTATGTCCTTTTAAAAAAATAATTTGACAATATCATCAACAACCTTTAAAATGTTCATGTACTATAGCTTATTCATTACTTCAACAAATATTTGTTGAGCATCCACTATATAATGGTGCTTTTAGGTCCAAGGATACAATGGTGAACAAAATATAACAAAATGCAACAAAAAAAATCCCCATCCTCATGGAGCTTAGATTCTAGAAGAGGAGGCAGTCAATTATAAAGATAAACAAGTACAGTACAAAATGTGATAGGTCGTAATAAGTGCTAAAGTAAAAAACAAAACAGGCTGGAGGATAGGGAGGCAGGGCAGAGGATACAATTTTTGGTACTGAGAACAGTTCACTGTGCATCTTTCTTAACCTTTTTCTGTGTCTAAAGACAAATACATTACACACATACACACTGTATGTGCCCAAATATAAGACAAATAGAATAAATGTTAATCCCCTATTTTTCCCATGAAAATATCCAAAATTAGATTTCTGGCCATTTTCATTATATAAATGTTTAAGGATGTAGCCAAAATAATCAAATGACTTCATATTGAATAATTTATAATTTCAACATATTTTATTTTTTATATTCACTTTAATTACTATGTTTAAATTAAGTTCTCCATTAGTAAAACAAAGTTTTTTGAACTTTTTAATTGGCATGAAGAATTACAGCTCTTAGGTGTTAACATGGGAAGGGAAAAGGGTATTTATCCCATTTAATAGGTCTGGCCAACTTGTATTCAATAAATATGTGCTTGAAGAAGCCATCTGAGGTAATCTTTAGGATCTGTTATGAATTTATAAAGATATAATTCCAGGTAATATCTTTAAAAAATAGAGAAAGAATTTCTTATCCCCTGACTACTGAACTGGACAATGCTTATGAAAATCTTTTACCAACCCTGTCAAGTGTTTATTCATGCCCTGCAAAATATTTTCAGCAAGAATTTCCTGTGAGTTTATAACCAGGTTCATTTATGAATTCAAGACATATTTATTGAGCATGACTGACGCTGGCTCTGGCTCCAGGCAGAGATGATAAAACAATGAATCCCTGCTCCCACAGAGCTTCACACAAGGAGAAGCCTCCAACATATTTTATATAACACTATCTTAGCATGTTCATTTGGAAATACTGTATATTTTCTACTCAAAGTTCATGAAACGATTTAATTCTACTTTCTCATGTGCACCTTTGAAATCAGGGTCACTATCATCAACACGGCCACCTTTTAAATCATCTAACAGTGTTCAAGGACACACCAACTTTCCTTCAGTCAAAGTTACTTGAGATCTAGCCCTTTTTGAGTTCATGTATAATGATGTCACTGGGAATTCTATGCCCACCACAATACCCAGTGGCTATCTGTGATTTCCGCAAACTAATCACCTACTGTATTGCTTTATAATTTTCAAAAGGCTTGTTTACAATAACATCTAATACTTGTAATTGTGAGGTCATCCCCCTAAAAATTACTTCTAGATCTTTAAATTCATTTGGATGGTTTTAAGCCAATTCCATTGAGTAACCTCAATAAGCATCTAGAACTGGTATTAAGTTTCTTCAGGCTAATGTAGTTTATCTAAGCAGTACTTTATTGATTTGCTATTTTTGAAAAGTTTAGTAATTGAGTAATATGAAGAGATTTCCTTTCTGAAGACTAAATTATAAGGCCATACTCTGTTTTTGAAGTATAATTTTTCAGGTAAAATGAGTATCTCATATAGAAGAATTTATGCCAAACGTATCTGTAAGAGTATATGTATATATGTTTGTATTTTGTTTTTGTTCTTAGTTAAAATAATGGGATCACAAGTCTTTTGAATTTACAATCATGAAGGAAATACAAAAGATGATGTCTTCAGAGAAAAAAACCCTTGGATTTTAAATATAGTGCCTTTGCCATAAATTGATATCCAAAGTCATAAAAAATTTAGAAAATGGTAGATTCACGTCTTTTCTTCAAAACATGGTACCAACATTCTGACAGTCAAAATTAATGAAAAGAAATCTCACTGGATAGAGAACAAGCTAGAGACTAAGTCACAATCAACAAAGAGCATCATTTAATTTCAATATTCAAATAATATAGTTTTAACAATTATCTCAGCAAACAATAACCACAAAATAAATTGAGAACACAAGAATAACATCCGTTCTGAAGAAGCAGAGAAATGATTCTGGTACTTTATTACCATCAACCTTAGTGATCTATTAAAGTTTAGCATAGTTTTAAAATTCTAGTTAATTTAAAATCATATGCTAACATGATGCTAAAATCATAGGCTAACATATGATTTAAATTTAACTAGAATTTTAAACCACAAATCCTATAAAGAATTATAGGTTCTTTTGGACCAAAATTCAACTCTAATGAAGGCATCTGCCAAAGCCTATGGAGTACTGTATGTGCTAAAAGAGTCTGGCATTTGTTTCTTAAGTCTCATTCATTGAGTACTAGAGGGTAATTAACTTCATTATTGAGTTTGAACAAAATCACTAATGGATGCACAAGAACTATTTAATATTAATGTTCAACTCTCTAATAGAGCTGTTTTACTTTAGACAAAGAGGTCTGGCTAGGTTTGTGGTGATTTAAAGTCTCAGAATGAAAATAATTAGTGGATATAAGTAAAAGAAATCATTGGTCCAGGTGAAGTAATGGTAATTTTAAAATGCCAACATACACTTTACCTAGTCCCTAAAATGAGATACAATTTTACGCTCTTAGACAAGATCAGAGCTGGCTGGCACTATTTCTGGGTAGCACTTTTCACCAATATTCCTAATAATGCTCCACGGGAAAGCAAACGGCAACAGAGATGCTAAAAGGTTCCAGACACCAAACTGTACATGTAACCTTGACCTCATTTATCATTATGATAATAATCACCACGTAATTATGTGTAGATTTGCTCTCATACATCAACTTCTTTTCAACTTTGAAAATAAAGAG
>NW_016806087.1:2201787-2256450 GCF_001698545.2 Rhinopithecus bieti
AAGAACCATTTTTCATAAAAGCCCAAAGATGGGAACAACAAAATGTCTATCAGATGATGAATAAACAAAATGTGGTACAGGCACACCTCGTATTTACTGCACTTCACTTTATCGTGCTTTGCAGATATTGCTTTTTTTTTTTTTTTTTTTTTTTTTTAACAAATTGAAGGTTTGTGGCAACCCGGCATTGTGCAAGTCTATCAGCACCATTTTTCTAACAGGTGCCTACTTTGTGTCTCCGTGTCATATTTCTGTTATTCTCATAATATGTCAAATATTTTCATTACTGTTATATCTTTTCTGGTGATCTGTGATCAGTGGTCTTTGATGTTACCAATGTCATTGTTTTGGCGCACTACAAACTGCACCCATATAAGATGGCAAAGTTAATAACTGTGTTCTGTCTGCTCCACTAACCAGCCATTCCCCCATCTCCCTCTCCTCAGGCCTCCCTATTCCATGAGATACAACAATTTTGAAATTAAGCCAATTAATAACCCTACTGAAGTACTAAACTGTGTTTAAGTGAGAGGAAGAGTCACACCTCTTTCACTTGAAATCAAAAGGTAACAAACCTGCACACTCTACACATGTACCCTAGAACTTACAGTATAATTTAAAAAAAAAGCTCAAAATGACTAAGTTTAGTGAAGGCATGCCGAAAGCTGAGACAGGATAAAAGCTAGGCCCCTTGCACCAAACAACCAAGTTTTGAATGCAAAGGAAAATTTCTTGAAGGAAATTAAAAGTGCAACTCTGGTGAATGAACACACAAATGATAAGAAAGTGAAACAGCCTTTAAGGGATTGTTATGGTTATGGTGTGATCTATCTAGACAACTAAAACTTTTTCTGATATAGAAAAGCTTCTAGTTGTCTAGATAGATCAAACTAACTATAGCAATTCCTTAAGCTAAAGCCTAGTCCAGAGCAAAGCCCTAACTCTCTTCCATTCTACGAAGGCTGGGAGAGGTGAGGAAGTTGTAGAAGAAAAATTTGAAGCAAGCAGAGGTCGGTTCATGAAGTTTAAGGAAGGAAGCCATCTCTGTGACATAAAAGTGCAAGGTGGGGGCTGGCCGTGGTGGCTCACACCTGTAATCCCAGCACTTTGGGAGGCCGAGGTGGGCAGATCACTGGAATCCAGGAATTCAAGACCAGCCTGGGCAACATAGTGAGACCCCCATATCTACAAACTATGCAAAAGTTAGCTGGGCACGGTGGCACACACCTGTAGTACCAGCTCCTCGGGAGGCTGAAGTGGGAGGATTGCTTGAGCCTGGGAGGCAAGGGTTGCAGTGAGTCGAGATTGCACCACTGCACTCTAGCCTGGGCAACAGAGCAAGACTCTGTCTCAAAAAAAAAAATTTAAGGTGGGCTAGGGGCAATATCTCATGCCTGTAATCCCAGTGCTTTGAGAGTCTAAGGCAGGAGGATCACTTGAGGCTAGGAGTTCGAGACCAGCCTAGGCAATATGGCAAGATCCCATCTCCACAAAATAAAATTTTAAAAAATTAGTTGGGTATGGTGGCACACACTTGTAGTCCTAGCTACTCAGCAGGCTGAGGTAGGAGGATTACTTAAGCCCAGGAGATCGAGGCCACAGTCAACTGTGTGTGACAGAGCAAGACTCTGTCTCTAAAAGAAAACAAAAAATTGCAAAATGAAGCAGCAAATGCTGATGAAGAAACCATGGCAAGTTATCCAGAAGATCTAGCTAATATTGATGAAACTAGATGGCTACACTAAATAACAGATTTTCAGTGCAGACAAAACAGCCTGATATTGGAAGAAAATGCCATGTAGGACTTTCATAGCTAGAGAGAAGTCAATCTCTGGCTTTGAAGCTTCACAGAGCCAGGTGTGATGGTGTGACAGTAACCCAAGCTACTCAGGTGGCTGAGTCAGGAGGATGGCTTTAGCCCAGGAATTGGAAGCCAGCCTGGGCAACGTAATGAGACCTCTGGCTCTTTAAAAAAAAAAAAAAGGCATCAAAAGACAGGCTTTTTAGGGGCTGATATGGTTTGGATATCTGTCCCCTCTAAATCTCATGTTGAAATATGATTCCCAGTGTTAGAGGTGAAGCCTTAGTGGGAGGTGTTTGAGTCATGGGGGTGAGTCCCTCATGAATGGCCTGGTGCCCTCCTCATGAAAATGAGTGAGTTCTTGCTCTAAGTTCACATGAGATCTGGTTGTTTAAAGGAGTGTGGCACTTCCCCCCTCCCTCTCTCTCACCATGTGATACACTGGTTCCCCCTTTGCCTTCCACCAAGATTGGAAGCCTCCTGGGGCCTCATCAGGAGGAGATGCTGCTGCCATGCTTGTACAGCCTGCAGAACCATCAGCCAAATAACCTCTTTCTGTATAAATTATCCAGCCTCAGTGACTTCTTTATAGCAACACAAACAGACTAATACAGGGGCTAATACAGCTGGGGACTAAGTTGAAGCCAGTGCTCATTTATCATTCTGAAAATCCTAGGGTCCTTACAAATTATTCTAAATCTACTCTGCCTGAGCTCTAGCAATGGAACAACAAAGCCTGGGTGACAGCACATCTGTTTACAGCATGGTTTACTTAATATTTTAAGCCCACTGTTGAGGCCTACTGCTGAGAAAAAAAGGGGGGGTTCCTTTCAAAAAAAGTTTTCTTTCAAAATATTACCGTTAATTGACAATGCAGCTGGTCACCCAAGAGCTGTAATGGAGGTACATAAAAAAAAATAATGTTGTTTTCATGACTGCTAATCCAGTGTCCATTCTGCAGCCCATAGATCAAGGAGTAATTTCTACTTTCAAGTCTTATTATTTAAGAAATACTTTTCATGGCCGGGCGTGGTGGCTCACGCCCGTAATCCCAGCACTTTGGGAGTCCGAGGCAGGCGAATCACAAGGTCAGGAGATCAAGACCATCCTGGCTAACACAGTGAAACCACATCTCTACTAAAAATACAAAAAATTAGCCAGGCGTGGTGGCAGGTGCCTGTCGTCCCAGCTACTCAGGAAGCTGAGGCAGGAGAATGGCGTGAACCCAGGAGGCGGAGCTTGCAGTGAGCCGAGATCGCGCCACTGCACTCCAGCCTGGGCAACAGAGCAAGACTCTGTCTCAAAAAAAAGAAAAATACTTTTAGTAAGGCTATTGCTGCCATAGTGTTTCCCCTAATGGATCTCAGGAATGTGAATTGAAAACCTTCTGGAAAGTATTCTTCAATCTAGATGCCATTAAAAACTTTTGTGATTCATAGAAGTTAATAAAAATTAAAAGTTAATAGAAGTTATAAAAATATCAACATTAACAAGAGTTTGGAAGAAGTTGACTCCAACCTTCATGGATGACTTTGAGTCTTGACTTGATTTCAAGACTTCCGTGGAGGAAGTAATGCAGGTGTGGTGGAAATAGCAAGAGGACTAGAATTAGAAGTGGAGCCTGAAGATGGGACTGATAAAATTTTATCTCATGATAAAATGTGAATACATGAGGAGTTGCTTCTTACGAATGAACAAAGAAAGTGGTTTCTTGAGATGGAATCTACTCCTGCTGAAGTTGCTGTGAACATCGTTGAAGTGACAACAAAGTATTTCAAATTTTACATAAACTTAGTTGACAAAACAGCTGCAGGGTTTGAGAAGATGCACTTCCATTTTGAAAGAAGTCGTACTATGCCTAAAATGCTATCAAACAGTATTACATGCTACAGAAAACTCTTCCATGAAAGGAAACTTCCTTGTAGTCTTATTTTAGAAATTTCACAGCCACCTCAGTCTTCAGCAGCCACCGCCCTCATCAGTCAGCAGCCATGAACATGGAGGCAGGACACCTCCATGTTCACCAGCAAAATTTGTTCGTTATTTTAAATTAAGTAAGTATATTTTTAGATGTAATGCTACTGCGCACTTACCAGTCTACAGGATGCTATAAACATAGCTTTTGCACTGGGAAACCAAAACTTCTCTCTTTATTGTGATATTCACTTTATTGCAGTGGTCTGGAACCAAATCCTCAATATCTCCAAGGTGTGCCTATATATCCATACAGTGGACTACTACTTGGCAACAAAAAGGGATGAAGTACTGACACATGCTACAATATGGATGCACCTTGAAAACATGTTAACTGAAAGAATCCAACCACTAAGCACCACATTTCATTTATTTTTTTATTTAGAGATGGAGTCTTGCTCTGTCACCCAGACTGGAGTGCAGTGGCATAATCTTGGCTCACTGCAGCCTCCACCTCCTGGGTTCCAGTGATTCTCCTGCCTCAGCCTCCCAAGTAGCTGAGATTACAGGCACATGCCTCCACACTCAGCTAATTTTTGTATTTTTAGTAGAGACAAGGTTTCATCATGTTGGCCACACTAGTCTCAAACTCCTGACCTCAGGTGATCTGCCCACCTCGGCCTCCCAAAGTGCTGGGATTACAGGTGTGAGCCACCGCACCCGGCCTGTACCACATTTCATTTATATGAAATGTCCAGAATAGAAATATCCATAGAGACAGAAAGTAGCTTAGTGGTATCCAGGGCCTGAGGGGAGTGGAAAATGGTGAGTGACTGAGAGTAGGTATGGGGTTTTCATGGTGATGAAAATATTCTAAAATTAGATAGTGGTGATAGTTGTACAACTCTATAGATATACTAAAATCACCGAATTGCATACTTTTAAGAGGTATTTTATGATATGTGAATTATGTCTCAATAAAGCTGTTATTTTTAAAAGTTTCTCTCCCACAAGACTTCTCAGTGGCAAATAAATCCCAAAGATGGGGGCGGGGTATGATTTATATCGTAGTTAAGGTAAATGGCTGCCTCATTTGCCGGGGACTGAAGGCATTCCCGCACGTAGAACTTTTCAGTGCTAAAACCAGAAAAGTCCTGAGCAAACCACGCAATGTTTGAGACATACTTATACTAAAAAACTGTCAATGTTTATCTGAAATTTAACTAGGCATTCTGTATTTTTATTTGCTAAATCTGGCAACTCTATGATGATCCAATTTATTCAGATCAAGTTGAAACAAAGAGCTAGAATTAAGAGAAAAAGCAAAGAGAAACTAAAGGAGTTTGGAGTTAAGGAAAAGAGCTCCCAAAGCATTTTCTAACCTTGGCCAAGACTATGGAAACATAGTTTTGCCAAGATCTCTTTTCACAACATTCTAATGTTCTCTCATTTCCAAAGTATGTTTCAAAGAGTTCATACTGGAGGACTCTTAAAAATTGATATTAATAGTTACATGAAATAATGTGTTTCTTAAAGGTATTTCATCTTGGATGAAACTTAAATTAAGCATCCTCCTGGCAGCTGAGTGCATGATGAATTGTATTATAAGTAAGTCTATTTTTAGCCTACTATTGCATTGGCAGACAGGCTGTTAAAAATAAAAGCAGGCCTAGTAGAGTACAGAAGCCCGGAGAGCTTTTCCTTACTATTTAATGAAAATGAAGCCGGTTCTCTGAGCCTATATGGTTGGAGGGAAGGTGAGGTGTGTGCAGCTGCGATCAGGTTACAAGGCAGTGGCTTGTAATTTAGAAATTAGTAGTGAAACCCCGTCTCTACTAAAAAATACAAAAAACTAGCCGGACAAGGTGGCGGGCACCTGTAGTCCCAGCTACTCGGGAGGCTGAGGCAGGAGAATGGCGTGAACCCGGGAGGCGGAGTTTGCAGTGAGCTGAGATCCGGCCACTGCACTCCAGCCTGGGCCACAAAGTGAGACTCCGCCTCAAAAATAAAAATAAATAAATAAAACAAAAAGAAATTAGTATGTAACGTGTCACTGAGGCAGAAGCTGAGAGACGTAACACTTGTTTCCTGAAATTGCTCAGATAATGGGAGAAAACGGTTTGCTTGTCTGATCAGGTGGGAATTGTGATATTTTAAGAATCTTCCGTATTTCCCTGCTGGGGAGCTAGGACTGAGTTCATTGCTTGTTCTCGCCTTGACGCCGCACACCAGGTTAGCAGCCACCAGGGGGCACCAAAGCAGCCCATCCCCGAGGACAGCGTGGGCCTCAGAGCCATTGAAATTCACTCCTGAGCCCAGTTCCTTTGAGCCCCCATACCCTGATGATGGTGCAGATTCAGCAGTGCAACACGGTGGTTGGAACGTGTGGATTTGGAATCCCACAGACAAGGCTTCCGGGTCTAGCCGTGCCTCGTAAAACTTTACAGTCTATGTAATCCCCAAACAGAGATAGTAAGAGGTGGTAAGAATTCAATGAGCTGGAAAGTGCTTAATACCTATACCGTGCCTGATGCGTTTGTGCCCAAGTCCTCAGCACACGGTACACGCCAGAAGCCTGGAGTTGTAGGGTGAATTCAGGTACTAACAACATCACGGAGAAGGCATCTGCTTCCATTCCCTTCTATTCTGGGCTCTCTTCCCCCTTCCTCTTTCCTTCCTCAGGGACACCCGGAGACTGGCTTCCACCTCGTTCTCTGTTTAGTTCAAAGGCCTTCGTTTTGGCAGCTTGCCAAGCATGTCCTCCTCAGATATGCCCTCTGACCGCTCCCCCGCCCCCAAGTTCTGTCCAATCCCCTGTCTCGGTATTTCCCAGCGTGGTTCACCAGCCAGCCACCTGCATCAGAATCATCCGGACCTACCAAGTTGGAATATCTGGGACTAGAACCTAGGAATCTGCATTCCAGTGAATTTCCTAAGTGAATTTTACACGTGATAAATCTTGAAGAATTCTGATATAATCGTAGTAAGTTTTTTTTTTTAATAGAAAGAATACAGTGCAGCCTGAACTCAACCAACTGTTAGGAGGAAAATTGGCTGATTATCTGATTAAAGTAATTCACACTGAATTGTGAAGAACAAATAAACTCCCCTTTCAGGAGAATTTGCATTCTGACATTTTGCAAGCCTTGATGAATTTCAAATTGGTTAAATGTGTGGGATGAATATTTGAAGAAAACGACCTTACCTCTGACCCAAGCCTCAGGGGGAGCCTTTGTCTGCACCTGGAAATGAGGGGTTCTGTAACTTAATAGTCCAGTCCTCCTAGCCTAGAACCACCTGAAATTCAGCCCCAACTACGCCAGTTGGTGGAGAGAAGAAGTGGAGTGGAAGGTGAAAGAGGAGGAATGGGCAACTCAGGAAAAGATAGAAGAAAGGAAGGTCAGCAGGCAAGGGAGAGGGAAGAGGAGAGGAAGGAGAACCCTCTCAAATATCCCCATCCTCGTAGCACTCAGTGCTGAAGGTTTATGTAGGTGTAGCATGGACTGCTGGAAAACAGACCCAGTCACTGATATTCCCACTGTACCCCTGAGATCACAACTGAGACTTTGATTTCATTTGCCATTTAGGTGATTTTTCAATATGAAGCTGCCCACTTGATAGAGGAGGGGTAGTAGCCCCCTTGCCCCTCTTTGGGGCTCCCAAACCATTTCTCCTCCCTCCAAGGGTAGGTATGATACAGGGCCAGTCCTCGGCCTTTCCTCCTTCTCTTTCTACAGTCCCTGCAATATCATCTGTACAGCGGATGGCTCCCAAATATGATTCTCCAGTTCCAACCTCTCCCTTGAATTCCAGGTTTTTGTCTCATGGCCTATTGCGGCTATCTGATTTTCCTCCAAAAAAGTTTATCTTGTTTCCCATCTCAGTAAATAGGACCCCACTCACCCAAATGAACCAAAAAGTTGGGATTCATCTTGAGTTTTCTCTCTCACAGACACACACACACATTCCTCATGTAACCTATCACCAAATCCTACTGACTCTGCCTTAAAAATGCATCTTGAATCTGATCCCACCTCACCACTTCAACCACTCCCAGCATGGTCCAAGCCACCACTGCTTCTCATCCAGACCGTGTCATCGCCTCCTAACTGTCCTGTTTCAACTCTTACCCCTTACAGTCTTCTTGTCACTCACAGCCACAGTGAGTCTTACAATGTAATTCTTATCACCCACTTCCCCTCCTCCCCACCCTTCAATCATGTCCCATTGCATTGAAAATAAATTCAAAAAACCTCACCATTGCCCAAGAGTCCTATATTGCCTGGTTCACCCTGATGGTCCTTCTCCCATTGCCAGCTGCCCTGGCTTCCTTGCTGTTCCTCCTGCCTCTGCTTTTGCTGAAGCCTCCACCTAGAAGGTGGATACCCCCTGGATATTTTGTTTCCTCATTGCTTCAGGGAAAGTTTCCCTGACCACCTGCTCCAAAATAACAGCTGGCTTCTTACCCCAATTTATTTTTGTTCATAGCACTCAAAGCCACCTGATGTATTTATTACACATATTTGTTTATTGTCTATATCCATATTTCACCGTAAGGTTTTTGAAAGCTGGGACTTACTCTACTTTGTCTGCCACTGTATCCCCACACCTAGAATAGTGCCTGACATATCATATGTGCTCAATTCATATTTGTTGAATGAATGACCAAATGAATGAGTGGACGAATGGAGGAAAATGAAGAAGAAGTACTAATGTAGGTAAGGATGGCCACTACCTGGTGGCTCAAAGCCCCATCCAAGGTCTTACTAGGAATTTGCTGTTTTGTTTTGTTTTGTTTTGAGACAGAGTCTTGCTCTGTCACCAGGCTGGAGTGCAGTAGTGCAATCTCGGCTCACCGCAACTTCTGCCTCCTGGGTTCAAGCGATTCTCCTGCCTCAGCCTCCCGAGTAGCTGGGACTACAGGCGCCTGCCACCACACCCGGCTAATTTTTGTGTGTTTAGTAGAGACAGAGTTTTGCCACGTTGGCCAGGCTGGTCTCAAACTCCTGACCTCAGGTGATCTGCCCACCTTGGCCTCCCAACGTACTGGGATTACAGGCGTGAGCCACTGTGCCCAGCCTCTTTTTACATATTAAGTAAATTCTTCTTTATTCCACATTCTAAGTCGTCAAAAATTATACATTCAATTTACCAAATTACAAACTCAGCTTTTACCCATTTACTGTACATAAAACACAGCTAATGAGATTAGGCAATAGGAAACTTTTCTATTGCAAAATTATATTAATGGAGTCTCCCATGGGCTAAGCTGCTCTCTCTGAAAATTAAGCACATTCCAGAAATCACATTAAAACTCTTTAAGTCCTCCCGGGGTCCCCAGGGTCAACGGAAAGGAAGACTAATGTGGCTTCACAAAGCAGCTCACTTGCTCTGAACATTTAACTGTGGATTTGGGGAGATTTGTTTTGTGACTTGCTTCCCACGTCTGAACAGAAAGAAATCCAGAGTATTTTCTCCTTTCATGCCAAAGCTTGTTATACTGGCAGCCATTCCCCTATAAATGTTTCCCACAAAGATGGGCACTGACTTCCACCAGGGGCACATCAGCATTAGCTCCACGGTGAATAACAGAAGGCTAAATGATTCCCTTGCAGGAAATAATTGAAGGGAAGGAAAGATGACTGTCTAACTTACTGTATAAGAATATTACCCTAGCTTGGGTTCCCCCATAGATAGATGCTGAAACAGGATTTAAGTGCAGGTCATTTTTGTATGTAGAGATCCCAGAAAACACTGGTAGGGGATGAAAAACTGAGACGGAGAGAGGAAGGTGGTCAATAAAGGGAGTATTAGCAAATAAGTCATTACTTGGGTAACTGGAGTACAAGCCCACTGGGGATTTCTGGGAGTCCAGGGGCAAGGGAAGTGATATTTATAAATCAATTCTCATCAGTCATTGACTGAGGACTGCTAGAGGTAAGGGATGTTGATTCCCTGGCATTTCCAGTCGGTCCCATGGGTAAGCCGAGAGGACTCTGCTGGTCAGAGAAAGTCCTCCAGCAAAAACACGCAGAGGCTGGCAACTGGCCCAGTAGGTGCTAAAATGGTAAAGCCTAAGGGGAAAGTGGCAGAGAAACGACAGTCTCTTCTACAAGTACCGGCTTTTGCAAAGAGCATTTTCTAAGAATGGACGTTCTCTTATGAAGTCATCTTTATATGAACAAAACTTCATGGAAGAATGCTGAAAAGATTTCAATGAGAGCTGAAATCTTGGAAATATGTTTAGAAGGAGGTCATCTTGGTTCAGATTGAGTGGACTAGATCTACCGGTAGGACTTTCAGAGTTGTTTTGGGGTTTTATTTGTGAAAACTCTCAACAGCTTGAGAGTCAGAACAAGTTACAAAGAGAAGCAGATCTTGTGTGCCTGACTGGAGAAAGCAGCTCTGCCTTTCATTCTGGAAGCTGGCACTTCATCTGCTGTGGGCTGATCCTTCTTCACAGAGCCACTCTGTCTACTTTTTCCAGAATCAAGAACTTCACATACATGTACACATACATACATGCTCACTCAGGGGACCACAATATTAGAAACACAGCATTAATCTGTTTTCATGTTTGGACATATTTTTAAGACATCTTACCCCTTCAAACAATAAACATTCTAATTATGTAAATATATGTCATAGAGGCCAGGCATGGTGGCTCACACCTGTAATCCCAGTGCTTTGGGAGGCTGAGGCAGGAGGATCACTTGAGTCCAGGAGTTTGAAACCAGCCTGGACAACATAGCAAGAACCAATCTCTACAAAAAGAAAAAAAAAACAACTTAAATTGCCAGATGTGGTGGCACATGCCTGTAGCTCCAGCTACCCAGGAGACTGAGGCAGGAGGGTTTCTTGAACCCAGGAGTTGGAGGTTGCAGCGAGCTATGATCATGCCACTGCACTCCTGCCAGGGTGACAGAGACCCTGTCTTTTAAAAAGAGATATATAATACAGATAAACATTCCACAGCAAAGAGATCTTGAAGTCCTACTATGTGCCAGGCATTCTGCTAGATCATGGGGATTCAGAGATGTAATGCCTGGTTCTTATCCTTGAGGCATGCTCAAAGTCAGTGAGGAAGATTTCCTTGTAAGTAGATACATTATACCTCTACAATGGAGTCATTATCACATGTGTCAACAATGCATGGACAATCATGTATAGGCTGTAGAAGGCAGAAATCTTAAGCCACTTGGATATTTGGGAACAGACTAAGTTTTCCAGAAGAAGGAAGAGGGGAGATTTCTGTCCAAATTGTTTCCGTTAACGAATCCACTGAAAATCCCCATACTGACTTTTGAAAAGTCAAACTTACATCAGAAAGTCAGCAGTTAGAAAGGTGGAAGGAAAAGAACAGTTACATGATAGCTTCACATCAAGTAGAGATGAGTTGAATCTGACCAAAGACAGAAAGAGAAGAAGAAAAAGAAGTGAAGGTATACCTATTACTTAAACTCATAAAGGCATTATTTAAAATCAAAATTGGGAGAGAAAGGAGGTGAGAAGGAACGGAGGTGAATCTTCACTTTTCTAGAGAAGACTCAACATATATTGTCTAAAATTCATAAATTCATAATTAAGCAAATGTTAACATAGTATTTAGACTACTGAAGTAACTACTGCAATAAAACTGGAAACTATTAAAAAAACTTGTCTCCAGGGAGTAAGACCAGGTATGAGAAGGGATGAAGCAGGGTGACTCTTCATTACAAGATCACTTGTAGGGTCTGACTTCTTAAAAATCAAGTATTGGCTTTTCCAGGCCGAGTGTGGTGGCTCGCGCCTGTACTCCCAGCATTTTGGAAGGCCAAGGCAGGCGGATCACTTGAGGTCAGGAGTTCAAAACCAGCCTGGCCAACAAGGTGAAACCCCATCTCTACTGAAAATATAAAAATTAGCCAGCCATGGTGTCACAAGCCTGTAGTCCCGGCTACTCAGGAGGCTGAGGTGGGAAAATCGCTTGAACCTGGGAGGCAGAGGTTGCAGTGAACCAAGATGACACCACTGCACTCCAGCCTGGGTGACAGAGCAAGACTCTGTCTCAAAAACAAAAACAAGGAAAGTACTGGCTTTTCCAAAGAGCATTTGCTAAGAACGGATATTCTCTTTTAAAGTCATCTTTATATGAACAAAGTTTAACAGGAGAGCTCTGGAAAGACTTCAATGGGAACTGAAATCTTGGAAATATGAGGAATTTCAGTGGATTAATTAATGGAAATATTTAAAATCAATGTACTTCTTACCTTGATGAAGTAGAAATTTTCAAGTTCAAGCTGCTACACTCTGCCTGCTATACTATACCATCTCAAAATTATACATGTTCAATCAGTTTTTCTTAATTAAAGAGCAGTCCTAATTATAGTTCCTAGAGATCTTTCCTTTTCTCCTCTTCTCATTCTGTTCTTAGGATGAGGAAACAGCTGGCAGACTTGGTGGCCTGTGCCAGTAATCCCAGAAGTTTGGGAGATTGAGGCAGGAGGATTACTTGAGGCCAGGAGTTTGAGACCAGCCTGGGCTACATAGCGAGATCCTCTTCCCTACAAAAAATAAAAATAAAAAATTAGCCAGGCTTGGTGGCACTCACTTACAGTTTAGCTACTCAGGAGGCTGAGTCAGGAGAGTCCCTGACTTTTGAGCCCAGGATTTTAAGGCTGCAGTGAGCTATGATTGTGCCACTTCACTCACCTGGGCAACAAAGTGAAATCTGTCTCTAAAAAAACAAGTGGTTGGGAGACTCTCCTGCTCTACGCCTGCAGAGCAGACGGGAGGCCCTACTAGTCCTGTGCATCTTAATCTTTGCTCCATCTCCTTCCTTCCTTCCCTGCATTACAACGCCCTGTGGAGCTCAGGGGAAAATACCCAGTTGCTGCCTTGAGCAGTAGACTTGCCTCAGAGCTCCTAGCTTACTGTTGACTTAGTTCCAGGGTCTGGAACTAAGCAGCTAAATTGGCTGTGTGTTTGTCCCTTTAGAACTGATTGTCAGTCCCTCCCGCTCAGTCTACTCAGTGGATTCTGAACACTGGCCTGATGAAGGTCTCATTGCCCAGAGCTGAGATCAACCGCTAATAAGAAGAAAACTATTTCAGGCCAGAGACCACGGGAGAAATGGCGAAGAAGCCAGGTTCTTCTGCAGATGACATGCTAGGCTCAGGTGGCCAGTGAGGACCATCTTTGTGCTTTGTTCATTTGTTTTTTCACCTGAAATCGAGACTGATGTGGCTCCCAGGAGGGGGCTATGAAGAGGACAAGGCCTTTGAGGTGCTGCCAGTGCTTTCCTGCCTCACAGGCTGATGAGAACAGACAGAACCACGGCACCATGAAGCCCAGCAGCAGTGCCCCAGCTCCCCAACCTCATGCCTGCCACAGAGTAGGTGGTCACTGAAGGTCTCATTTTTTTAAAATCTCCCATAGTAGAGAATCTCTATTTCTACCATTATGACACAACTGTTGCATCTATGAGGACAAATCTGTTGAGCCTTTCTGCAGATCTGGGTGCCTTACCCCCAGCTTTCATATCAGAGACATCCAGTTGCCAAAGTAAGGGTCTGTTTTGAATGGTTTCTTACTCTGTTTTGTGTTGCTATAACAGAATACCATTTAAAAAATGTTTTGTTTGAATTTTCTTTTTCAGGCAGCCCCCACAATCACAGCAGACTCAGAGAGACTCCCGTAAATGTATTTCTTACAGTTCTGGAAGCTGGCAAGTCCCAGGCTGAGGGGCTGCTTCTGGTGAGGGCCTTCTTGCTGCCTCGTAACATGGCGCAAGGGCAAGCAGCCATGTGAGACAGGAAATCAGGCTGAATATCATTCCTTTATCATGGGCGAGACAGGAAATCAGGCCAAATTGTATCCCTTTATTGGGACCCCACTCCCAATGATAACAGCGTTAATCCATTCATGAGCCCCCATGACCTAAGCACCTCTTAAAGGCCCCACTGTTAATACTATTACAATGCAATCAGATTTCAACGAGTTCTGGAGGGGCGTTCAAACCACAGTTGTCCCTGAACTGGCATTCTCTTGTGTTGGCCAAGAGCCATTCTCTGAATCACAAATAAAATCAAGGCCTGGGCAGAGGTTGGGAAGCCTTTCTAAGCCAGAAATCTGTTCTATCTGTGGAAGAAGAACGTCCTATTATAGTGAACAAGAGATGGACAAAGCAGAAACGGTATGTGCTGCTGGGAGCATGATTTGGCCCTCCTGTCTGTGACAGCCACCAAAGGCAACGAGAATAACGAAAGAAACATGGTATAGACAGGCTGACAGGAATGTCTGGAAGGAGCCTTTAGAGTGACTTAAACAGCCCCAACCTTGTTCTAGGATCTCACTAGACTCAGTGAATCGCTTTGAACACAAATTAATCCAGCTACCAGAAATCTAAGAAAAAGTCATTGGAAGTTATTTTCTATTGTTATGACTTCGCATCCTTATGAAAGTGTTCTTCTGCAATACTTTGCATATTGATCACAGATTCTCTTTTCAATGCTCATTCATTCAACAAGAATGCTTTGGGTGATATATTGAGGAGTGCACTGAGTGTGTGTGAAGGTGCTAAAAGGAATGTTTAGAATAGCTACCCTTTGGTGTGCTGAGAGTCTTCAGAGCATCTCCTAATCACTCTCTTAGAGAAGCAAATACAAAGGCACAATAACATAGAAGATGGTAGAATGTTTAGCTTTTTATTTCCAAGGCATTTAATTTTCAAACTAATGGTGACACATTTGTCCCAGTTATAAAAATGATGCATGTTCAGCTCACTGTAAAATAAAACAGAAAAGAAAATCAGACAATTTTCTTTTTCAGAGTCAAAAAACATCCTAAATCGAAGGGCACGGTGACTCACACCTGTAATCCCAGCACTTTGGGAGGCTGAGGCAGGCAGATCACAAGGTCAGCAGTTCGAGACCAGCCTGGCCAACATGGTGAAACCCCATCTCTACTGAAAATATAAAAATTAGCCAGGTGTGGTGGTGGGCCCCTGTAATCCTAGCTATTCCAGACACTGAGGCAGGAGAATCACTTGAACCCAGAAGGCAGAGGTTGCAGTGAGCCAAACAGTGCCATTGCACGCCAGCCTGGTTGACAGAGTGAGACTCCATCTCAGAAAGAAAAAAAACATTCTAAATCTACCATTCGGAGCTCAACTAACATTATGGGGTAGATCCTTCCATATTTTTTCTATGCACATATAAACACAAACATACTTGATTTTCAAAAATGAGATTCCATTAATCATGCTACATACCTGTTTTATTCTTTTTTTTTTTTTTTTTTTGAGGGCAGAGTCTCACTCTGTCGCTCGGGGGTGGAGTGCAGTGGCCTGATCTCAGCTCACTGCAAGCTCCGCCTCCCGGGTTTACGCCATTCTCCTGCCTCAGCCTCCCGAGTAGCTGGGACTACAGGCGCCCGCCACTTCGCCCGGCTAGTTTTTGTATTTTTAGTAGAGACGGGGTTTCACCGTGTTAGCCAGGATGGTCTCGATCTCCCGACCTCGTGATCCGCCCGTCTCGGCCTCCCAAAGTGCTGGGATTACAGGCTTGAGCCACCGCGCCCGGCCTGCTTTATTCTTTTATTGTGGCATATGTTATTCATTCATTATACACTCAGATCTATACACTCATTTTAGATGGCTGTGTAAGCTGGGCACAGTGGCTCATGCTTGTAATCCCATGCTGAGGTAGGAGGATTACTTGAAGCCAGGATTTCGAGACAAGCCTAGACAACATAGTGAGAAACCATCTCTACAGGAAAAAAAATGTTTTTAATTAGCCAGGCATATGATTGTCTGCACCTGTAGCCGTAGCTACTTAGGAGGCTGAGGCTGGAGGATCACTTGAGTCCAAGAGTTCGAGGTTGCAATAAGCTGTGATCATACCACTGTACTCCAATCTGGATGACAAGGCAAGACTCTGTCTCTTTAAAAAAAAAAAAATTGGCCTGGCACAGTGGCTGACACCTGTAATCCCAGCACTTTGGGAGGCAGATGTGGGCGGATCATTTGAGGTCAGGAGTTCAAAACCAGCCTGGCCAAAATGGTGAAACTTCATCTCTACCAAAAATACAAAAATTAGTGGGGCATGATGGTATGCACCTGTAGTCCCAGCTACTTAGGAGGCTGAAGCAGGAGAATCACTTGAACCTAGGCGGCTAGGAGGCAGCGGTTGCAGTGAGCCAAGATCACGCCACTGTACTCCATCCAGCCTGGGTGACAGAGCAAGGCTCCATCTAAAAAAAAAAAAAAAAAAAAAAATTAAATAACTATATAGAAGTAACCAAGGTTACTTTCCATTTTTTGCTATGATAAATAATCTTATGTGTACAACTTTGTACTCATAGTACAAATGAATGTGCTCATAGTACATTCAGAGCATTTACAAACATTTATTAAGTGTTATTCATTGGGCTCAGTGCAGTGGCTCACGCCTGTAATCCCAGCACTTTGGCAGGCCAAGGCAGGTAGATCACCTGAGGTCAGGAGTTCGAGACCAGCCTAGCCAACATGATGACACCCCATCTCTACTAAAAATGCAAAAATTAGCCAGACATGGTGGCACACCCCTGTAAAACGGCATTAATAATATTACCTGCCCTGTCAGGGTATTTGCAGGATTGCACAGCATAATGCACATAAAGCACTTAGCACAATGCCTGGTTGACAAGTAGTACTCAGTAAAGGTAGCTAGTATCATTACAGAGAACCCTTAACATCCAAGTCAAGGGTCTTGCAGAGAACAAGGATCACAGCTGATTCGGGAGGCTGAGGTGGGAGAATTGCTTGAACACGGGAGGCGGAGGTTGCAGTGAGTGGAGATTGCACCACTGCACTCCAGCCCAGGTGATAGAATGAGACCCCATCTCAAAAAAAAATGCTATTCATTGGACTTTAAGCACACAACCTGGTATTAATTGAGATGCCAGTCTCCATCTGTGCACAGCAGAGAAAGAAGTAGAGTAATAGGCAAGACCATGTCAAGACTCAGACTTGTCTGGGGGTTAAATCTAAGTAAAACACCCAACAAACATCAGAGCCAGACCTAATCTGCCTTTGCTCTTTGTCATCCTTACAGTGGTATGGATACTACTCGGAGTCCTAATCAGTGAGTTACTTTTGTCATTGGTAAAATGGCATTAATAATATTACCTGCCCTGTCAGGGTATTTGCAGGATTGCACAGCATGTTGCACATAAAGCACTTAGCACAATGCCTGGCTGAGAAGTAGTACTCAGTAAAGGTAGCCAGTATCATTGTAGAGAACCCTTAACATCCAAGTCAAGGGTCTTGCAGGGAAAAAGGATCACAGCTGATTTCTAAGCTTCTCTGGGAGATATCCTTACCAGGGACATCATTTGACTCAGAGCATGACCACATTCATAAAACAGAAGACAGCCTCCCAGGGTTCAGTCCGCTGGCACCTTCACTCCAGCTTATCTTATCAGCTACTGACCCAGTTAGCTTTCCTACTTCACAACAGGTCAAAGGTCAAGTATTTCCAGCACTCAGATGTCATCCTTGGTACCTATAAAACTCTCAAGTTATTTTTAAATGCTTAAGTCCAAATAAGCACTAAGAAAGTATATGAATTTGTTATTTTATTATTTGTTGAAATAAGAAAACTTCACAGGGGGGTCTAAGAAACTGCTTTTCTCAATTCTACTGTTTCATCTGCTCTGTCTCTCCCTAAAAAGGATAAGTGTTTAATGCTGACCTTGTTACTCAAAATCACCCTATAAAATAGGTATCATGTCCACTTTACAGACAAGAAAAGCAAAAGCACAGCAAGTAAAATGACTTGGCCACATCTAGAAAGTAGCCAACCCAGTATCCAAAAGTTTATCTGGCTGATTCCAAAGTCCAGGTGCTAATAATCTTAAACTTGAGTGTACATGAGAATCACCTGGGATCTCAATACTGATTCTGTAGTTTCAGGTGGGACCCTGGAACCTGCATATTCCCAAATATACAGGTGATCGAGATCCAAGGAGGTACACAGGCCATAATTAGAGAAACACTGTCCTTGGCCATACAGCATTAACAAAGTCCAGCCATAGGATTTTCTTCTCCTAGTCATTACCAAAGTAGCTTCATTGAAACTTCAGTACACCTCAGAATAAGCCATGTGTATATTCTGGATATTTGCCAATTTATGAAATGGGTCCCAGACCAGAGCTGGGACACACCTGGTTTCCAGATGTTTCTGCTGCATCTGTAGAAATCATCACTATCATTGCCCCAGGACAGAGTCTAATCAACTGGGTAACCTCTCCTTCTCTGAAATCCTAATCATCTATCCCCTAGGTCAGCTCACCTTATCAGCTACTGACCCAGTTAGCTTTCCTACTTCACAACAGGTTTCTAAAGCTTTATATCAGTGTGAGAGAAATGGCAAGTTGGGAAGATTTGTGACATCGCATTCAGGAGGCAGTGGGGTAGAGCAGTAGCTTTCAAACTAGATTCTGTCAATCCTCAGGGCACTGCAGAGGTGCAACAGGGAAAAGGGGCAGGGGAGAGAGAAAAGCCTGGGAGTTCTGAGCCCTTCATTGGAGCAGCTGTGCTCAATTCGCTTTATATACAGAACTGGGATTTCTAAAACAGCCACTCAAAAAGCTTTTCAGTGGGTAGGTTGGGAAGGGAAACTGGAAAACAGTAAAAGAGAGAAGTCACAAGAACTGGATTCTAATCCCAACTCTTCAGCTAACTTGCTATGTGACTTTGGGCAAATTGCTTCATCTCTCTGGGCTTCGGGCTGCTTACCTGAAAAAAAATGAAAACATTGGAACCATTGATGCCTGTCTTAGTCTGCTAGGGCTGCTGTAACAAAATCCCACAGACCTGGTAGCTTGAACACAGAAATTTACTTTCTCACAGTTCTGAAGGCTGGAAATCCAAGATCAAGGTGTGACAGGTTCGATTTCTCCTGAGGCCCCTCTCCTTGGCTTGTAGATGGCCATCTTCTTGCTGTGTTCTCGCAGGACTTTTTCTCTGGGCATGCGCACCTGGTATTTCTTCGTTCTATAAAGACATCAGTCATATTGGATTAGGGCCCCACCATGAAGATCTCATTTTATCTTGATTGTCCTCTTAAAGGCGCTATCTCCAAATACAGTCACATTGCGGGTTAGGGCTTCAATATTTACACTTTGGGAGACACAATTCATTCCATAGCCTAAGGCTCCTTTCAGTAAACACCAGGGGTTGTCGAGCAGCAACTATGTGCCAGGCTCTCCTCTGGGTGCTAGGGACACTGTGGCTTCTCGAAAATGCCCATGGTCTGCATCCATACCCACCTGAACATGCCCAATCTTGTCTGATCTCAGAAGATAAGCAGGGTCAGGCCCAGTTACCACTTGGATGAGTGAAGTGGCCCTTACACTTGAGAAGCTCACTGTCCGAAAGGTGAGCTCCATTAAGGGATGACTGGGGCAAAACAGAGACCCCAAAAAAATAAGAACAGTTCAGGAAATGCCTCCCAGGGAAGCAACCTAAGATGAAATGTGAAATATGAACAGGTGTTCACCAGTTAGAAAACTGGAGGAAGGGCTTTTCCAGTAGAAAGAGCAAAGGCCCAGAGGTAGAACACATCCAGGGGGCTGGAGTGCAGTCTGAGGTGGGGAGCCCCAGAGGAGGGGCTGGAGCAGGGAGAGGCCACTGGAGGCCTCATTAGCTGTGCCAGGCAGTCATGCATATTCAGTAGAAGGTATTACTGCTAAAAAGTTTTAAGCTGGGCCAGGCTTGGTGGCTCATGCCTGTAATCCCAGTACTTTGGGAGGCCAAGGTGGGTGGATCACTTGAGGTCAGGAGTTCTAGACCAGCCTGGCCAATGTGGTGAAACCCCATCTCTACTAAAAATAAAAAAATTTGCTGGGTGTGGTGGCGCACACCTGTAGTCCCAGCTATTTGGGAGGCTGAGGCAGGAGAATCAGTTGAACACGGTAGGCAGAGATTGCAATGAGCCAAGACTGCACCACTGCACTCCAGCCTGGGCGACAGAGTGAGACTCCATCTCAAAAAAAAAAAGAAAAAAGTTTTAAGCTGAAGAACAATCTGTTCATTTCTGCATTTTAGAAAGCCCCAAATTCTAAAATTCTATTTAGCAGTCTCTGGCTTTCCATGATTGCTGCGTCATTTGTGGCTCACCAGTGTCATCCAGCCGATGATGTATTGCACAGCTACTAAATGCCTTAATTCTTGGTTACTTCTCTCACAGGGCCATGGGTGTGTGTGCTTATGTGTGTGTGTTCATTAGATCTTGGTTATAAATTGCCTTCTGGACTCTGCAGTCTACTTCCCTTTGGTCTAGAGAGGAAGCATACATCATACTCAAATGTCTTATTTCATTACAACAAACACTCATAAGGATAATTAGGACCAGGACTATTAAATTTGTGGTAATAAAGGCATGTAAAACTTCATGATCCTGAACTCTCTGCCTGCTAAAGATTCACTAAGACCATAGGTTCACATGCTGAGAAACAAAAGCCTCACAACTTCCTGGAGGCTTTTGAAGAGCTGTACCTTACCATAATATCACTGAAACTTACAGAGTAGTTAGAAGAAAGGGGAACATCAGTTGGGTTTTTATAGATAATTGTTAGTAATCTACTTATTAAAAACACTGATTCTAGTGCTTTCTGAGAAATTTTCAAAAGACAATCCTTTTCTATTGTAAATTCCGTGCTAAAAGAGGATTAAATAAGGCATTAAATAAAGCTTAAATAAAGCAATTATATGCACAAACACAGATATATCAATATACATTGTTTAGGTAATATAATTAATAACAACATCTTCTCCCAACCCAGAAAATGTTTCCATAAAGGTAGTAGAGAAAGAAAAGGTTTATTTCAAACTTTGTAAAATACGGAATGACTTCATGCCAAAACTGGACAGTGAATATTATTAGGATGTATAAATCAGCAGCAACATTCTATTTTCAATGTGCCTGGGTAATGCCTACCAAGTAATTGTGCCTGTTTTCTTGCTTTTAATATATTTCACAATGTTCCTTAAGGAGGAGGAGTGAAAGAAAAAGAGAAAGAGATGTTCATGAATTAATTGAAATCCCTTCTTATGAAATACTTACTTTCCAAAGAAAAAAACACATGAGAAAGTGTTGTGCCTTGTGTCGAAGTCTAATTGTCCACTGCATACAGAAATAGCACAGAATTATCAAGGCCTGAATCTTAGGCCATTTTCTGCCCCTTCTCAGCAAAGATCTGCATAAGTAGCTAGAAGAACAATTTTAGTAATTATCCTCCATCTCTCCAGTGTTGAAATCAGTATGTCAGATCCAAAGGGAGACAGGAGGAGACAGAAAGAGAGAACAAGAGAGCCAACAAGAAAGGCAGAAAATATAAAGGTTAAGGCAGAAGATATTAAGAAGAACCTGGCTATGTGCAGTGGCTCATGCCTTTAATCCCAGCACTTTGGGAGGCCAAGGTGGGCAGATTGCTAGAGCCCAGGAGTTCAAGATCAGCCTGGGCAACATGGTGAAACCCTGTCTACAAAAAAATTAAAAAAAATTAGCCAGGCGTGGTGGTGCACACCTGTAATCCCAGCTACTCAGGAGGCTGAGATGGAAGGATCACTTCAGCCCGGGTCAAATCTGCAGTGAGCGGTGATTGCACCACTGCAGTTCAGCCTGGAGACCCTCTCAAAAAAATAAAAATAAGACAAAATAGTTTTTAAAATAGAAGAAAAATCTAGGAGAAGAAAGGAAAGAAAATATGCAAGGACTGTCGCAAATGGTACCTTCTTCACTCATTTCCTAGATGCCTCTCTACATATTCATACTGGAAAAAAATTATTATTGCAACCAAGTGATGAAATCTCTTCCATCTGTGGGCTTAGGATGAGAAAGTCCTTTCCCACCTCTGCTCCCTCTGCCCCACTCCTTAATGCAGGTGAAAAAACTCAAAAGCCCCCAAAAGTCCACAGTGAGACTGCAGGTCACTTACTGTCTCTACCAGTCACTTGAGATTTGCTTTGCTAGGTTTTTCATATATTCCTGTGCTTCATTTAGTGTTCATTTGTTTGTTTGTTTTTGAGACAGAATCTCACTCTGTTTCCCAGGCTGGAGTACAGTGGCACGATCTCGGCTCACTGCAACCTCCACCTCCCGGGTTCAAGCAATTCTCATGCCTCAGCCTCTCAAGTAACTGGGATTGCAGGTGCACACCACCACACCTGGACAATTTTTGTATTTTTCATAGACACAAGGTTTTGCCATGTTGCCCAGACTGGTCTTGAACTCCTAGCCTCAAGTCATCCACACGCCTCAGCCTCCCCAAGTGCTGGGATTACAGTGTGAGCCACCACCTTGTAGTTTTATCCATTCATTTAACAAACAATTTTTGAGTACCTGTTATACACCAAGCACCTTATTAGGCTGGGAATACAAAGGTGAATAGGACAATCTGCCTCAGGGAGCTTGGTCCAATGTCTTGCTTCTGAAAGCATGGTACCTGGCCAGCAGCATCAGCGTCACCCAGGAGATGGTTAGAAATGTAAGTTCTTATCATATATGGCGGCTCACGCCTGTGATCCTAGCAATTTGGGAGACCGAGGCAGGTGGATTGCTTGAGCCCAAGAGTCAGAATCAAGACCAACCTGGACAATGTAATGAGATCTCATCTCTACAAAAAGCAAGCAAAATTAGCCAGGCCTCATGATGCGTGCTTGTAGTACTAGCTACTCTGGAGGCAGAGGTAGGAGGATCGCTTGAGCCAGGAGGTTGAGACTGTAGTGAGGCGAGATCATGCCATTGCACTCTAGCCTGGGAAACAGAGCAGGACACTGTTTCAAAAAAAAGAAAGAAAGAAAAAATAAAGAAATGCATGCACTCAGGCTCTGCCCCAGAAGACCTACTGAATCAAAATCTGCATTTTTAACAAGATACATAGATGAATCTTACGCATATTGAAGTTTGAGAAGCACTGACCTAGTGGATTATTATTGGTGAGAAGATGAAGATACTTTTTGGTTTTTTTGACAGCATCTCACTCTGTCTCCCAAGCTGGATTGCAGTGGTGAGATCTTAGTTCACTGCAACTTCTGCCTCTGGGTTCAAGCAATTCTCCTGCCTCAGCCTCCCTAGTAGCTGGGATTACAGGCATGCACTACCACACCCAGCTAATTTTTGTATTTTTAGTAGACACAGGGTTTCACCGTGTTGGCCAGGCGAGTCTCAAGCTCCTGGCCTCAAATGATCCACCGCCATGGCCTCCCAAAGTGCTGGGATTACAGGTGTGAGCCACCATGCCCGGCCGAAGATATTATTTTATTTCATATCTCTTCCATTTGTTCAGCAAGTGTTTAATGATCACCTGACATAAATCAAGCACTTAGCTAGGAGCTGGGGGTGCAGGAGTGAGCAATATAGAGGAGGTTTTGATGGCATGGAACTCACATTCTGGCGTGGGAGAAGAACAGAAAACAAAGATACCTGAGATAATTATAGATCATAAGTAGCACTATGAAGCAAATAAATGGTAATATGATAGAAAGAAACCAAAATGAGCTATGACAAAGAGGGTGGTGAGAGTCTTTGGGAGTAAGTTATTTCTACTTTGCATCTTGCTTTCTGTTCAAAAACCCAGTCACTGGTCCTGAAAGAGTCAAAGATGACAACACTTTTGTCTTTCTTTTCTTTCTCCCCCGTCCCTATCTCCTTCCTCAGCACATGTCAGTGACACTATAGGTGCCACCAAGCAGACAGTCACATGCATAGCCTGTTTAGAAAGCTTGGCTGTGAGCAACTAAAAATTTAGCTGCAAACTAAATTATAAGTCTGAGAAAAAAGTATTATACTAGTGTAGTCCTTTTGGTTAGCATAAGAAGGCATTAGAGAATATATTTAGGGCTGGTAACTGGGGTGTAGCCTCCTGTCCAGCTGTCTTCCAGTGTCATATGCAGTACAGGGTCAGAGAGGGTGGATTGATGAGTGGGAGGGTGGCATACAAGTAAAGACCTAAGTCTTCAGCAATCCACTGGCCAATTACAAACAACCACAACAAATTTATCTACAAAGCTATAATAATCTATAAAACTAATTTTGATCAGTTAACAACCATTCAGCCCAAAAGTAGAGTGTGAACATGCATTTATGTTCAGTACAGATCCGAACCCCCAGCAGTTAGACCACTTGAGGGACATACCAATGATTGCCCAGAGAATATGTGTAGACCAGAAAGTAGAGGTTAGAGGTTCAGGTATTGCTCCTCTAGAAGTTGCATGTCAGGAAGAAAACAATGAGTCAATGATTGTGGCTCTCTTTCTGACCTGTGAGCATTGTATCAACTGTCCAACCATACATGTCATTACAGTATATTTAATACAGCAAATCTAAACCACTGTCAAGGAAAGGACATTTGTCCACTGGCCAGTTACCTATTACTGCAAAACAAATTATCCAGAAACTTAATGGATTAAAACAACAATTTTTATTATATTTCACAATTGTGTGGATCAGGAATCTGGGGAGACTTCAGCTGGGCAATTCTTCTGCTCCATGTACCATCAACTGGAGTAACTTGGTGGCATTCAGCTGGTGGCTGGGTGATCTGGAGGGTCCAAGATGGCTCACTCACATGCAGGCCCCCTAGCAGGGATGGCTGGAAAGCTGAGCTCAGCTGGCCTGCTCTCCCCCTCCATGTATAATATTACCAAGGCCTCTCCATGGGGTCACTCCACCAGGGGAATCAGAAACTGCTAGCATTCAAAAGATCCTTAACACCACTAATTATCAAAGAAATGCATGTCAAAACCGCAATGAGATATCACCTCACATCCCTTAGAATGGGTCCTATTAAAAAACAGGATAAAAAAAAAAAAAAAAAAAAGAAGACTGGGTGCAGTGGCTCACACCTGTAACCCCAGCACTTTGGGAGGCCGAGGTGGGTGGATCACCTGAGGTCGGGAGTTCGAGACCAGCCTGACCAACATGGAGAAACCCCATCTCTACTAAAATACAAAATTAGCCAGGTGTGGTGGCGCATGCCTGTAATCCCAGCTACTCGGGAGGCTGAGGCAGGAGAATCACTTGAACCTGGGAGGTGGAGGTTGCAGTGAGCCGAGATCATGCCATTGCACTCCAGCCTGGGCAACAAGAGCGAAACTCCGTCTCAAAAAAAAAAAAAAAAAAAAAAAACCTAAACAGAAAATTACAAGTACTGGTGAAATATGAGAAAATGGAAACCCTTGTGCACTGCTGGTGGGATTGTAAGATGGTACAACCTCTATGGAAAATAGTATGGGGGGGTTCCTGAAATAATTAAAAATAGAACTACCGTACAATGCAGCAGTCCCACTTCCAGGTATACTGTATATCCAAAAGAACTGAAAACAGAATCTCAAAGATATTTGCATACCCATGTTGACTACACCATTATTCACGATAGCCAAGAGGTAGAAGCAACCCAGTATCCATCAATGGATGAATGGATAAAAAAAATGTGATATAGACATACACACAATGGAATATTATCTAGCCATAAAAAGAAGGAAATTCTGTCAAATGCTACATGAGTGAACCTTGAGGACATTAGACAAAGTGAAATAAGCTAGTCACAAAAAGCTATATACTATATTATTCCACTAGTATGAGGTACCTAAAATAGTCAAATTCATAGAATCAGAAAGTAAAATAGTGGTTACTGGGGGCTAGAAAAAGGAAAAGTGGCCACACTGTGGCCTGTAATCCCAGGACTGGGGAAAGATGAAGTGGGTGGATCACTTGAGCCCAGGAGTTCAAGACCAGCCTAGGCAACATGTGAAACCCCATCTCTACAAAAAATACAAAAATTAGCTGGGCATGGTGGCTCATGTCTATACTCCCAGCTACTCGGGAGGCTAAGGTGTGAGGATTGCTTGAGCCTGGGAGGCAGAGGTTGTGGTGAGCAGAGATTGGATTGCAACACTGTACTCCAGCCTGGGTGACAAAGCTAGACTCTGTCTCGAAAAAAAAAAAAAAAAAAAGGAGGGAAGTGGGGAGTGGGGAGCTGTTCAACAGGTATAACATTTTAGTTTTGCAAAATGAAAAAGTTCTGGAGACCTGTTTTACAACAATGTAAATATATTTAACACTACTGAACTGTACACTTAAAAACTGCTAAGATAGTAAGTGTTATTATGTTGGGTTTTTTTTTTTTTTTACCAGAAAGAAGGAAAGAAAGTGCCAGGACTCTTAAAGCCCAGATTCAAAGGAAAGGGAGCATAGACCCCACCTCTCCATGGAGGAACGTCAAAGAATCTGCAGTCATCTTTAATCTGCCACACACACTGTGGGGCGCATGATGCAGAGAGCACCTGAGGACATTGATGATGAGATATTCTTTCTGGGAGACTGTACTCCACCTCTCAGAGATGAAGAGTAGCAGAAGTCCCTGTTAGAAGTAGGTGCCGAGGCCGGGCAAGGTGGCTCACGCCTGTAATCCCAGCACTTTGGGAGGCCAAGGCGGGCGGATCACGAGGTCAGGAGATCGAGACAATCCTGGCTAACACGGTGAAACCCCGTCTCTACTAAAAATGCAAAAAATTAGCCGGGCGTGGTGGTGCGCGCCTGCAGTCCCAGCTACTCGTAGGCTGAGGCAGGAGAATGGCGTGAACCCGGGAAGGCGGAGCTTGCAGTGAGCCGAGATCGCACCACTGCACTCCAGCCTGGAGGGCAGAGCAAGACTCCGTCTCAAAAAAAAAAAAAAAAAAAAAAAGTAGGTGCCGTTTGAAACAATAGAGTTGGGGAAAACGACAAAGCTTGTTCCAACAATGAGAAAAAAATGGCCTGGAATTCCTCCTTTACTCATTTTTACAACAAAGATTCAGGTAGCCATTCTGCCCAAAGCCTGACTGCTCCCTCCAAAGATTTTTCTCACTCAGTGCCTGCTTCCCAGCTCTCCTGACTGTGGGGGCTCCAGACCCTAATTAAAAATGTCAGATAGGAACAACGAGCAGAAACCAACCACAGGAGACATTTCAACATCTGTAAACACAGAAAATTCAGCCAAGTAGCATTTAGATAGCCTGGACAATGGGGCCATTATAAATGCTGCGCTCATGAGCAGTGATTCAAATGACAGCTTTGAAAAGGATTTGCAAAGAGCCCTTTGGAAATGTAACATGGGCAACTCCGAGCCCATGACATGTTACAAGGACAAACCTGACTGAACAAAGATCCAAAGCAGCATTGAATGACTTATCTATTCATTCCTGCTCTGTACAAACCTGAGAGAATGTGACATCTTTTAAATTACCTCCCCTGATAGGCAACATCCACGGTGCATGGGAAATGTTAGCAAAGTTTTTAAAAGAGCAGAATGTTTCATGAAGTGGCAATTACACCACACTGATGCTTCCACCAAGTTCTGCAAATTGTCCTGGTGTCTCACGGTCTTAAGACTGAAGAAGTGATGGCCACATCTGGAGAGGAAAATTCTGACTTTTATTTCCTTCCACTTACTCTTTTCACAAATCTGTTTGAAGAGCTAGCCCTTGCCAAGCCTTCAGGTGGAGAACTCTTCATTGTGCATACACAATGTTGTTGTAATAACATTCTAATTTTACTCCCCCAACAAAGTGTTTTCCTGATACTCTGTGGGAAGAAGTCGTATTCTGATCACCACTGGTTGTTATTATTCAGCCTAAGAGTCTGCAGAACTTATGCATGCCCTGGGGTTTCTGTTGCATGGTGGTGTCATGCGGTAGGAAGAAAAAAAATGCTCTGGTGGCAGTGTCTAAGTAACTCACATCCAAGCAAACATGCCCAGCAGGCCTTCTGATGAGCAGCGTGCACTCATGGGCAAGGCTGGGATTGGGGTGAGGCAAGCTAGGTGTCTAGGGGGCAAGCTTTTTGTTGTTTGTTTGTTTCTTTGTTTTTTGAGAGAGGGTCTCGCTCTGTCACCCAGTCTGGAATGCAGTAGTGCATTCATGGCTCACTGCAGCCTTGACCTCCTGGTCTCAAACGATCCTCCCACCTAAACCTCTCAAGTAGCTGGGACCACTGGTGTCCACCATCATACCTGGCTAATTTCTTTTTTATTTTTTGTAGAAACGGCATCTCGTTTTGTTGCCAAGGCTGTCTTGAACTCCTGGGTCAAGCGATCCTGCCACCTTAGGCTCCCAAAGTGCTGGGATTACAAGCATGAGCCACTGCGACTGGCCCTGCAAGTTTTAAAGAAGCACTCACCTCACACTTGCATGACCCTGCAAGTGAGCTCCTTAAATGTTATACCCTAAGCACTCACTTGCCTCTCCCTATTCCAGGCCTGGCTCACTGGCTTCACACTTTCATTTTCCCACTTAATCTCAGCTCCCTGCCCACCACAGATACTGTGGGTCAGAAAAGTACACAGTCCCAGGGTTGACAATACTCAACAAAGAAGAAACCTTTAATGGCCAGGTGCAGTGGCTCATGCTTGTAATCCCAACACTTCAGGAGGCCAAGGTGGGAGGATCACTTGAGTCCAGGAGTTTGAAACCAGCCTGGGCAACATAATGAGACCCCATCTCTACAAAAAAATTTAAAATTAGCTGGGCATAGTAACACGTGCCTGTGGTCCCAGTTATGTGGGAGGCTGAGGTGGGAGGATCCTTTGAGCCTGGAGGTGGTAGAGGCTGCAGTGAGCTATGATCATGCCACTATAGTCAAGAAGCCTGAGTCACAGAGCAAGACCCTGTCTCAAAAAGAAGAGGAAGAGGAGGAGGAGGAGGAGGAGGAGGAGGAGGAGAAGATAAGAGAGCTTAGAATGAAGGACTGACTATCAATAGTGAGATTAGGCCGGCGCAGTGGCTCACTCCTGTTATCCCAGCACTTTGTGAGCTGAGGTGGCGGATCACCTGAGCTCAGGAGTCGGGACAGCCTGCCAACATGGTGAAGACCCTGTCTCTATTAAAAATAAAAAATTAGCTGGCTTTGGTGGCATGCGCCTGTAATCCCAACTACTCGGTAAGCTGAGGCAGGAGATCGCTTGAACCCCGGGAGCAGAAGTTGCAGTTGAGCCAAGATAATGCCACTGCACTCCAGCCGGGGCGATCAGAGTGAGACTCCGTCTCAAAAAAAAAAAAAAAAAAAAAGTTAGATTACAGCAAGAATTAATGAGGGATTTGGCCGTATGAAGGCCACAGGTGACCTAAGACCCCCAGGAGCAGATTCAAGGAAAGGTTGTTGATGAATGAACCTGTCCCAGGCTGTGGGCCCAGATGATGAAAGGAAAGTTTTGTGAAACTGGGCGACAGATTTCCGCTTCCTGAAGAGAGCTCAGGATTCTTCTCAGAGAGGACGTCACTGCAGAGGCTTCCTTTTCCTTGCTGTCTTTCCCGCATGTATGTGTGTCACTGCCTGGGTCTGATATTAAAGCCCTTTCAAAACTCACCTCCCTTCCCAGCCCACTGAGAACATGGTCTTCCACCCTGCCTGGGATGCAGCGTTAATATATATGTAACTTCCTTTTGGCCCAATCTTCATACTTTTCACTTCATCCTGTGATGTCATAAGTCAATACCAGGCAGTTTAGCACAAGGAGAGAGAAACAGGGAGTTCTGGTTCATGGATGCCAACAATGATTCACCACAATAGCAGATTTTAGCTATTATGAAATTAGCATGACTTACTTGAGACCTCAAGAAAATGAGGGGACTGACCCTCCTGCCCCCCTTTTCCCCTGCCCCACACACATAGATGGCCCTCTGTGGTCTCCCTATTCATCCCTCTACTTACACTTTTTTTTTTTTTTTTTTTTTTGGAAACAGAGTCTTGCTCTGTCACCCAGGCTGGAGTGCAGTGGTATGATCTCGGCTCACTGCAACCGCTGCCTCCCGGGTTCAAGTGATTCTCCTGCCTCAGCCTCCTTAGTAGCTGGAACTATAGGTGCCTGCCACCATGCCTAGCTAATTTTTGTATTTTTAGTAGAGATGGGTTTTCGCCATGTTGACCAGGCTGGTTTCAAACTCCTGACCTCAGATGATCCGCCCACCTTGGCCTCCCAAAGTGCTGGGATTACAGGCATGAGCCACAGTGCCCAGCCAATTTTTTTAGTGGCCACATAGTATTACATGGTGTATATGTACCACATTTTCTTTATCCAGTCCACTACTGATGGGCACCTACGTTGATCCCATGTCTTTGCTATTATTAATAGTGCTGCAACAAACATATGAGTGCATGTGTTTTTTTGGTAGAAGGATTTATTTTCCTTTGGGCATATATCCACTAATGGGATTGCTGGGATGAATGATAGTTCTGTTTCAAGTTCTTGGAGAAATTTCCAAACTCCTTTCCACAGTGGTTGATTGTTTTGCTTTTAATAATATCTAAAGAAAGTATTCCTTTCCGTAGGGCTTCTGCCAGCATGACTCAATCTCAGATAATCATTATAAACTAATCATCATTACGACATGATCATATTTCAATTATCCTCTGTGTAGTCTGGGTACATTAAAGTAACTGTGAGTTCTCTTGCTGAGAGAAGTTCATTAAGATCATAATGTGGATACGATATTTTTAAGTGTGTTGAAAAACAACGGGGAACATACCAAAAGCAACAACAGAATGATCCAGAGGATTCTCTAGCACACATTCAGAAACCATATCTTATCCTGTGTTTTGAAGTGCTTTGTGATGCAAAACCTCGGCCGGGCACAGTGGCTCATGCCTATAATCCCAGCACTTTGGTAGGTCGAGGCGGGTGGACCACTTGAGGTCAGGAGTTCAAGACCAGCCTGGCCAACATGGTAAAACCTGTCTCTACCAAAAATACAAAAATCAGCCAGGTGTGGTGGCACATGCCTGTAATCCCAGCTACTCGAGAGGCTGAGGCAGAAGAATCGCTTGAACCTGGGAGGCAGAGGTTGCAGTGAACCAAGATCATTCCACTGCACTCTGGCCTGGGTGACAGTGAGACTCCATCTCAAAAGTAAATAAAACTAAAAATAAATAAATAAAAAAGTGCTCTGTGATGCAAAGTCTAACAGGCTGTTTCCTTTTGGCCCAAATATGCCACACCGTGACCAGCTAGGTGTATTCACCCAACTTCCTGATATATAAGATACCCTTAAGCCCTGGTTCACAGTGACAAAAATCTATGAAAATCATTCAAAGAATAGGGTTAATCATACTGTATGAGGTCTAGTTGTGTTGATACAGGATCAGTCCCTAATCTGTTGGAGAAAAGGAAAAGTAATTATTCCCTGAGAATTCATCCAAAAGAAACAAATTTTTTTGTGTGTGACAGGGAGAGTCTTACTCTGTCACCCAGGCTGGAGTACAGTGGTGCGATCTACACTCTGTCACCCAGGCTGGAGTGCAGTGGCGCAATCTGCACTGTGGCTCACCACAACCTCGACCTCCCAGGCTCAAGCGATCCTCCCATGTCAGCCCCTTGAGTAGCTGGGACTACAGGCGCACCACCACACTCAGCTAATTTTTGTATGTTTTGTAGAGATGGGGTTTCTCTATGATGACTACAAGCTGATTTCAAACTCCTGAGCTCAAAAGATCCTCCCATCTTAGCTTCCCAAAATGCTGGGATTACAAGTGTGAGCCATAACACCCAGTCAAGAAACATTTTAAAATATAAATAGATCTTTATATAAAAGATATTCATATTTATAACAATAAATCAGAAACCTACCTATATGTCTGACAATAGTGAAACAGTTGCGAATGGAATATTGAGCATAGAGTGGGAAGGAATGAGAATGAAGCAGAATATTACACGGCCATTGAAAAGTCATGCTGGTGGTGGGGCATAGTAGCTCACACCTGTCATCCCAATACCCTGGGAGGCTGGGGAAGGTGGATCACTTTAGCTCAGGAGTTTGAGATCAGCCTGGGCAACATGGTGAAACCCTGTCTCTAGATTATAAATTAAGTAAATAAATAATAAAAGAAACATACTGATGATATGGACAGTGGAAATGCAGAAAATTGTCTTTAATGTAATGTTAAAATGTTTAAAGTGTCATCTATACTGTAATTACAATTGTATAAAATAATTGCACATTTTGATAAGGAATGGAAAGAAATATAGGAGGAAAATTTGTGTCGAAGTGATTGAATTGTGGGTGATTAATCTTTATAATAATTTCTTTTGTAGCTGCTATAATATTGAGTTCAAAATAAAACTTGGAAAGAAAAGGAAAACACTCAAGTGACACATTTTTCCATGCTGAGCAGGAAAGTCAGTGTCTTGGGAACTGTCCACATTTTTCCTTGCTCCTTCAAAGCAGCCTGTTAATCTTGACCCAGATGGAGGCAATACGCATGTTCTTCTTGCTGGGAAGACTGTACTGTGGGTTGAATGGAACAGAAATCTCAAACTTTTCAGTATTGTTTGGTAACAAATGCAAAATGCATTTGAACCATTCATTGGTATAGTTTTTCCATGACAAATATTATGCACAAAAATCTTGCAGACGGAAAATGATGTATTTTTTCTCTCCCCCCACCCTTTTTCTTTCTCTTCCTTCCCATTTCTGCAGTTCTGCTAAGCCAATATTCTCTAGAATGAGCACAAAACAAATCGAATAACAGCTTTTGTACATCAACATCAAGAAGGAATACGCCTGAGAGAAATCAGAGTATAGAGATGAATATGAACAAGAATGGAACATTCACTTGTCAACGCACTTTCTAAATCTAGATCAGCAGAGATGGGAGTGATTTTCTGGAAAGAGATGTGATCACGGATTAAACACCAGCTCATTGGAAACTGTCATTGGATAAGATCAGAAAACATTCATGAAAAATCATATTCAGGAAATATATTACAAGAAGAGGAATATAAATGCTCTAGAGTTAACATGTAAAATATATACGTACTGAGGTTTGTAAACTGTCCTTTTAAATCAAACTGAAAACAAAAGCTTTAACCTTTCAACAGAATTTTTAAAAAGGCAGTTAGTTCTAAATTATTCCTATCTCATTAGCCAAGAGGCTGATCAAGTGTCATTTATTGAGGAAGCATCTTAGAAAATGACTCTGAATGTTTTCATAGGAGCCGTGACCTTTGATTCTTCATCTCTACTATTCATTTACTTCACTGTGTAATCAGTTACAACCACTCAGTTATTAAGAGACGTAATGCTTCAAACTTTTTACCAAGTCTGTATTGTTTAATCTGTCCATACAAGTCATTACTGAGAGAGCATTTATGCCATATACTATTACTCCATCAAGCTGTACATTACAGGAAGTACATCTTTACATCATAGGTTCCCAAGCAACATAGATTTCCCTATCTTTCAGGAAACAGCATCAAGGAACTCTGAAAATATAGAAAAGTTCATTTTCACCTTGGATGCTCACATGTAATATTATAGGCTACTATCAAATAAATACATTTTTTCTAATTCTCCCTAGTACATGCGTAGGAATTTAATATACTTTATAAATAGGTATCTAAAATATCTCCTATGTTTTTCCTATTTCTTTGCCATACATGTTATCAGAAATTCATATCTTCTATTTCCCTTACTGACGGGCACTCATTTTTATTTTTTAGAAATCATTCCATTAAAGATATTTCTAAATAATAGTAAGTGGTACTAACAAAATAAATAATAATTTAATAGCCTTAGAAATAAATGACTATATACTTATACAGGCTGAAAAAAACTCGGTAGGAATAAGTTACCTTTTTGTTTACTAGTGTTGGTTTCAAAAGTACTCAGATTCATTTTAGTTGGCTGACATCTGGAAGGAGTTAACAACTAACCAGTTGACTTCAGCAACCATTTGCTCCCAGCCTTCCCCTGTCACCACCCTCACCACATATCCCACCAATATCCAACAACAAAGAAATATTTAACATTGAAATCGCCCATTACCTGAGAATGACCACAAGCTAAAATGTACTTGTGGAAGGGTACTTAGTGGAAGCCAAACCATGTTCTATTCCTGAGCAGAAAACATGGACATGTAGAATGCTTTTATTCATATATTCAAAATTAAGAACAAATCAGTATATATCGCTAGAACATCAGATGGAGGATAACACAGGAAGTGATACAGATTAGGGTTCACTTCTCTTACCCTCTCTCTGTTAGGACCACATTCCTATTTTAGCCAAATGTTTCTGGTGCAGGCCATCTTTTCACCATAAATGGCATGAAACATAAATGGCGTTATGTTTCAAATGGCTAAAAGCATATAACAGGTATGCTCAAAGGAGTAAAACCCAATTCACAGAGATGCGGCTTTTCTAAAGAACCAAATTAAGGGAATACTTAGTATCTACAACTAAAGTATTAATCATTCTGAGGATTATTTGTTGCTTTAAGTATTAGCTCCCTACTGCAACCATAACACCCTACTTACTACATTTAATTACACACAACTTTTCAATAATTCATATTTTATTTGAAGGGAGGTACCTGTCTACTTTATCTACAATAAAAACAAAAGGTATTGGCTTTCTCTAATCCATGCAAACCACAAATTCCATCAGGAGTCCTACATCACTAACAGTGGTGTAAACAAAACTAAGAAAGTACTTCCTATCCACATGCGAATGTTTTAAAAAAGTTTTTGCCATAAAACCTAAGTGTAATTTAGCATACCACAGTGCTCTGAAGATGGGTCATTGACGATGTACCATTTGTATATAGGTAATACATATGTAAATCACTAAATGTTAATTAAATATAAGAAGTAGGTTTTTATCTTTTTAAAAAAAAAACAAAAAAAGTGACTCCCTTTCTCATTCTGTTCTGTTGTATTGTGTCCAAAAGTTGTGTGTAATTTTTTTAAGGTCCAGGAAATGTAAAGAAATTTGTTGGAATATCTGAATTTCTGTAAAAAAATAAAATAAAATAAGATTTTGTTACTTAAAAGAATTTTTGGTGGTGTGGTACATATTTGGTGTATTCAGTTTCTGTCTTTGTCCAGTGATCCGGTGACAGCTGATGGTTCCATTGAAGTAACTATCTCAGAAAATCTCCCTCCTGCTGGATTCCATATCTGTCAACAGCAGGACTCTCATGTAGAAGGCATGGTTAACATCTCCAAAGCCTCTCCTAGCCAAATGTAGGAATATTTCCAGCTAATTCTCCATACACTCAGTGGAATGAAATTGATAACTAAATAAACAGCTGGACTACTCAAGTAAAACTTGACCTGCAATATCCAATTGCCCAATCTCCCCTTTGCAAATTGAAAACAACCAACTGTTCCTCGCACATGAGCAAACCTTCATACTGGGTATATGAAGCAACAACACTTGATAGTGGGTATATGTTGTCTGGGTGGGTTCCAATCCCTGATCCTTGGTTTACTATATGACTCTGAACAACTCTAAGCCTCAGTGTCCTCATTGGTAAAAGAGATATAAATAATATCACTCAGCTCCATAGCATTGTTGTAAGGATGTCAATTAAACTATAGTGTTGTTGTGCTTGACAGGTAGGTAGGGGATATTCAATGAATGTTCATTCCTTCCCCTCCTACTATACGCAAGACACTGAAGGAAGAAAAGAAACATAAAACGAAGTGTCTGGTCTGAAGATCCCGAAGACAATTAGAGTGACATTTGTGAGCAGAGATTGAAAATTCAAATGCATACAAGGGCCAATAAATTCACAAAGCAAGCTCAGCTGGGGAGATAATAGGGCATAGTGGGAACTGGCCTGGCACAGTGGCCTATAATCCCAACACTTTGGGAGGCCAAGGTGGATGGATCACTTGAGTCCAGGAGTTTGAGACCAGCCTAGGCAATATAGTGAGATCCTTTCTCCGAAAATAAAAAAATAATAATAATTTTTTAAATAAATTTTTAAAAGGAAGTAGTGGGAACTATGGAGCACTGAAGAGCCTAGGTCCTGTCTCAAGGGAATAAGTAGTCAATGCTCAGCTCTAATGATTTAACAAATATATATTGAGTTTCTACTATGTGCCAAGAACTGTTCTAAACTCTGAGAAGATAGTGGTGAATCACACAAAACCCTGCTTGCCTTTCATAGGTCTTATGTTCTAGTAGGGGAAGACACACAATAGACAGGAAAATGTCAGCTAATAACAGGTGCCCTAAAGAGAATTAAAACAGGGTGATTGATAGAGAAATGGAGAGAGGAATCAGGTAAGGACTCCATGAAAAGGTGGCATTTAGAGCGAGACCTGAACAAACGTTTAAAAGCCAAATGTGAAAAAAGCAGAAGGCATGCCAGACTGGGAACGGCAAGGTGGCAGAGTGGGGAGCCACGTGGGCTAAGCTAGGGACCAGCTCTGGGCTTTGTAGGCCAGGATTGTTTGTACATTTTAAGTGTGAGAAAAAGCCACTGAAGGATCTTAAGCAGAAGAGTGATGTAAACTATTTCACATTTCTAAAAGATTACTTTTGGTTTCCGCATCTAGCAGTATAAACTAGATACTCTAAAAAGCCTTTTGTTTTTGTTTTGTTTTATTTTGTTTTTTTTTAAGAGGGAGTCTTGCTCTGTCACCCAAGCTAGATGGAGTGCAGTGGGGCAATCTTGGCTAACTGCAACCTCCACACCACTATGCCCAGCTAATTTCTGTATTTTTAGTAGAGACAGGGTTTCACCATGTTGGCCAGGCTGGTCTTGAACTCCTGACCTTGTTATCCACCCACCTCGGCCTCCCATAGTGCTAGGATTACAGGCGTGAGCCATTGAGCCCAGCCTCTAAAAAGGCTTTCTTATGCCATACTATTAAATCTTAGATAAATTACAATAAGTTTATTTTTAACACACAGCTTAGATTACAAGAAAGTAAGAGAAATTCCAAACGCATTTCAAAAAAGAAGTGGAGTGAGCTGAAAACTAAATGTGAAATGTAAGCAAAGGCAAAAACTGGGCTTGCCTGAAGGTAAATCTGTATAACAAAGTAGGGAATGGAAGATTAAGCCGTGAGCCACTGGAAGTAGGTGAGTTAAATTTGACATTCACATCCTAAAGCAGGATGCTTGAAGATGGCTACATCCTAGGCAAGCGTGGCCTAGGAAAAATCCTGATGCTAGCAAAAGAAATCTATCAAGAACACTGTCTCCACACTGGCTCTAGATGGAAAAATAATAATGACCCCTTGAAATTTATCAGATGCCTGCCCCCATCAAGTATGGAATTCAGCCTTACACTCTCCATATGGTCAAAGACACCCCAAACCAAGAAATTAAAGAGCTTTTTAGGGCCCCTGATACCAGGCAGATACAAGCAGACGTTGTCTAGAGGAAAGCATCTCTAACGTAACTCTCACCGATTAAGCTCAACAAAGTATGCAAATGCAATTTTAAAATTACTAAATATACAAATAAACCATAAGCGATAATGAGCAGATACAACTAACAGCCGATTTATTACCCCACAGATTTTAGATAGTGGAATTACCAGATACACAATATAAAGTAATCATGTTTTACATGTTAAGGAAATAAAGACAGCGTCTAAAATAATGAATACAATAAAGAGTACATTAGATATAACCAGATAGATTAGAAGGAGAATTTTTAAGTCTTAGAAATTAAAACTATAATCATTGAAATTTAAAGTACAATGTGTAAATTACAAACGGATGAACTAGTAGATAGATCTAAAGAAATTACACAGAATACAATACAAAAAGCCAAGGGGTTGGAAAATGACAAAGAGGTTAAACAACAGAGAAGACACAGACATCTTAACCAGAGTTCCAACAGGAGAAATCGAGAGAATAAGGGAAAGGCAATATTTGAATAGAAAATGTCTGAAAGGCCGGGTGCGGTGGCTCAAGCCTGTAATCCCAGCACTTTGGGAGGCCGAGACGGGCGGATCACGAGGTCAGGAGATCGAGACTATCCTGGCTAACACGGTGAAACCTCGTCTCTACTAAAAAAATACAAAAACTAGCCGGGCAAGGTGGCAGGCGCCCGTAGTCCCAGCTACTCGGGAGGCTGAGGCAGGAGAATGGCGTAAATCCGGGAGGCGGAGCTTGCAGTGAGCTGAGATCTGGCCACTGCACTCCAGCCCGAGCGACAGAGCGAGACTCCGCCTCAAAAAAAAAAAAAAAAAAGAAAATGTCTGAAAATTTTTCAACAATGATACAAGATATGAATCCACATATATAGGAAGCACAACAGACATCAAGCAAGATAAACATAAAGTAAGACATGTCAGTAAAAACACAGGGAAAAGACAGATAAACTACCATAACAACCACCAAAGAGAAATGGCATACCTCAGGGCGCATGCCTGTGGTCCTGGCTACTTGGAGACTGAGGGAGGAGATGGCTTGAGCCCGGGAGCTCTGGGCATAATGTAAGACAAAAGAAATAAATCCAAACTAGATAACACAATCGATAGAAGTAGATTAAAGTTGTCGTTTAAAAGAGAAATTGTGAGACTGGATTTTTAAAATTCCATCTATAAACTGTTTACAAGAGATACTTAAAACACAAGGACCAAAAAAAATTGAAAATAAAAAAACAGAAAAAGATACACCTTGGAAATACTAATCAAATGAAAGCTATATTAATAGCAGATCCAAAACTTCTGTAAACATTTTAGGGAACAAAACAGTCCCTCCAAAAAAATGAAAGTTTCAACTCACCCAGAAAATATTAAATTTCTAAGCTGTTTTGTATTTAATAAGATAACTTCAAAATATACAAAGCAAAAATGAAAGAATCACAAGGAGAAACAGATAAACCCATTGTCATGATGGGAGATTTTAATGTATCTCTTGCAAATTATTGACAGGTCAAGAAAGCAAAAATATTTAACAAACATAGAAAAGGTCTGAACAATTCAATTAAGCTTAATTTAGTAGCATACAAAATTGCCATACCTTTTGATAAATAATAAAAATGCCACATATCAAATCTTGTTTTAATATTTCTTCTATTCTGTGAAAATCTGTGTGCTTTATATGTATGGTATCTCAATTTTTTTAAATGGCTAATCTCTCACAAAGAAAACAACTGTCAAATTTCAATGAATTGATTATTTAAATCTAATACAAAACTGTCCAGAGCATAGAAAGAAACAATGCTTCCACAACTCATTTTTTAGGGTAGTAACATAAGCAGACAAGGACAGTTTGAAAAAGGAAAACTACAGAAAACCCTATATCCTAATAAAAAGAGCATTTTAAAATATATTTATGTAAGTCACCACATTAACAAACCGAAAGAGAAAAAAAACATATGATTATCCGATAAATGCAGAACAATCATTCATAAACATAAACTTAAAACTCATCTATGATTTTATTTTTTACTATTACAAAATTTAAAATATGGAAAATTATACTTTACCTAAGAAACAATTTCTTTCTTTCTTTCTTTCTTTTTCAGGTGGAGTCTCGCTCTTGTCACCCAGGCTGGAGTGCAGTGGCATGATCTTGGCTCACCGCAACCTCTGCTTCCCCGGTTCAAGCGATGATTCTCCTGCCTCAGCCTCCTAAGTAACTGGGATTACAGGCACCTGCCACCACACCAGGCTAATTTTTTTGCATTTTTAGTAGAGACGGGGTTTTGCCATGTTGGCCAGGCTGGTCTCGAACTCCTGACCTCAAGTGATCTGCCCGCCTCGGCCTCCCAAAGTGCTGGGATTACAGGCATGAGCCACCACGCCCAACCCTAAGACAATTTCTACCAAACATTGCCAGGCGCAGTGGCTCAGGCTTGTAATCCCAGCACTTTGGGAGGCCAAGGCAGGTGGATCATTTGAGGCCAGGAGTTTGAGACCAGCATGAGCAAAATAGCAAAACCCTGTCTCTACTAAAAATACAAAAATGAGCAGTGTGTGGTGGCACACACCTGTGGTCGCAGCTACTCAGGAGGCTCAGGCACAAGATTCAAACTGCTTGACCCCAGGAGGTGGAGGTTGCAGTGAGCCGAAATCGTGCCACTGCAGTTCAGCCTGGGTGACAGAGTGAGACTCTTGTCTCAAAAAAAAAAAAAAGGAAAAGAAAGAAAAAGGGCCGGGCGCAGTGGCTCATGCCTGTAATCCCAGCACTTTGGGAGGCCGAGGCAGGTGGATCACCTGAGGTCAGGAGTTCAAGACCAGCCTGGCCAATATGGCGAGGCCCTGTCTCTCCTAAAAATACAAAAATAAGCTGGGCGTGGTGGCAGGTGCCTGTAATCCCAGCTACTTGGGAGGCTGAGGTAGGAGAATAACTCGAACCTGGGAGACGGAGGTTGCAGTGAACCGAGATCATGCCACTGCACTCCAGCCTGGGTGACAAGAGTGAAACTCCAGCTCAAAAAAAACAAAAGAAAAAAGAAAGAAAAAGAAAAGAAAACAACTTCTACCAACTATCTATACTTATACTTGTAATGATGACACAAAACACTGCGTTAAAAATAAGGAGCAAGACAAATACTCCATCCGTACTTCTATCAACATTGTATTATCTTACCCAGCACAGTAAAACAAGAAAAAGAAGTAAAAAACAAAAGAATTTGAAAAATAAAAGACAAAACTATTTGAAGATTATAATTGTCCTTACAAAAAATAAACCCAAATCACAGGTAAAAAGTATTACAATCTATAAGGAATTAATAAGATGGCTAGATTTAAGATCAATATATAAAAGTGGCATTTTTATATCACAGCAATAAGAAGTTAGAAAACACAATTTCAAAAAAAATATTAACAACAGCAGCAAAAATCGTTATACCCAGAAATGTCTGACATAATGTGCATAGGATCTTTATGAAGATAATTATACAACTTTATTTTAAAAGACCTTTGCAAATATAAATATACCATATTCACAAATAAGTAAACTCAACATTATGAAGATATTGATTCTCCCTATACAATCAGTGGAATGCCCACCAAAATTTCATCAGAGCTTTTTGAGGAACTTAACTTTAGTTGATTCTAAAATTTTTATGGAGGCACAAGTTATTAAAAATAGCCATAATACTCCTGAAAAAAGAACAGGGTAGAATCTGCTCAACCAGATATTGATTTATTATAAAACTATAATAATTAAGATAGACAAATAAATCAATGAAACAGAAAGCCCAGAAGTATTTCAATACATCTTTTGGAAAAATTGATATAAGAAATGACATGATAGATTAATTGGAGCCGGGAACCTCGTGCTGATCCTTTGTACCACCTACAAAGGAATAATTTCTGGACAAACAATAAATACCAGATACATAAGCATGATATATTTAAAGTGCTGAGGTGAGATAACCGTCAAAAGAGGCCAGGTGCAGTGGCTCACACCTGTAATCCCAGCACTTTGGGAGGCTGAGGCAGGTAGATCACTTGAAGCCAGGAGTTTGAGACCAGACTGGCCAACATGGCAAAACTCTCTCTCTACAGCAATACAAAAAAATTAGCCAGGCATTGTGGTGCGTGACTGTAATCCCAGCTACTTGAGAGGCTGAGGCACAAGAATCGCTTGAGCTCCGGAAGCGGAGGTTGCAGTGAGCCAAGACCGCACCACTGCACTCCCGCCTGGGTGAAAGAGTGAGACTCTGTCTGGAAAAAAAAGGAAGAAGATTAGTTGGAAAAAGATGTGCTAGTCAATAAATCGTGCTGGAACATGTGATCATTATTGGGAGACAATTTCACATGAACCTCTTGTGTTTTTGCCCATCTTTCAAACAGAAGGCTTATTCCAGTCTATCTTTTCAAGGTTATTTGTATTGAAGACATTCTGAAAAAATCTCCCTTCAGAGTAAAGAGTAGCGCTGTTTACTGTTCAGTAATAAAGATAATGTCTCTGTTTGGGACAAATTTCTGGCTGGCTCATTGCTCATTATAAAAGATTCGGGTTCCCGGCCAGGCGCGGTGGCTCACGCCTGTAATCCCAGCACTTTGGGAGGCCAAGGCGGGCAGATCACGAGGTCAGGAGATCGAGACCATCCTGGCTAACACAGTGAAATCCCGTCTCTACTAAAAATACAAAAAATTAGCCGGGCATGGTGGTGGGGCCTGTAGTCCCAGCTACTCAGGAGGCTGAGGCAAGAGAATGGCGTGAGCCCGGGAGGTAGAGCTTGCAGTGAGCCTGTAATCCCAGCTACTCCAGAGGCTGAGGCACAAGTATTGCTTGAACCCGGGAGGCAGAGGTTGCAGTGAGCCGAGATTGTGCCATTGCACTCCAGCCTGGGTAACAGAGTGAGAGTGAGACTCTGTCCAAAAAATACAGAAAAGGAAAAACAATTTGGCGTTATCTTCTACAATTGAACATTTGCATGCACTAAATTAATCAATTTTATTCCTAGGTATATATGCTGGAGAAATTCTTGCACATAAGCACCAAAAAACATGTACAAAAACGGAAAACCTGCGTCTAATAGATTGCTAAAAATGTAAGGAAAAAAAGGAAAATGCTCATCAACAAGGACAGATAAATTATTTACAATTTTCAGTATTTTTAATTAACTAATTTAATACCTCTGTAAGCATGGAAAAGAATGAACCTCAGTTACAAACATCAATATAAATGATTAGATCAGAAACACAATGTTGAATGGGGGAAAAAAAAACAAGTTGCAGAAAATATACTATGGCTCCAGGTGTAAATCTCCAAAAAAAAAAAAAGAAAAACTAAACAGTACATCGTTTAGCAACAAATACATATATGCTACAATTATAAAGATATAAGTATAGGAATAGCACAAAAAAAAAAATTACAGGATTGTGGTTACTTCTGGAGAGTAGGGAGGGGTTACAATCAGGGGAATGCATACAGGCTATGTCAATAGTTCCAGAGCTGGAGTGGACCGTTCATAGGCTCATTTGTTTTACACTTCTTAAATTGTATATATGTTACATTTTTTGTATCAAATATAATCTAATGAAATAAGATAAAATAAACAGAATATCTTAAAAAGATAACTAGGGTTGGGTGCAGTGGCTCACACCTGTTACCCAGCACTTTGGGAGGCCAAGGCAAAAGGATCGCTTGAAGCCAGGAGTTCAAGACCAGCCTGGGCAACATATCAAGACTCCCATCTTGACAAAAATAAAAAATAAAAATCAACCTGGCATGATAACGCATGCCTGTAGTCCCAGCTACTCGGGAGGCTGAGGTGGGAAGATTGCTTCAGCCCAGGAGTTTGAAGCTGCAGTGAGCTATGATTGTGCCACTGTACTCCAGCTGGGGAGGGACTGAGCAAGACTCTATCTCTAAAAAAAATAACAAATAAACCATAGCTGTATTAGTCCGTTTTCACACTGCTGATAAAGACATACCCGAGACGGGCAGTTTACAAAAGAAAAAGGTTTAATTGGACTCACAGTTCCACATGGCTGGGGAGGCCTCACAATCATGGCAGAAGGCAAGAAAGAGCAAGTCACATTTTGCATGAACGGCAGCAGGCAAAGACAGAACTCATGTGCAGGGGAACTCTTGTTTTTTTAAAACCATCAAATCTCGTGAGACTCATTTACTATCACGAGAACAGTGCAGGAAAGACCCGCCCCTATAATTCAGTCACCTTCCACCGGCTTCCTCCCACAATACGTGGGAATTGCAGGAGTTACAATTCAAAATGAGATTTGGGTGGGGAGACAGCGAAACAGTATCAATAGCTGACAGTTGTGAGGGAAAAGAATGGTGGAATGAAGAGCAACAGCAAGGAGATGGGGAAAGGCAATGCGGCAATCAAGGTGGTGGCTTAACCAAAATCATAACAGGCACATGGAAAGAGGCAGGTACACTTGGGGTAATATTGCAGATTCGTTTTCCAGAAGGGAAGGAAAGGACGCAGTCTGGGCAGGAGGAGATGCTGGGCTCTGAGGCAGTGTCCATGAGGGCCTTAGCTGACCCCACAGGCAGCACTGGGATGTGCTGGGGTGGCCTTCCACAGTTGTCTTGGGTTACTGAGGAAGTGGGCCTTTATATGCAAGCAGGAAGGGTTGTGATCTTGGGTAAGGAGGCTCTCTGCAGCTGAGGGCAATTTGCAGAGAAGGCGGAGGGCTGTGAGGTGGCAGCATGCCCAGCAGCGTGGGAATAAGTCCTGCAGTCCTGGAAAGGGCTTGGGTAGCACATCATGGCATCTGCTACAGAGAAGTGTGTTTTTGGAACATAAGACTTGTTGAGGGATTGAATGTGGAAGATGAGGAGGGAGAGCTACTAGGTATTTTTTGTTCTGAGAGTAGATAGTGGTGCTATTTACTGAGAAAGGAAGAAGAGAAGAAGCAGGGGGTTGGGAGATAAAACTCCAAAACTTCTTTTTTTGTGGAGTTTAAGTTGCTTATTAGAAATTCAATTCATAGCTGGGAGCAGTGGCTCACACCTGTAATCCCAGCACTTTGGGAGGCCGAGGCGGGCAGATCACCTGAGGTCAGGAGTTCAAGACCAGCCTGGGCAACATGACAAAACCTCGTCTCTACTAAAAATACAAAAATTAGCCAGGCATGGTGGCCCGTGCCTGTAGTCCCAGCTACTCGGGAGGCTGAGGTGGGAGGATCGCTTGAACCCAGGAGGCGGAGGTTTCAGTGAGCCGAGATCGCACCTCTGCACTCCAGCCTGGGTCACAGAGTGAAATCCTGTCTAAAAAAGAAAAGCATGATTAAGTGGCAAATGCTGCCGAAAGGGCAAGTAAGAAAAAAGCAGAGACAAACTACTGGAGTTGGCAATTGTGGAGGCTATTGGTGACATTAACAAGAGCAATCTTCATGAAATAGCAGGAATATAAGCAGTGAATTGGGAAAAAGTTTATGTTGAGGTGGTGGAGAAAGCAATATAGGCAACATTTACAAGAAGTCAATTGTTGCAAGTCAAACCTAAGAAACCAAGGCTGCTAGCTTTCCTAGTTTCTCAGCAAAATTTTTTTAGAATATAGGCCGGACGCAGTGGCTTATGCCTATAATCCCAGCAGTTTGGGAGACTGAGGTGGGAGGATTGGTTGAGGCCAGGAATTTGAGACCAGCCTGGACAATATAGTGAGACCCTGTCTCTACAAAAAAAATTTTAATTAGCCAGTCATGGTGGTGAGCATCTGTAATCTCAACAGGAGGATTTTTTGAGCCCATGAGGTCAAGGCTGCAGTGAGCTATGATCTCACCACTGCACTCCAGACTGGGTGACAGAGTTAGACTCTACCTTTAAAAAAAAAAAAAAAAAAAAGAATATGAATTGTCAGGTAAGTTGATGCATTGTCAAACACAGTGCAGACCAATGTTGTGAGAGTCAGGAAAACCTCTAGAGATCAGGTTTAGCCAGTGGGCCAGGAGTTTCTGACTTCTATGAAGAGGGCATGCTCTCAAGAAGGAAGCTAAACATCATGGCAGAACATACGAAGGGACAGGTGAGTGAGACAGATGCCAAGGACTGCAGGAACCCTCAGGAAGCCTGCAGTGGGGAAAAAGGATGAGTAGGGTCAACTTTAAATGACCACGGAGAGGAAGGCAAGCCTCAGGTGGACTGTGCCCAAAGGTCTAGACTGGGGAAATGGGAAGCAGAAATTGTCGGCAAACTCTTTTGGCCACATAACCTATCCTCTAGTATAGCGTTTATCAGCAGTTAAACATGTTTTGATTTCCACATGTCTGATTTCTGTGTGGCCCTCTCATTGATGTTATTTAGGTAGGGAGGCCAGATTGTTAATGGTTTTTCATTCCAGCTACTTTGAACTTTGGACTTTATTCTGCAGGCAATGGGAAACCATTGAAAGTTTCTGAACAAGGGAAAAGAATAATCCAAGTGTGATTTTTAAGAGGATTATTTCTTTAATAGTGAGCAGGATGGAGTCACGCAAGGCTAGATTAGAGCCCACTTAGGAGATTCTTCCAGTTATGGAAATAGAGACTGAGGGATGGGCCAGGCACGGTGGCTCACGCCTGTAATCCCACCACTTTGGGAGGCCGAGGCAGGTGGATCACGAGGTCAGGAGTTAGAGACCAGGAGCCTGGTCAGGAGCAAAACCGGGTTAGGAATTTGAGGTCAGAAGCCTGGCCAACATGGTGAAACCTCGTCTCTACTAAAAATAGAAAAAGTAGCTGGGTGTGGTGGCGGGTGACTATAGTCCCAGCTACTTGGGAGGCTGAGGCAGGAGAATCGCTTGAACCCAGGAGGTGGAGGTTGCAGTGAGCCAAGATCACGCCTCTGCACTCCAGCCAGAGTGAGACTCTGTCTGTCTCAAAAAAGAAAATAAAAAAAAGAGACTGTGGATGAAGACCAATTGGGGTAGGGGATGAAAAGGAGGACAAAGATGATGCTTGGGTTTCCAGTCTACATTATTAGAAGATTGGGGGTAGGTGGAGGGCAACCACTTACTGGGGTGAGGGAAAGCAGGGGTTTGGATGGAGTCCCATGATGAAAGCACTAATAGTCAATATTCTGATGAACCATGGAGTGTACAGGTGCCTTCATGTCCATTATCTCACTTGCTCTCACAACTACCCTGTGAGGTATTATTATGCCCATTTTATAAATGAGGAATCTGAGGCTCAGAGAGGCTCAGTGATGTCCTTCATAAGGTCTTGACCCCAGCTGTTCTCACTCCTTGCTTTGACAATGGCTTTCGGATACACTTTGGCTCTTGCTGTTCAGTGTGAAAAGATGTCAGCTTATGTTTACTTTTCACAAGTCATGTTCTGAAAACTTCAGTTTATTGGAGGAATTAGCTGGATTCCATTTCTTCGATGCTGCCTCCCTGTAATCCTTCCAGAAGACTAATTACTTACCTAAGTCAGCTGGAGGAAAAAAAAAAAGAAAAATCAATTTCTAAGTCAGTTTTCCCTTTTGAGAGAATTTGGCATCCAGGCGCAAGTGTACAGCTTCCTCTGAAATGAAACATTAATTCTCTCACTTAGTCAGGATACAAAGTTAGAATATTAAAATTCATCAGATGAGAGCCAAACCCTCGTGAACCAAGATAAGGAAATGCGTTTACCTCACCCCGTACTACTTGCTACCTCCTTTCTCAAAGAAAAAGCTGGGAATCCTCTTCTAATGGGTGAGATCTGTTTCATTAGCCCAGCCACAAGTCGGTAAGTTCAGGGCCTCAGATGTCAAACCAACCTGTGGGTCAATCCGAACTTCCCACACTATTTAAGCACTGGATTTTTCTCTGGCATTAACTGAATGGAACTTCACCTGAGGACAAAATTGGTTGGTACATTTGTGATTATGGAGTAAAGGCTGATTCTTAGCCAAACTAGGCTGGAAACCTGAAAGAATTCAAAAAGTAAGTGTGTAGATGTGATGCTATCTTGCTGATGCAAAGTTTCTCATGTCAAAACATTTACTTGAAACTCTGGGTTCCTCCAAAGCAATCATTTTTTACATTTTAGGAGCAGCTTTCCTTGTAAAAGCCTTTACACTTGTCAGGACTTCTGCCTTAACAAAGATTATGAATTCTCTTCTAGGTGATTAAAATCAATTCTGAATTAAATACAATTGCCCTGATCATGTCAAAAATGATGCAGCTGCTTTCCTACAGTTTAACTTACTTTACAGTTTTAAAAGCAGTTGGAGTTTTAAAACTTGGTTTGTACTGCCATCTAGTGATACATTTCACTGACAGTTTCAACATGCTAAATTTATATGGATCCACAAGGTTACCCGTAAGAGCAATGTACAGCCACATCTATTTTTTTTCTTTTTCTTTTTTCTTTTTTTTTTTGTTTTTTGGAGATTGGAGTCTCGCTCTGGCGCAGGGCTGGGAGTTCAGTGGTGCGATCTCAAGCTCACTACACCTCCACCCCTGGATTCAAGTGATTCTCCTGCCTCAGCCTCCCCGAGTAGCTGGATTACGGGCGCCCGCCACCATGCCAGGCTAATTTTTTTATATTTTTTAGTCAAGACAGAGTTTCCACCTATGTGGCCAGGCTTATCTCAAACTCCTGAGCTCATTGGCTGCCTGCCTCGACTTCCCAAAGTGCTGGATTACAGCCGTGAGCCACCGTTGCCCGGCGAGTGCCACATCTAAATAGAGCCATTTTAATTTGCAATATAGGAGAAAACTAGTTCCTAATACAACAACAAAAGTTCCCTCCTATACCTTTACAGGCTAAGAAAAAATTTTTATCATAAATATTGAAAGACAGCCGAGCATGGTGGCTCACGCTTGTTTAATCCCAGCACTTTGGGAGGCCAAAGTGGGAAGATTGTTTGAAGCCCAGGGTCAGACCAGCCTGGGCAATATACGTTGAGACTCATCTCTACAAAATAAAAATTAAAAAAATTAAACCAGGTATAGTGCGCACCTGTGGTCCCAGATAAAACAGGAGGCGAGGCAGGAGGATAGCTTGATGCCAAAGAGATCGAGACTGCAGGGAGCCGTGTTTTACCCTACTGCACTCTAGCTTGGATGGACAGAGTGAGAACCCGTCCTTTTCCCCAAAAAAAAAACAAACAACATATATATATATATATATATATTTTTATATATATTTTATATATATTTATATATATATTTTATATATATATATTTTTATATTATTATATATTTTATATATATTATTATATATATTATATAATATATATATATATATATATATTATATATATATAAAAGAGAGCTCCCACTAGCTATTCTATTAAACCACAGAGACTAGTGGGCTTCTTAAATTAGCTTTTTTATTTACATCTTTGATTTTTACCATAATTAAAGCAGTTCATTTCTCCTAAACAAATACAATCCTGGATGATGAATTTAATGACCAATCTGTTTGGAAAGGCAGAATTGTATAAAGGTTAAATGCACAGGATCTAGCATGATGCTCTCTGGGTCCACATCCTAGCTCAGCACTTGCAATCTTTGTGCCCTTAGGCTAGTTATGTAACATCTCCATGCCTCAGTTTTCTAATCTGCAAAATATGGGTAATAATCAGACCTACTCACAGAGTAATTTAAGAGACACTACACTTAGCATAGAGGCTAGCACAAAGTAAATGTTCAATAAAACACAACCAGAGCACAGTGAGCCTAATTTGCATAGCCCCTTGGGATGCTGAGATAGCAGGGAAGCTCCTGGTCTCATTCCACTGGGAAATAGATCCTTAGACACAGTGAAGACCAAGATCAGGACTCTGGATGCTAGAATCACCATATGATCCAGCAATTGCATTTCTGGGTATAAAGGAATTGAACTCAAACAGATAAATATATGTCAATGTTCATAACGGTATTATGATAGCCAAAAGGTAGAAACAACCCAAATGTCTACTGAAGGAGGAATGGATAAACAAAACGAGAAATATACATACCAGGGAATATTATTCAGTCTTCTTTTTTTCCTTAGGCCATCCTAATGAACAAAATTCAGTCTTAAAAAGGAATGAAATTCTGATACATGCCACACGTGGATGAACCTTGGAAACATTATACTAAGTGAATAAATTAGACACAAAAGGACAAATATTGTATGATTCCACTTATATGAAGTACCTAGAATAGTCAATTCATAGAGACAAAAAGTAGAATAGAAGTGACCAGAGGCTAGAGGAATGGAGGAAAGGGGAGTTCATGTTGAACAGACACAGACTTTCAGTTTGGAATAATGAAAAACTCTAGCTATGAATATAGCAGTGATAACAATGTGTTGAGGGTCATGATGTATTGTACAAAAGAGAAAAAAAACCTCAACAACAACAATGTGAATGTAAACTGTACACTTGAAAATAATTAAAATGGTAAATTTCGTGTTCTGTGTATTTTACCACAATTTTCTTTTAAAAGCACAGGCAGGCCAGAGCCCTGACCACATGCTCCTCTTTCCCACTTCCTTCACCCTCATTACATCCAAATGCTTGCTGGGCAGCCCAGGACCACCTCCAGAGGACATGGATAGTGGCCAGGATGCACCAGGAACTCAAAGGAGGGCTTCCAAGCTGCCCCATCTTCCCTCCCCCCCCCACACACACACACACACGCACACACACACCAACACACATACATACACAGGCACCTTTAGAGGAAGGAGGAAGAGGCAACACTCTGGGATCCTGGAAAACTGGCGGGACTGGTGCGACAATTGCCCTTTGACTCCAACCTGGGCTCTAGTTTTCCCCTATGGCTGCCTTGGTCTGGTAATCAAGGTTACACTTTTAAAAGAAGGAAAATGTCAAAAAAGTGGACATGATCCTAATTACATTTGTGTGCAGAGCAAGGAATGAATGTGAACAACTTTGATGCCTATTGATTAATGCTGAAAAACAACTCAAATAAACCAGTGAACCAAAAGATAAGCCAAATCCAGAAACAGCCGTGGCTTAATCCCCAGCAATGGACTGGAAATCCATGAGACAGCTCCGCAGAGAGAGAATGAAAAGTCTGTTCTTACATACGTTATACTCAGAGTAAGTAATCTTATGTGTAAAAGCAGCCAGGGAAAAACAAAATCAAAATGTCCCTTCCCCAAAACCCTACCAGGAAACAGTCATTTTGTGAAAAAACAAAGTTTTGGCCCAGTGTTTTGAATATATCTTATAGTGAGGCATGCATTTTTAAAAAATGTATAACCCAAAATGTATTACTTATTTATTGCTACATAACAAGTCACTTCCAAACACTATGCTGTAAAACAACAACAATCTTATTATCTGTCACATTTTCTGTGGGCCAGGAATTCAAACAGAGCACAGTAGGGATGGCTAATCTCCTCCAGAATGTCTGGAACTTCAACCGAAAAACCTGAAGGCTGGAATAGGCTAATGCCTTCTTCATGTACATGCCTAACAGTTCATACTGGCTGTTGACTAAGGGCCAGCAGGATCACCCACACCTGGCCTCACTATGTGGCCTGGGCTTCCTCACAACATAGCAGCTGGGATCAAAAGGCAAGCATCAGCAGGGTGCAGTAGCTCATGTCTATAATCCCAGCGCTTTGGAAGGTCAAGGTGGGAGAATCACTTGAGCCCAGGAGTTTGAGACCAGCCTGGGCAACATAGTGAGACCCTGTCTCTACAGAAAATTTAAAAATTATCCAGATGTGGTGGCACACACCTGTAGTCCCAGATACTCAGGAGGCTGAGGTGGGAGAGATTGCTTGAGACGAGGAGGTTGAGACTACAGTGAGCCCTGATTTCACCATTGCACTCCAGCCCGGGCAACAGAGCAAAACTCTGTCTCAAAACAGAGGGAAGAAAAGGGGGTTGGGTGGGACGAGCATTCCAAGACAGGACCGGTGAAAAACATATTGCCTTTTGTGACCTCACCCTGGAAATCATTCAGCATCCCTTTGGCCATGTTCCATCACTTGATGCAGTTACAAAGATCTGTCTAAATTCCTTAGAAAGGAAGGAGACATACACCCCACCTCTCATGACACGGCGTAGGAAGAGCATGTAGGATGTGATATGTAGCTACATATTGGTGTAGCCAACTTTGGAAAACACAGTTTGCCACATTGTGCTTTATCTCAGTTAATCCTCACCCCCAAAAGAAACCATATGCTATTACTATTTTACAGTAAAGGAAAGCTCAGAGAAGTGAAATAACTTTCCAAAGTCACACACTTAGTAAATGGTAGAGTCGAGATTCTGACTCCAGTGTCGAAATCCTTGATCCCCAACCTGCTCTTCCTGCCATAGGTCGCAGTGCCTTATCTACAGTTACAGAAGCTGGAAGTTCAAGTTCCAGGTCTCCTTATAAATATGTACAAGTTCTTCAAAGAAAAGTAAATATAGAAGCATTGGATTCTCTGCTCCTTCAATACTCAGGGCTGCAGCTTCAGAGCAGACTTTATGGAAATATTCTATTAGGCCCAACAGTACCAAGTACATTCACAGCCCAGGGGAGACATCAATGGGCTTCATATGCCCCCAAAGAATAAGCCCAAGAGTACCTGCAAAATGGCCAGTGCACTTGGCACGGTTAGTTGCCACTATTCGGACCTTATCCAGTTGACCCTAAAATTGGCCCAAGTACTTGTGGTAGCCAACCTCCACAAGGTGGCCCCAGCGATCTTTACCTCTTGATATTCACACCCCAGTCAATCTCCTCCCACCCTCTGTCAAAAGTCGGTCTACGTGACCAACAGCATAAGGCAGAAAATGGTGTATTACTTCCAATATTTGGTTTTAAAATACTGTGACTTCCATCATGGGCTCCCTCATCACTCACAGGGGAAGCCAGTCACCATGTTGTGAGGACATGCAGGCAGCCCATGGAAAGGCCTGCAAAGCAAGGAACTGACACCCTAGCCAACAGCCAGCAACGAACTGAGGCCTTCCAACAACCATTTGAGTGAGTTTATGCACAGATTTTCCAGCCCCGGTCAAGCCTTGAGATGACTGCAACCCCAGTGAACAGGCTGGCTGCAACTTCATGAAAGACTGCATCAGAACTACCCAGCTAAGCTGGTCCCAGATTCCCTGACCTTCAGAATAAATGTTTATTGTTTAATGTTTACATTTAATGTTATCAATAAACCAATACCTTTAGGGGTCATTTATTACATAGCAATGGATAACTAATAGAGTATTGAATTTAAAATGATGATTATCAGCTAGTAGAAAGAGTTGGGGCTTTGGAGACAAGCACACTGCCTTTAAATCCTGATTCCGGCCGGGCGCGGTGGCTCAAGCCTGTAATCCCAGCACTTTGGGAGGCCGAGACGGGTGGATCACGAGGTCAGGAGATCGAGACCATCCTGGCTAACACGGTGAAACCCTGTCTCTACTAAAAAAATACAAAAAATTAGCCGGGCGAGATGGCGGGCGCCTGTAGTCCCAGCTACTCGGGAGGCTGAGGCAGGAGAATGGCGTAAACCCGGGAGGCGGAGCTTGCAGTGAGCCTAGATCGCGCCACTGCACTCCAGCCTGGGTGACAGAGCGAGACTCCGTCTCAAAAAAAAAAAAAAAAAATCCTGATTCCACCAATACCTGGGTGAATAGCATGGCCTCTCTGAGCCTCAGTTTCCTCATAAGAATGGGAATGATAAACTTACTCTTAAGGCTGAGTGAGGATCAAAGGAAAGAAGTTAGAACAGGGAATATTCCTCTTCTTCCGTCTCCACATTTTATTTTTTAATTTTATCTATATTTTATTTTGTTTTATTTTAGAGACAGAGTCTCACTCTTTCGGCCAGGCTGGAGTGAAGTGGCACAATCTCAGCTCACTGCAACCTCCCCGCCTTGGATTCAAGCAATTCTCCTGCCTCAGCCTCCCGAGTATCTGGGATTACAGGTGCCCAACACCACGCCTGGCTAATTTTTGTATTTTTAGTAGAGACAGGGTTTCCCCATGTTTACCAGAGTGGTCTCGAACTCCTGACCTCAGGTGATCCACTGCCTCGGCCTCCCAAAGTGCTATGATTACAGGCATGAGCCACCACCCCCAGACCCTTCTCAACATTTTAAAACCAGAGTGAGGAATTCCCTCAGAGCAAGCACAACTTGCTGTGGTGATAATAATAAGTGTACAACCAACTTCACCTATACTTTTATTCTTTCTATAGACACATTAGAAAGAGTGTAGTATTAATAGTAATATATTATGTATGTTTAAATCTTGTTATGCAGAAATGGTAGACCAAAAAATCTGCTTATAGTTCAAGAACATAGTTACATTATTAAACAAACACAGTGAACATATTTTAGTTGCTTCCCATCTACATATAATCAGTCAACAATTCATAGACAAATATTTATTGGGTTCCCATTATGTCCCAGATACTGTCCTAGGTTCTATGAGGAATGAAAAAAGTCTAAGAAGGGCCAGGTACAGTGGCTCACACCTGTAATCCCAGCACTTTGTGGGGCCGAGGCAGGTGGATCACCTGAGGTCAGGAGTTCGAGACCAGTCTGACCAACATGGTGAAACTGTCTCTACTAAAAATACAAAAATTAGCCCAGCATGGTGGCACACACCTGTAATCCCAGCTACTTGGGAGGCTGAGGAAGGAGAATCGCTTGAACCCGGGAGGCGGAGGTTGTGCAGTGAGCCAAGATTGTGCCATTGTACTCCAGCCTGGACAACAAAAGTGAAACTCAGTCTCAAAAAAAAAAAAAAAAAAAAAAGTCTAAGAAATCATCTCTGTCTTAAAGGAATTTATAGACTTTTTAACATAATATGAAAACCAAAATACTGGCCAAGCACAGTGGCTAATGCCTGTAATCCCAGTGCTTTGGGAGGCCAATGCAGGAGGATCATTTGAGGTCATGAGTTTGAGACCATCCTGGGCAACACAGTGAGACCTCATCTGTACAAAAAATTTAAAAATTATGCTGGCATGGTGGTGCATGCCTGTAGTCCTAGATACTCAGGAGGCTGAGGCAAGAGGATCGCTTGAACCCAGAAGTTCAAGGCTGCAGTGAGCTATGATCTTGCCACTGCACTGCAGCCTGGGCAACAGAGTGAGACCCTGTTTCAATTAAAAAAAAAAAAAGAAAGAAAGAAAGAAAGAGGAATATCTTACGCTGTAAGTGAAGTTGCAAGGAAGTAAATGACTAAATAACAGCAAGGTGAATTGGCTTCAAATATGCGGATCTTAATCTCAAATTTACTGTTTACTAGCTTTATGGATTGAGGTATAATCATTTACCTGTGTCTCAATTTCCCCATCTGTAAAATTGGGCTAATAAAGTATGAGGTATGCCTCTCAGAGTTGCTGTAAGGACCAAATGAGGTTTTATATATAGAAGTATGCACACACACACAGAGTACCTGATATAGGAGGAGCACTCCATTTCTTTGTCCGAGATGGAGTCTTGCCCTGTGATCTAAAGCTGGAGTGCAATGGCTCGATCTCGGCTCACTTCAACCTCTGCCTCCGGGGTTCAAGCAGTTCTTCTGCCGCAGCCTCTCGAGTAGCTGGGATTACAGGCGCCGCCACCATGCCCAGCTAATTTTTGTATTTTTAGTAGAGGCAGGGTTTCACTATGTTGGCTGGGCTGGTCTGGAACTCCTGACCTCATGATCCACTCGCCTCGGCCTCCCAAAGTGCTGGGATTACAGGCGTGAGCCACCGCGCCCAGCCCATTTCTAATATACATAATACGTGTGGGTATTTGTTTACGTGGGGGTTACAGGCTATTGAGAAGAGAGGGATAAGCTGGGTTGGAATGTGGAATGTGCTGGGAGATATTGAAAAAGTAGTTCTTGAAT
>NW_016806087.1:2257243-2288709 GCF_001698545.2 Rhinopithecus bieti
ATCTCCTGACCTCGTGATCCACCCGCCTCCGCCTCCCAAAGTGCTGGGATTACAGGCGTGAGCCACCGCACCCAGCTAGTATTCTACTTTCATCCCCATTCTGCAGAGGAAGAAACTGAAGCTCTGGGAGCTTAAATAACTTGCCCAACATCATGTAGGTAGTGAGCAGCAAAACGGGGCCTCAAATCTCAGCAGTTTTGCTCCAGACCCAGGGCTCTTGACTGCTGTAATAAATTTCCACTGGTTAATCAGTGATACATTTTTCACTCTACTTAACATTTTCCCACCACCTAGCCAAATCCCAAGCCAATTGAACAGAAATCTCTTAGGAAAGGTAAACTTATTTTAAATGAGCTAAAGTTAATATTAAAGCAACAGAACTTTATCTGAATTAGTCACAGAGTAATGATTTTTCACCTTTAGGGGTCACGGTCTCCTTCAAAAATCTGACAGTAACTAGGGCCTCTCTCCCTAGGAAGAGATATATCGACACACCTAAAAACATGTGCACAGAATTTCAAGGATTCCCTGATGCCCAGGGAGGAACACTAAGTTATCACCTCTCGACCTCACACTTCCCCGAAGCCAGATAGAGCCCCTCCATGTGTAAATAGTCTGGGGGTCACACTGGGTTCCCAGACTCCCCCTCCCCAGCCCCTGCCCCATTAGCACAAATAATCAAGGATGCTGGGGTAGGAAACTGTTCTGCCCAAACACATACTCAAATTACAGACTTTCTCTTCAACTGTGTATATTTTATTGAATGAGCACTTGAGTTCTTGATGAGCCTGTCGTCTGGGGATGCCAACGCTTTCCTACTGCCAAGGTAGACCAGGAGCGGGCTGTAGGCGGGCCACGCTGGAGAAAGCCTTCGCGACCAGCTGGTGTTGCTGCTGCACTACAGACTGCCAGGTGCCACTGGCCACTGGGGTGCTGAGAAGCCACTTCCAGCCTAGCAGCCCAGAAGAAGCTAGAATTAACCTAACCCAGGTCCCATCCCGAAACAGCTCTGTCCCATGCGTTGGTGGAAGCCAAAAGCATAATAAATAGTCTTTGGGTCTCTAGGGGTGGCAACTTGTGGGAAGGCAAATAATTGGCAGATAAAGGCTGATTAGGAGAGCTCCTTGGTGTAGATTTCCTCCAGTATCACCTCCAGGCCCAAATGGTCCAATGCTGTCATTAGTAGTTAACCTTTGTTCTCCCTGGTAGAAGAGGAGGCCAGGATATCTTTTGTCTCTGGAAATCTATGTCCTACTTTTAGGCAAATAGACGGAGGGCAGAGAACTTTCTCCATCTCCTTCTTAATTGTCTTCAGCTCAACAATCCTTCATATTTACAGGAAGCATATTCTGGTCTCCTACATGTGCAGGTATAAATAAATTATACTTGACAAATATTAGCCAGTATTGAATTTAGGTGAGGGTGGGGACATGGATAGGTATGTATTCTACTAAATGTTTAAATATTTTCATAATAATAAGTTAGAAAAAGAGGACACTGAGGGAAAGCTTAGAGGAACATATATCCACATGTGCCAGAAAGGAAGCCTGCAAGCTACCCTGGCCACACCAGGGTGGACAGAATGAACTTGTTATGGGCTAAACTGTGTCTCCCCATAAATTCATATATTGAAGTCCTAACCCCCACTATCTCAGAATGTAACCATATTTGGGGATGGGGATCTGTAAAGTGGTAATTAAGTTAAAATGAGGTTATTGGGGCTGGGCAGGGCTCGGTGGCTCATGCTTGTAATCCCAGTGTTTTGGGAGGCTGAGGTGGGTGGATCACCTGAGGTTGGGAGTTCGAGACCAGCCTGGCCAACATGGTGAAACTCCATCTCTACTAAAAATACAAAAATTAGCTGGGCATGGTGGCAGATGCCTGTAATCCTTGCTACTTGGGAGACTGAGGCAGGAGAATTGCTTGAACCCGAGAGGCAGAGGTTGCAGTGAGCTGAGATCGTGCCACTGCTTTCCAGGCTGGGCGACAGAGCGAGACTGTCTGGAAAAAAAAAAGAAGAAGAAGAAGAAATTTGGACACAAACACACATATGGGGGAAGGTGAGGTGAAGACACAGGGAGAAAACAGCCAAGGAGGGAGGCCTACAAGCCAAGGAGGGAGGCCTGGAACGGATCTTTCCTCGTGGATCTCAGAAGAAACCAACCCTGCTGACACCTTGATCTTAAACTTCTAGCCTCTGCAATAGTGAGAAAATAAATTTCTGTTGTTTAAGCCACACAGTTGGTGGTTCTTTTTTAAGGCAGCCCACGTGTCCTATTCAGTTCGGGCTGCTATAACAAAATACCTTAGATTGGGCAATTTATAAACAACAGAAAGTTATCTTTCACAATTCTGTAGCTGGGAAGTCCAAGATCAAGGCTCCAGCAAAGTTGATGTCTGGTGAGGGCTGCTGTCTGCTTCACCGGTGGCACCTTGTGTCACTTTGTCACGTGGTGGAAGGTGTGGAAGGGCACTCCCCCTAACTTCTTTTATAAATGGATTAATCGCATTCCTGTGGGCAGATCCCTCATGATTTAATCACTTCCCAGAAGGCCCACCTGTAATACTATCACATCGGGTATTAGCTTCCAACATATTGGAACATATTGAAATTTTAGGGAGACACCAACATTCAGATCAGAGCACCCAGCAAACTTATACAGAATTCCTTTTGATTTGCCATGCAAGTACAGGGGTGTTTTTCCATACCCCCAACCAGTGATGCCTCCCTGAAACTCCAGTCTGGTAACACAGAATCCACATTGGGTGGAGCATGACAAGAAGGCCCACCCAACTCTGGGCTTTGAGAACAGAGCTTTGCTTGTCTGAAAGCAGTTGCCCCCTGGCTGGTGGTGCACACGTGTTTCTGGGCTCCAGAATACTGCGCATCTGAACAGCTGGAATCCAAGTCTGACCCATGTTGGTCCTGTACTTTTCCTAAGTGCTTGCTAGTTTTTCTGTCTTTAAAGTTAAGAATGAAGGCCCGATGCAGTGGCTCACACCTGTAATTCCAGCACTTTGGAAGGCCAAGACAGGTGGATCACGGGAGGTCAGGAGTTCAAGACCAGCCTGGCCAACATGGTGAAACCCCATCTCTACTAAAAATACAAAAATTAGGTGGGTGTGGTGATGTGTACCTGTAATCCAAACTACTCGGGAGGCTGAGGCAGAAGAATCGCTTGAACCTGGGTGGCAGAGGTTGAAGTAAACAGAGATCGCCCCATTGCACTCCAGCCTGGGCAACAGAGTGAGACTCTGTCTCAAAAATAAATAAAATAAGCAAATAAAGTAAGAATGGAGGCATATGTGTGTGTGTGTTGGGGAAGAGGAAATCTAGCTATAAAAGCCCTATAGCTAATCTTTATACTAATTAATAAATATTTACTACTACTTAGAACTACAGTTACTATTTACATAGTATGCAGCCATAGCTGATTATTAAAATTTTTAAATAACTTCACAGTTGATTATAAATAGCATCACCCCTCTTCCTCACCCAATGCCTCTCTGGAAACTCCCCACAGCCCAGCTGCTAATGGGTTAATGCTGGTGCTGAAGTGTTCTCCAGAACCTGCTCCAGCATAATCTTGACCTCCAATCTGCAAAGAAGGAGCTTCTCTGCCCTTACTGGTTGTTACATGTTTTTCGAGTTCATCCCTGTTTGGTATGTTCCCAGCACTGCCCTCTCAATTCCTTATGCTACATTATCTCACAGCAACCTGGAAAAATACACTATGAGTATTTCCTTTTACCTATAAAGAAACTGTGGCTCAGAGTAGCTAGAAAGAGGTAGAGTTCTTAACCTCTGCTCCCTATTTTCCCCCTGAAATTGGTATGTGAGAATTCCTTTAGCCTCAGAAGAGCAGCCAAGAAGAGTTGAGAGGCTACAGCCCCAGAGTGCCGGGAAGGCTGGGTGTTCTCAGGCCTCTCCTTTTCTCCAGGTAAGATCTCCCCACACCGGCCGGGTGCAGTAGCTCACACTTGTAATCCCAGCACATTGGGAGGCCAAGGCGGGTGGATCACTTGAGGCCAGGAGTTCAAGACAAGCCTGGTCAACATGGTGAAACCCTGTCTCTACTAAAAATACAAAAATTAGCCAGGTTTGGTGGGACATACCTGTAATCCCAGCTACTGGGGAGGCTGAGGCAGGAGGATCGCTTGAACCTAGGAGGCAGAGGTTGCAGTGAACAGAGATTGCACCACTGTACTCCAACCTGGGCAACAGAGTGAGGCTTTGTCTCAAAAAAAAAGCTCTCTCCATACTGAGACAGGTTCCAGGTCCCAGTAAAAACAGACGACAAAGAGTCCTCAAGGCAGACAGTTTTCTTTGCTTTGCTTTGCTTTTTTTTTTTTTTTTTTTTTTTTTTTTTTTGAGACGGAGTCTCGCTCTGTCACCCAGGCCAGAGTGCGGTGGCATGATCTTGGCTCACACTGCAACCTCCGCTTCCCAGGTTCAAGCAATTTTCCTGCCTCAGCCTCCTGAGTAGCTGGAATTACAGGCACGCACCACCACGCCCAGCTAATTTTTGTATTTTTAGTAGAGATGGGGTTTCACCATGTTGGTCAGGCTGGTCTCGAACTCCTGACTTTGTGATCTGCCCACCTCAGCCTCCCAAGGCAAACAGTTTTCCAAAGCTGCACAGTGGTTCTGAGCTCCTCATTGCAGGAATTATGGGAACTCAAGAGGACCCCTCACTGCCATCGTTGTTCCCCTCGGAGGGCATAGCAGTACTGAGAAGTGGGGCATGACCCACTTTAACCTTTGAAAACCATGGCAAAAGTCTGCATCGCTGTCTGCTGGAACACCCGGACACTCTCGTGGCTCCCACCCAGGCCCTGAGAGTTTTGCTGTAGGAACCCTACAGGCAAGTCCCTAACAATGCTCTGCCAACTTAGTGGACACTCGCCCAGACTGTGCGTGCAGGGAGGCCCACCTCCTTGCACACTTGCCCTGCCCCGATTTCCTGGTGACCTTCTAACTTTGCTTGGGCCTTTCCCATGGCACTTAACCCCTGTGTGACCTGAAGACTCTATAACCCTAAAAACCAGTCCTGCTAACCAGCTGGCCTGGGTACAATAGCACTTGGAAAGCAAAGTCATGGGACTGAAACCAGAAGAAAACCTATTCATTAGAGGAGCAGCCGGCAGCTGGAAAACAGAAGGAGAGAGAAAGGAAGGCCAGTTCCTACCTCCTACAGGACTGATTAACCAGGGATTTCAGAGCCAGTCACTCAGCCTGCCTAAGGCCCCCTAGGCCCCTCTCCTTATGAAGGCAGCGATGCTTATCATATCTCCCACATCCTTCCCAGCAGGGATCAGAAGGGCAATCCTGCTGACAGGAGCTTTGAGATGGAAAGCAGTGGAGGGAGTGCAGGGGTGGGGCGGGGGTGGGACCCAGGCTCTGACTTTGGCAGTCAAGAGTATTCTTCGTCTAATTCCTCTCTCCAATTAAACATCAAAGAAATAGTTCCAAGGGCATATGTTATTACTAAAGAATTTTATCCTTTGAAAAAATTTACAAGTAATATATTTTCACCGAAGGAAAAAATAGAAAATAAAAAGATGACAGAAAAGTCACCTATAACTAGGAGCCACTTTCAACATTTAGAAATCATATGCTTTTCACACACGAAGAAAACGAGATGATACTGTACATCTGCACAACAAAAGATCTTGAAACCAAGCACAATGACTTAGGCCTGTCGTCCCAGCTACTCGGGAGGCTGAGATGGGGGGATCACTTGAGCCCAGGAGTGCCACGATTGTGTCACTGCACTCCAGCCTCGGTGACAGAGTGAGACCCTGTCTCTAAAAACAAAACAACAATAGATCATGAACATTGTTCCATGTCATATATCTACTTTCGCCACACCCTTCTTAATGACTGCAGTATATTACATCGTGTATTTAGAAGGTGGGAGTCAGTCAGTCCCCTACTGTTATGTGTTTAGATTGTTTGTGAGGGATTTTAAATTATTTTATAAAGGGACAGACTGAGACTAAAGGAGATGATATCCCAGCCTGTTCAATAGTCCTCTCCCCATCATCCCCACCCACTCACCCACCATCTCACTCACCCACCAGCTCACTCCAACCTGACTACTCTGCATTTCCATCTATTATGTTCCCTTAGACTCAACCTCAGGAAGTTTCCGGATGTGTTCCTGTGTCAGCCTTGTCCATAAACGTATTACAGGGACCACAACATCATCTCGTACTTGGGCTTCCCCCTCTTAGCCCTCAGAGACAACAGACCACAGTTGAGGCAGAACAAGTGGCTTTAGCTAGATCTTGTTTCCAGCATCATGTACTTTATTAGTGGAAGGTGACTTCCCAATTAACACTGTTGGCACCACACACAGACACACACACAAAACACACACCCATTAGTGTCCTGGTGGATAAGACAAGGGGCCCTCAAACTGACTTGCAGGAAGTTAAAACACTCCTGCAGTGAGAGTGGGCTGAGGCAGGGTTGGGAAGGAAGAGATGAGAAGAGATCCATATAGATGAACACACACACCTACACATACACACATGCATACACACACATAAATACATGCATGTACACACACATATATACACATACATACACATACACATACATGCACGCATATACACATATGCACACATACACACATGCACACACACATATACATACACACATTCACACATATATACACATACACATACACACACATACATATACATGCACACATACACATACATGCACATACATACACATGCATACACACATTATATACACAATTCACTTCATACATACACAGCATACACATACACAACATGATACACATATACACAGCCACAATATAATACCACACACATGCACATACACATGCATATATACAAATATACACATACACATACATACACCACACGCTCACATACATGCATAAACACATACATATACATACAAATACACGCATATACATACATAGACACACACATTCACACAGGTGTGCTCCAGAGTCTCCCCACATTGGATAGGAAACGCTTTCATAGGATAGGAAAAGCTTTCATAAGGAGGCAAAAGTTGTATCTTCTGCATTTCAAAGGGAGAAATACCAGGACCTATGAACTGAATACATGCCCCATTTGACACTGGGTCCAGTGTCATAGGTGTCCTGGGGGTGTTGACCCAGCACTAGACTGAAATGAAGTTGCAGATGTATATTACTACACACTTCCCATGACCTCCTCCTCCTCAGTCTCATGAAAGGGATATAACTTGAAGGCCCTTCCCTTTTCTCATTTCCTCATTGTGACACCAAGAACACCCTTGAGACTACACTGTGCCTTTAAATGATTAAATGCATTTAATTTAAATTATACAGCTTCCAAGGGAAAAAGAAACAAGAGGCAAGGGGAGAGGTCACTCCTGTTTTTGGCAATTGAAGGGACTGACTGCCAGCCTCTCTCCTCTGCAGGGAGTGTTCCAACAGCCACGCCCCTGACTTGCCTGCCTCATTCTCTTAATGGTACCCACCCTCTCCAAATTGCCCAGACTGGGAAACCCGAAACCATCTTTCTTTTTCCCTCATTCCTAAACATCTATTTCATTGTCAAGTTCTGTGCGATTTTTTCTTTTTCTTTTCTTTTTTTTTTTTTTTTTTTTTTGACAGATAGTCTTGCTCTTTTGCCCAGGCTGGAGTGTGGTGGCACAATCTCGACTCACTGCAACCTCCTCCTCCCCAGTTCAAGTGATTCTCATGGCTCAGCCTCCCGAGTAGCTGGGACTACAGGCACACGCCACCACGCCCAGCTAATTTTTGTGTTTTTAGTAGAGACGAGGTTTCACCATGTTGGCCAGTCTGGTCTTGAACTCCTGACCTCAAGTGATCCGCCCACCTTGGCCTCCCAAAGTGCTGGGATTACAGGCGTGAGCCACTGCACCTGGCCTTGGATTCTTTCTTTTCAAACACTTTCCCACAATCCAGTTCCTCCCTTTCTATTTCCATAGCAACTACCCTAACTGAGGCCTTTACCTCTCACAGTTGAACTGTCGGAGCCTCCTGTTTACACTTTCCCACCCACCTTCTCCTTAATTCCTCCTAGCCCATTCTGACCAATGGGATTCGTGTCCTTGACAAATGATTTGCCTTGTTGCTCTCCCACTAGAAAACTCTCAAAGGGATCCTCTTTGCCTATCAAATAAAGGCCACTTCTTTGGCCTGGCAGGAAAAAGCCATCACACCATTTGGCTGTGTCCTGCTTTCCTATCCTTTTCTCACCCTGGCTGCTTCTGTCCACCTCCCAAACATGCAAGTGATTTAGTCTTCCCTGGAATGCCCACCTGTCCCTGGAATTCTACCCCTGGAATGCCCAGCCATTCTTATCTTTACTTTTGGAATCAGAAGGACTATTCAAAGCAAATCTCCATACATCTGTTACTTATCTTGCAACCATAAGAAAGCACTTTCTCGTCTATAGCTTTGTTCTTTGTACCTTTCACTGCCCTATAATTTATTATCTGGTTAAAGTTCTACTGGAGCCAGGCGTGGTGGCTCACGCCTGTAATCCCAGAACTTTGGGAGGCCAAGGCGGGTGGATCACGAGGTCAGGAGTTTAAGACCACCCTGGCCAAGATGGTGAAACCCCACCTCTACTAAAAATACAAAAATTAGCAACGTGTGGTGGTGAGTGCCTGTAATCCCAGCTACTCGGGAGGCTGAGGCAGAGGATTGCCTGAACCCAGGAGGCAGAGATTGCAGTGAGCCAAGATTGCGCTACTGCACTCCAGCCTGGGTGACAGAGCGAGACTCCATCTCAAAAGAAAAGAAAAGAAAAGTCCTATTGGATTACAATTCCTAGAACACAAAGTTTGAGTTTTGTTGGTCACTGTACTGCCTGCAGCTCCAGGAAATTCTGAATTTATGTGAGCTCCACTAAGCAATTATATCTATCAAATACTGGCCCAGAAGCCTCAGAAATTCACTCACCTCCTGGATTCCCAGGCATGAGAGAGCAGACACTTTCCCTTGCAGAAGGAGGCTAGACTGTTGTCATACGTTGAATTATGTCCCCAGCAAAATTCTATGTTAAAGTCTTAACCCCTAGTACCTCAGCATGTGACCTCTAGAGGCCAAGGAGAAAGTTCCTTTTGCCCTCTCAAGTTTCGCTGAAAACTCAACTCATTGAAAGGCAGGTTAACTGGAGAAAAGAAATACACATTTATTTAACATGTATGCACAGGAGTCATCAGAATGAAGACCCAAAGATGCAGGGGAAATTGTCCATTTTTATGCTTAGATTAATAAAGTATGGTCAGCAGTGTAGAAATATGATTGGACATAAAAGGGATCTAATGCTAATAGACTGAGGGGGGAACCTCAGCAAGGCCTGTCTGTCTAGATTCTTCTTGGCCTCTCCAAGCCAGCATTCCTTCCTTCTGGGTGTAGGGCAGGACTCTCCCTGGAATGGGGGTCTTATGACTATAATCAAACAAGGTAGGTCAGATCATTTCTTTCATTTTCTCTTTTTTTTTTTTGCGGGGGGGGACAGGGTCTCATTCTTTTGCCCAGGCTGGAGTACAGTGGCGCAATCTCGGCTCACTACAACCTCCACCTGGAATTGGTTGCTTCTGAGGCCTTCATTTTGGTGTGTTGTTTTCTGAGCCCTGACATACCTTATTTGGAGATGGGATCTTTACCAAGGTAATTAGGTTAAAATGAGAAGCAACCAAAGTTTTTCTCTGAATCCCATCTGTAATCCAATTTGACTGATGTTTTTATAAAAAGGGAACACTTGGACAGAGACAGACACGGATGGAGAAAAGATGATGTAAAGACATAAAAGGAAGGTTGTCTACAAGCTAAGGAGTGTAGGAGGCTACCAGAAGCTAGAACGAGGTGTCCAATAGATGCTTCCTCACAGATCTCAGAAGGAATCAGCCCTGCCAAAGACGTGACTTTCAGACTTCTAACCTCTAGAGCTACAAAGACAATATACTTCTGTTATTCTAAGCCACCTAGTTTGTGGTGCTTTGGTAAGGCAGCCACAGCACACTACACGGCTGGAATCCTGAGAAGCCAGAGGGCCTCCAAAGTGAGCCCCATCTCAGGGCTGGGGCCGCACGTCCTGGGAGGGCAGAGGTAAGGCTCTGAGATGCCCTGAGCAAAAGAACAGAGGCACTTACTGCTCCAATGAGCTCATACTCAGCTGAGCGGAAGTGGCCGGTCAGCCACACAGGGCGTGGGTCAGTAGTTGGTCCGCCTGACACAGGCCTTTGAAGCAGTGTTTTGTTTCTGCATTTGGGCAGGGGAGGGTGGCATGGAGACAGGGGCAGGAAACTGCTGCAGGGCAGACCATTCTTCCAGGCCCCAGGTGCTTCCAGCCAGACTATTTTAAAGAGACATGGAAGGACATCATCAAACGTGGCAGCGTAGCCAAGCTCTGCCCTGGAAACGCCTCTCTAGTTACTGCTTTCCACTGAAGCTCCTGGTGCCTGCTACCTCCTCAGCAGGAGGGACCAGTGATGTGAAAATCCTCTTCCTCCTGACTCAAAGGAGCATTTCCTGAAACCTCCTTACTCAAATTATGTCCACCTGCCCCCTGGAGCCCCAAGAGACATGCTAATTCTATTGGGATTTATTTGATAGAATTGGATTAGCTAACAGTGTCAGGGTTCCCCATGAGCAGATAGAAAACTAAGGCAGGGCCAAGGGGCCTAGCGTCCAAGTAACAGTAACTGCCACGGTAATAGGGAACACTATGAGCCAGGCCTTGCTCTAAGGGTGTGCTGCCCAGTACGGTAACCAGTGGCCACATGTGGTTATTGGATACTTGAATGTGGCTAGTCCAAATTGAGTTATGTAGTAAATGTAAAAATACACACTGAAATTTGAAGACTTAGTATGAAAAAAGGATATAAAAATATCATTAATGATTTTTAGCTTTTATTTTAGGTTTGGAGGTACGTGTGCAGGTTTGTTATTTAGGTAAACCCGTGTCATGGGAATTTGTTGTACAGATTATTTTGTCACCCAGGTATTAATCCCAGTACCCAATAGTTATTTTTTTCTGCTCCTTTCCCTCCTCCCACCCTTCACTCTCAAGTAGGCACCGTTGTCTGTTGTTCTGCTCTTTGTGTCCATGAGTTCTCATCATTTAGCTCCCACTTATAAGTGAGAATATTTGGTATTTGGTTTTCTGTTCCTGCATTAGTTTCCTAAGGATCACGGCCTCTACCATCCATGTTCCCGCAAGAGACATGATCTTGTTATTTTTTTTGTGGCTGCATAGTATTCCATGGGATCTATGTACCACATTTTCTTTATCCGGCCTATCATTGATGGGCATTTAGGTTGATTCCATGTATTGCTATTGTGAATAGTGCTGCAAATTCTCATTAATATTTTAGAAATATTGATTACATGTTAAATGGATACTATTTATATTGTGTTAGGTTATATTATTAAAATTAATTTTACTTTTCTTTTTACCTCTTATAGTATAGTAGCCACTAGAACGTTTTAAACTTTAAGTTACATGTCTGACATTTATACTTCTCTTGGAAATGTCAGGGAGCAAAAGCTTTCCCTCAACCCACTTAACTTTAATCATTGGGAGCCTGCAAATTAAACTGACAAGCTGGGTGTGACAGCTCATGCCTATAATCCCAGCACTTTGTGAGGCTGAGGCAGGAGGATTGCTTGAGCTCAGGAGTTCAAGACCAGTCTGTGCAACATGGTAAGATCCCATCTATACACACACACGCACACAATTAGCCGAGGAAAAAAAAAAAAAAAAAAATTGGCATGGTGGTGGTGGGAGGATTGCTTGAGCCCAGGAGGTCGAGGCTGCAGTGAGCAGTGATCATGCCACTGCACTCCAGCTTGGGTGACAGAGCAAGATCCTGTCTCAAAAATAAATAAATAAATAAATAAATAAATAAATAAATAAACAAGCAAACTGACAAAAGATAGATTACCAAGAGGAAAAAATATATATTTAATTACTTACTTATGCAAAGGAGTTCACAAAGAACTGTGACTCAAAGAGGCCAATAGAATTTTGGGGCTTATATATTACCATCTAACAGGGGATGGGGAGAGGCAGATGGACACTTTTGAGAGAACAAATGACTTCTTAGAAAGTGGGTGAGGGACAGCACTTAGGGAAAACAAATTACTCTTTGGAAAGATACATGGGCCCTTAGCAACATCGATGGAAGATATGATACTTTTGTGACAAATGTCTGCTTGGGTATGGTGCCAACCTTCTTCTTTGCCTAGCAAAGATTAGGGGAGGTGATTTACAACAGTTGAGTTCTTTGGGGAGGCTCTGTTTTCAGGCAGATAAGGGATTTTAGAAACTCAAATGCCTTCAGCTCAAAATAATTCTTAAGCCACAGTGGTTTATCCTAGACCCTTTTGGGTGGCCCTATTCCAGGCACAGCATCTGAACTCTTAGTGCAACCTGCAGGGTGATGTTATTCTTATTTCTATTTTAGAGACAGCACTCAGTCCTTAGAGGTTAAGAAACTTGCCCAAGGTCACACAGCTGATAAAAAGAGAAAACCAAGGGAATGCAAAAGTAGCAGCAGAGAAATGTGTAAGGTGGTGAGCAGTGAGGGTGGCTTGGAGTAGGGTGTAGCAATGAGATAGAAAAAGATGAGGTTTGACATATACTTTTTAGGTGGAAGTACTTGTGGTGGTATGTGTGAGGAGCAGGGAGGATGAGGGGGAAAGAATGATTCCAGGTGTCTCGATGAAGGCATGGGAGCCTTTGGTTCTGTGCTCAGACCTGAGCTGCCCAGTGAAAGAGGCACAGACGCAGTGTTCACAGCCTAAATGTTCTGTTTACTGACTCCATTATCTGGAAGTTCTGTCACCTCTTGGCACTTAATTTCCTTGGGAATAATAGAGCCTCTCCTAACAAGTGTTGTAATGAAAAAGAAATAGGCTAATGTATGTAAAAATTCTACATACATGTTTGTTAATTGTTTTAAAAGAGAGAGTGCTTTCAGAGGATCCAGAAACATTCCTGGCCTCACCTCTCTCTTTCATTTCTCAAGCTCCTGAATCAATGATTAGCTCTCAGGCCAGATCCCCTGGAAAGCGCATCAAAGGGAGAGTGAACAGAATGGCTTATCTCTCCCAAGGAGGCTGCCTCATTAGTGTCACAGCCCCTCTGCCACCGGAAAGCCTGGATCTGGGCCAGGGCCACAAAGGCTAACAAACTCCCTTCATGTCGGCAGAGAGCAAAGAGTTGGGGTCCATCTGGGCCCCTCTCCCCAACCCACTAGGGGCAGGATCCCACCCACAGAACCCCCAGGCGCACAGCTGCATATCCTCAGGGGAAAGCTGCCCTCCCCTGCCACCTTACTGATAGTCTTCACTTCACCAAGACAGAACTTTCCCAATCCTGTGCAATGCCTGAGTGGTACATTGTATTCTGTGAGAATAGCGCCCCCACCCCCAGAGTTGTACAACAAGACCTCCATGAATCAAAGCCAATGGCTGGCTGCTTCCTCTAGCCCTGCATAGCCCAGGCACATCTGAAAGGAGTGAGAAGTGTTTTGAGGGCTCTCCCTGTCTCTTCCTGCACCTCTTTCTTGTGATCCCAGGTAGGCACCTGCTCTGAATCTTGCTCTTCCTCAGTTGCAGTCCCAGGCAGAAGGAGATCAGAGTCGAATGAGTGGTCCTTCTGCCATCCTGCCCTGACCTCCACCTTGCCACTCTCATTAGACTGGGCATTCCTGGTATGTGGTGCTCAATGTTTGTTGAATGAATGAATAAGTAAGACTCTGCTAAGATCTCTGCCAATAATAACCACAGAGATAGTTACATTATTTTAATGGAAGTTTCTTTAAAACCAAGATGATTACAAGAGCCAAAGGACTGACAACTCTACCGATGGCATGCCTAGAAGAGACCCTAGAGAAAGGAACCTTTCCAATCCTTTTCAGATGATGCCAAGCAGGCAACCGCCTCCCCCAGATGCTTGCGCCAGCCGCCTGTGGAAGGTTCGGGTAGCCTGGACTGCAGCTCTTCTAGGCAGCTTTCCAGTTGTATTCCCTGGCATAATTGTTAGGTATCTGGAGCCTATAACTTCAACACCTAGGTCTTAAGAAACATGTGGCCAAGCACAGTGGCTCATGCCTGTAATCCCAACCCTTTGGGAGGCCAAGATAGGAGGATCACTTAAGGCCAAGAGTTTGAGACCAGCCTGGAGAACATAGTGAGACCCCATCTCTATAAAAAATTAGAGGCCGGGAGTGGTGGCTTACACCTGTAATCCCAGCACTTTGGGAGGCCGAGGCGGGCAGATCACCTGAGGTCAGAGTTCGAGACCAGCCTGACCAACATGGAGAAACCCCATCTCTACTAAAAATATAAAAGTAGCCGGGTATGGTGGCGCATGCCTGTCATCACAGCTACTCGGGAGGCTGAGGCAGGGAATCATTTGAACCCAGGAGGTGGAGGTTGCAGTGGGCCGAGACCATGCCACTGCACTCCAGCCTAAGTGATAGAGTGAGAGTCCATCTAAAAAAAAAAGAAAAAATTAGAAAATTAGCTGGTGGCTTGCACCTGTAGTCCCAGCTATTTAGAAGGCTAAGGCAGCAGGATTGTTTGAGTTGAAGTAATGCAGCAAGCTTTGACTGTCCCACTGCACTACAGCCTGGGCAACAGAGTGATACACTGTCTCTAAAAAAGAAAGACAAAAAAGCAACATGGCCTGGGTTATCTGGGCAACACATTCCACACATCCTAGAGGACACTTACCTCCTGATAATCAAAATGGGCAATTCCGTGTTTCATATTTCTGAGTGCCTGTCAACAGCACACCATTACACAGCAGAGCAGGGACTAGAGTAAGGCATAGGAGGCATTCAATGTGGGTGCAAAATTTTTTTTTTTTTGAGATGGAGTCTCGCTCTGTCCCCCAAGCTGGAGTGCAGTGGCGCCATCTCGGCTCACTGCAACCTCTGCCTCCCAGGTTCAAGCCGATTCTCCTGCCTCAGCCTCCCAAGTAGCTGGGATTACAGGTGCGTGCCACCACAGCCGGCTGATATTTGTATTTTTAGCAGAGACAGGTTTCTCTGTGTTGGCTAGGCTGGTCCTGAACTCCTGACCTCAGGTGATCCACCCACCTCGGCCTCCCAAAGTGCTGAGATTACAGGTGTGAGCCACCATGCTGGGCCCATGGGTGCAAAATTTAAGGGGCCGCCAAAAAACTCAGTAAACAAGATACATACTTTAGTGCAGTTCTTTTAAAATTTTTGATGTTTTGTTCATCATGGATAATTTTGTATTAATTTTATTTTTTAAATGATTGCCTTTTTTGTTTATCATGGTTACTGAGTTTTTGGCACCCACTGGACTTTGTACGCTGATCGAGTACCTCCTTCATCTCAGTCTAGTCTCAGTTTCTAAAGAGCAGAGTGCACTCATCTCAGCTCCGATCTCCAACCAGTGCTGGCTTGTGAGAACTGGCTTGAAGAAGATTGATAGGTTGATGATTGGGCTGGAGCATAGAGTAGCTGGAGATCCTGTCTACCTCTTTCAGAAAGCCACGAAAACAGATAGGCAGGGGGCCAAGTCTATTGTTCCAAAGTTTCCACAGGCCTTGAACGGCCCTTGGGCTTTGCGGTCTGGTGATCAGAGCCGTAAAGGTTTCTAAACAATCAGAGGCCTTTGATATGGTTGCCAACACCCACATTTTCCATTCTGGGAACAATGCCATCAAGGGCCACAGCCTCAGTCCCCCACCTAAGTGAGGAAGTGTCAGCTGGTTGCTGGTGGGAGCAGGTCCTGTGAGGGCAAGGGTCAGAAGGACAGAGGAGTCCTCTTAACCTGGCTGCTCGCCTTTTCCCTCTGGTCGCCTCACCCTTTTGCGTGTTCAAAACCTGTGCTCATCTTATCTCGCCCATTCCTCTTGGCTAAAGCCAGCACACATCCTGTTCCTCTCAATGGGAGAGCTATCCTGGCAATTGCATTTAAAGGTTTTCTTGCATTGGTTCAGAATTTGCCCTGGCTCTGCCCTTATTTCCTGATCCCAGTGTAGTTTCTTTATTCAGGTGTACAAAAGAGTGAGCTATTTTGTTATGGAGGCAGAGAGAAACAACCTCAGGTTCCCCTAACAATGCCTTTAGAACTCTCTTCTGAATAACTGGGGCATCAAATTCATCAACAAAATCCCTTTGGGAGATACACCATCTGGGGACCCCCTTGAAGGTAGGTATCTGGGCTAATTTGACTGCTATTTTGCAGGAATGCAGGTGGGCAAAAGATAGTTTCCACTAGGGCAGAATGTTTTTTCCACTTTCTGTTCTTTGTTATTTTGCTTGCTTCCGGTGTGAAACCACTGAATTTCAGAATTAGATGAAACTTATAGTAAAGGTCTGCCACAAGGTCTTTGTCAACCCCATATCCTGGTGACCAAACTAGATTTCATGATGTCAATCATTTCAAAAACACAGGCTCTTCCAACAGTGTCAGCAAGCAGAAATCCTGTTCACAAACACTGTTCTAAATCGGTCTCTCTTTTTTTTTGAGACAGAGTCTCACTCTGTCACCCAGGCTGGAGTGCAGTGGCACAATCTTGGCTCACTGTAACCTCCACCTCCCAGGTTCAAGCGATTCTCCTGCCTCAGCCTCCCAAGTAGCTGGGATTACAGGTGCCTGCCACCACACCCAACTAATTTTAGCAGAGATGTTGTTTCACCATGTTGCCCAGGCTGGTCTCAAACTCCTGACCTCAGGTGATCTGCCCACCTCGGCCTCCCGAAGTGTTGGGATTACAGGTATGAGCCACTGCACCTGGCCAAATCAGTCTCTTAAGATTCTCTGAATCTCTTGAGATTTTAGCCCCTTAATGCTGACCTAATGGAGATGTGCTTCTTTTTTTTTTTTCCGTGAAAGTATTCAATTCAACTCCCACAACTCCCCAGGAATGACTAGTGGGTTTCTTTTCCCCTCCCCTCGTGTGGCCTTGTGAAGAAGCCAGGAAGTACTGCGAGCGAGCGGCAGGGCCTGGGGGAGCCCCTGTGGCCGACAGGAGGAGATCAGCCTTCACGGCACTCTCAGAAACGGAAGTGTGGGCGTGTGTTATGTTGCTGCAGCAACCAAAGGCAACCAAGCAGCAAACCTCAGATGACTGAGCTCAGCCCATTCAATGAGGGGGAGTTTTAGGTGGCGTGTGTTCCCCAGGGACTGGGCCTAGCTCAGTCGGGAAAAGTCAGCATCCAAAAGTCCTCAATGACGCAGAGGAAGCCAGGAGAAAACAGTCAATAGCTAGTCATCACTGATTTGTGGTCACAGGCGTTAGAACAGGAAAGATCTGCACAGATCAGCCCGTCTGACCCCTCGCTTTCCTGATAAAGGAACTAAAGTCCGGAAAGCACTTGCTCAGAGTCCTACTGCCAGTGGCTGTCAAAGCTAGAACCACCACCCTCATTGCCTTCTGTATACGTAGCTTTAACAGTTTGCAAACACTCTTATATGCTTTAATTTCATCTGATCCTGGACTGAGAGCAAATATTTGTATTTCAACCAAAAGGCCAAATGCTCAGTTTCCTCAGCTGAGAGGGTAATAAGAGTACTTTTCTAATGGAATTCTTTTTTTCTAATTTTCTGTATTTTTAGTAGAGACAGGGTCTCACTATGTTCCCCAGGATGGTCTCGAATTCCTGGCCTCAAGAGATCCTCCGAACTACACCTCTCAAAGTGCTAGGAATATAGGCATGAGCCATTGCTCCCTGTCCTCTAATGGAATTTTTGTTAGGATTAAATGAGTTAATCGTTTGGAGATCCAAGAGAACATAATAGAGGAAACCTCTCTTCCCTTCCCAAGTTCTGTGTAATTAAGAGCTGGGCAAGGAGAAATAAAAACAAATGGGATTGGCCAGGAGCAGTGGCTCACTCCTGTAATCCCAGAACTTTGGGAGGCCAAGGCAGGCAGATCACTTGAGGTCAGGAATTCAAGACCAGCCTGGACAACATGGAGAAACCCTGTCTCTACTGAAAATACAAAAATTAGCTGGGTGTGGTGGTGCACACCTGTAATCCCAGCTACTTGGAAGGCTGAGGCAGTAGAATTGCTTAAACCCAGGAAGCAGAGCTTGCAGTGAACCGAGATCGCCCCACTGCACTCCAGCCTGGGTGACAGAGCAAGACTCCATCACAAAAAAAGAAAAAAAAAAAAAAAGCAAATGGGATCAAAATATCAACTTTATCACTGATACATTTTATATAGGAGTCCGTAGCTTACATTTGTGGGTGAGTGAATGCCAGAATTAGGCAGGGTACCCATGCAGGCTCAGGCATGCCTCCCAGTTGGAAACTGTCCCTGTAAACAGTGGAGCCTGGGAGAGCAGAGCCTAAAGCATGCTCTGGAGGAGGATGGCTGCCAAGAGGACAGAGATGGGCTGAGCTATGCATCTCCAGTTCCTCCCCAGGCTCACCATTGAGAAGTTGCTCCTCTTTCTGTACCATCCTCTTTGCCACCACCATCACCCTCCTGGGCAGGAGTGAGTCAAAGAGCAGGGAGATAGGTCGGAAATCTCTTCCATGTGGAAGAGAAGCTTCTTCCACATGGAAGGAAACATAAGGGATGAGGAAGAACCTTTTTCCCTTCTAATAAATACATGTAAAGCACTTAGTACCTGGCGCAATAGTAAATGCTCAATAGAAGTTAGTGATTACGGGCTGGGCACAGTGGCTCACGCCTGTAATGCCAGCACTTTGGGAGGCCAATATGGGAGGATCACCTGAGGTCAGAAGTTTGAGGCCAGCATGACCAACATGGCAAAATCCCATCTCTACTAAAATACAAAATTAGCTAGGCATGGTGGTGGGCACTGTAATCCCAGTTTCTCTGGAGGCTGAGGCAGGAGAATCACTTGAACCTGGGGGGTGGAGGTTGCAGTGAGCCGAGATTGTGCCACTGCACTCCAACCTGGGCAACAGAGACTCCGTCTCAAAAAAAAAAAAAAAGAAAAAAGAAGTTAGTGATTACTATTAATACTTGAGCTATAGCTTATTCATCATGCCAGAGACTTCTGTACCTCCATTGATGTGACTTCTCTAATCATGTCTGCTCTTATTAGATGTGTGACCTCGGGAATTTTACTGACCCTCTCTAAGCCTCAGTGTTCTCCTCTATACAATGGCTATCATGATGGTACTTATAATTGGGAAGACTACATGATTTAGTGTAAAGGGCTTAGCCTGGATGCCTTAGTGGAACCTAGTTAATATTTAATAAATGGTGACTATTGTTTGTTATAAAAGAACTTGGGAGTCCAGCACAAAATAAATGCAAAATTTGCAATCATGAAACATGATTTATTCAGAAGAGGCATGTCAGCTGGGCACAGAGGCTTACGCTTGTAATCCCAGCACTTCGGGAGACCAAGGTGAGTGGATTGCTTGAGGCCAGGAGTTTGAAGCCAGGCTGGCAAACATGATGAAACCCTGTCTCTACCAAAAATACAAAAATTAGCTGGGTGTGGTGGTGTGTACCTGTAATTCCAGCTACTCTGGAGGGTGAGGCATGAGAATCGCTTAAACCCAGGAGGCGGAGCTTGCAGTGAGCCGAGATCATGCCACTGCACTCCAGCCTGGGCGACAGAGCAAGACCCTGTCTCGGGGGGGTGGGAAAAATAGGCATGTAAAGGAAAGGCTGGTTATCAGAATTAGAGCAATTGCTTCCTTTGGAGACGCAATCTAGATACCTAGGTTTATGCCCAATTTTGCCCCTGAGAATGAAGCACCAGGAGTATTGCAAAATCATCTGGGCCTTTTCCCATCACTTTCCATAAAATGAGGAGAAACTCACAGTCTAGTGTTCACCTTGGGAAGATGGTGGTATTTTGGTATTTTTGAGGCTGTGAGGTCTTTGGGAAAGAATATCTAAGTGCTCTTTCATGTGTTGAACAAAAATGGCGGCCTCAGCCAATCACAGACACTAAGAGCCACTGTCTGAGCTCCAGGGGGATGGATACTGGTTTTGTCTCACCCACTGCTTCGTCTTCAGCACCTGGCACAACGTGTGGTACATAGTACACATTTATAAAATATTTGTTGAATACGTAAGTGAATGGAGCAGGTGCCTCAACTCACAGCAATGGTAAGATGCTGCCTAAGGAGATGTAGTCTCACTTCTTTTGTAGATCTAGGTAGGGCAAATCTATGGAATATGAAACTAGAGGTATTTGTATAATCGTTGACTGGCCTTCTTGGTGGAGGTTGGAGGTGGACCACAGGTTGCTGAATAGTAACCCACAGAAATGTCGATTGTTGCTTTTTTTTTTTTTTTCTTCAAAAGCCCCTCGATGCCTGTTATTTTGAATATGGGAGCTCGAGTTATTCATACTCTATTTCTCCTGCAAAGTGAGATAAGAAAAAATGAAAAATGTAATACCTTAACAATCAGGATAAGTTATAGAAATAGCCCACTTTGAGACGAGGATAGATGTAGACCCTGGCAGATTAATCAGATTTCATCCCAAAGTCTCAGACATGCAAGAACACTACATGCACACTTTATGTAATAGCAAAAGATTAGAAAAAATGCAAATGTCCACTTATAGAGGACATAGAGGACATCTACACAAGGAATATTGTGCAGCTTAAAAAGGAATGAGTAGTTCCATTTTGAAAATCAAAACAACATATGACCTATGGTGTATATTAAGTGAAAAAACCAAAGTGCGGAACGGTGTATAGAGTATGCTATCTAAGAAGGAGAAATACAACTACATATATGTATATACCTTTTTAAAAAAACTGGAGGCCAGGCATGGTAGCTCATGCCTGTAATCCCAGCACTTTGGGAGGCTGAGGTGGGTGGATCACCTGATGTCAGGAGTTCAAGACCAGCCTGGCCAACGTGGCAAGACCCCATCTCTACTAAAAATACAAAAATTAGCCAGGCTTGGTGTTGGGCACCTGTAATCCCAGCTACTTGGGAGGCTGAGGCACGAGAATCTCTCGAACCTGGGAGGTGGAGGTTGCAGTGAGCTGAGATTGTGGTAGGTGATAGAGTGAGACTCTGTCTCAAAAAATAAATAAATATATATTTAAAAAGTGGTTATAAGTCAAACCCCAGTAAAATAGTTATCTAGGAGATGGGGAAGAGAGTAGAAGGAAGAAAATAGAAGCTAGACTTGTCTTCCCTGAATGTGCCTCATTTTGTAGATTTAACATTGGAATCACGGATATGTTTGTTTGTTTGTTTTTTGAGAGTCTTGCTCTGTCGCCCAGGCTGGAGTGCAATGGTGCAATCTCAGCTCACTGCAACCTCTACCTCCCTGGTTCAACCAATTCTCTTGCCTCAGCCTTCCGAGTAGCTGGGACTACAGGCGCATGCCACCACGCCCGGCTAATTTTTTGTATTTTTAGTAGAGACGGGGTTTCACCATGTTAGGCAGGATGGTCTCAATTTCCTGACCTCATGATCCACCCGTCTCGGCCTCCCAAAGTGCTGGGATTACAGGCAAGAGCCATTGCGCCTGGCTGGATATGTTTTACATAATTATAAAACAAAATTTAATAAAGATGGACCGGGCACAGTGGCTCATGCGTATAATCTCAATACTTTGGGAGGCCGAGGCGGGTGGATCGCTTGAGCCCGGGAGCTCAAGACCAGCCTGGGCAAGATGGTGAAACCCCGTCTCTACAAAAAAATAAAAAATTTAACTGGGTGTAGTGGCAGGCGCCTGTACTCCCAGCTACTTGGGAAGCTGAAGTGAGGCCAGGAGGCAGAGGTTGCAGAGGTGGCTCCGTTGCACTCCAGCCTGGGCAACAGTTTATTTATTACAAATAAATTGTAATAAAGATAGGGGCAAAAAATAAATTCCTAAAAACTGAATGCAATTGAAACAAATAAATGTAATTGTGTATTGAATTAGTGATTTAATTTTACAGAGAGGAATTATTTTAAGTAACTTTAAAATACAGTAAGCTGACTATCTCTACTGTAATATAGCCTGAAGATGAATAGAAACAGTATATTAGTTTGCTGGGGCTGCCATAAGAAGCACCACACACTTGGTGGCTTAAACAACAGAAATTAGCTTCTGTACGGTTCCAGAGGTTAGGTGTCCAAGGTCAAGCTGTGGGCAGTATTGGTTTCTTCTGATGCCCATCTCCTCAGTATGTAGATGACTGCCTTCTCCCTGTGTCTTCCCTCTGTGCATGTCTGTGTCCTCATCTCTTCTTATAAAGACACTAGTCAGCTCACACCTGGAATCCCAGCACTTTGGGAGGGCGAGGTGGGTGGATCACAAGTTCAAGAGATTGAGATCATCCTGCCCAACCTGGTGAAACCCTGTCTCTACTAAAAATACAAAAATTAGCCAGGCATGATGGTGCATATCTGTAGTCCCAGATACTCAGGAGGCTGAGGCAGGAGAATCACTTGAACCCAGGAGGTGGAGGTTGCAATGAGCAACAGAGCAAGACTCCATCTCAAAAAAAAAAAAAAAAAGACAGTAGTCATGTTGAATTAGAGCCTACCATAGAGAGCTCATTGAACCTTCATTGCGTCTTTGAAGATCCTATCTCCAAATACAGTCACATTCTGAGATACTTCAACGTATTAATTTGGCAGGGGGCAGCAAGGGCAGGGAGGAGACACAGTTCAGCCTGTAACAAATGTCAAAGAAATCTAAAACTGCATTCTATGTTGTAGTTGTAATATTGACATTAGTGTGTGTACAGTTTGAGTTTTAGCCCCAACTAAGGTCCCAGACACCATGAAGTGTCCCGGATTCCCTTCCCAAATTCCTGACCCATAAAATTATGAGCAAAATTTAAAAGTTGCTTAAACTACTGAGTTTTTGGATAATTTGTTATGCAACAATGGTAAGCAGTGCAGCAACTCTTTTGCTCCCTCCCAAAAAAGGACCTTATTTGGGAACATGTTAAGGGAATCTGATACCACAGAAAAGTCAGAAGAAAATCAAAAAAATCTAAAATGTGGAAATCTCTACAGTACAAATGATCTGGCTTTTATAACAACAACAAGGGTGCAAGATGGAAAAAGAAAGGGAATTTTTAGGTTAAAGAGATGAGAGCCATATCATACAAATGCAAATTCGGCGTATGGGCTTTATTTGGATCCTGATTCAGAAAACAAAAACAAAAATACTCTTCATGAGACAGTTGGGAAAATTTGAATACTGACAGAATGTCTGTTCATATTTATGGTTCATTATTTTAGGTTTGAGAATGTTATTGTGGTTACGTTTTTTTGTTTTGTTTTGTTTTTTAAGAGTCCCTATCTCTTTAAGAGTGCTTAGTGTAGGCCAGACACAGTGGCTCACGCCTGTAATCCCAGGGCTTTGGGAGGCCGAGGCAAGCAGATGACGAGATCAGGAGTTCAAGACCATCCTGGCCAACACAGTGAAACCCTGTCTCTACTAAAAATACAAAAATTATCTGGGTGTGGTGGCACATGCCTGTAATCCCAGCTACTTGGGAGGCTGAGGCAGGTGAATCACTTGAACCAGGAAGTCGGAGGTTGCAGTGAGCCAAGATCGCACCATAGCACTCCAGCTTGGGTGACAGAGCAAGACTCCGTCTCAAAAAAAAGAGTGCTTAATGTTAAATCCCAGGCTACAGAAATGGATCAGTCATGGTGCTGCCTTCTTGAAGCACATGGTCAGTGGTGAAGAAAGCATGTACACAGATGAATCATAAGGAGAAAAAGATGTTAAGTGCCACAAAAATAAATAGGGAGTCTGCCTAGGACAAAGTTTCAATGAAGAGTTTATTTTTGCAAAATCCATTCCTACCCAACAATGACTTAGACACTCTCCTCAGTATCTACACCTGAGCTTCCCAGAGGCTAGCATGATATAGTTTGAACTTGTGTACAGAATATGACCTTAAGCTACTTGAAAAACTCCGTATTGTGATGGCTGCTGCTTTCCATTATAGAGTGGGGATGACTCTTTTTTTTTTTTTTTTTTGAGACAGAGTTTCACTCTTGTTGCCCAGGCTAGAGTGCAATGGCACGATCTCGGCTCACTGCAACCTCTGCCTCCCAGGTTCAAACAATTCTCCTGCCTCAGCCTCCCAAGTAGCTGGGATTATAGCCATGCACCCCCACGCCTGGCTAATTTTGTATTTTTAGTAGAGATGGGGTTTCTCCATGTTGAGGCTGGTCTCAAACTCCTGACCTCAGGTGATCCTCCCGCCTTGGCCTCCCAAAGCGCTGGGATTACAGGCGTGAGCCACTGCCCCCGGCCAACTTTATATATCTACCTAATGGCTGGTTGTATTCATCAACTTGGGCTTTCATAACAAAATACCGTAGACTGGGTGGCTTAAACAATAGACATTTATTTCTTACCGTTCTGGAGGCTGGGAAGTCCAAGATCAAAGAGCCCAGTGATTTGGTTCTGGGTATGGAGTCTCTTTCTGGCTTGTAGACACCACCTTCTTGCTGTATTCTCTCTTAGTGGAGAGAGAGCACTGGTCTCTCTTCCTCTTATAAGGGGACTAATTCCAATACCACGACTCCCCCACCATGACCTCATTAAAACCAAATTATCTCCCAAAGGCTCCATTTCCAAATACAGTCACATTGGGGTTAGGGATTCAACATATGGATTTTAGGTGGACACGATTCAGTCCATAACAATGGTCTACTTTAGCGTTACTGAAAGCAATGATCCAGAGACCCTCAACTGCATCAGAATCACTTGGTGTGCTTTTTTTTTTTTTTTTTCTGAGACAGAGTCTCACTCTTGTCACCCAGACTGGAGTGCAATGGCATAATCTCAGCTCACTGCGACCTCTGCCTCCCGGATTCAAGCGATTCTTCTGCCTCAGCCTCCCAAGTAGCTGGGATTACAGGTGCCTGCCATCACACCTGGCTAATTTTTGTGTTTTTGGTAGAGACAGGGTTTCACCATGTTGGCCAGGCTGGTCTTGAACTCCTGACCTCAGGTGATCCACCCACCTTGGCCTCCCAAAGTGGTGGGATTACAGGCATGAGCCACCATGCCACCCCATCTGGTGTGTTTTTTAAAAAATATCAATACTAGAAAATGTGTCCCAGATTCAGTAGGTTTGAGCTGAGCCCTGGCATCCGACAGCTGACTTTTTAAATAGTTCCCTGGTCGTTCTCTCTCTCTCTCTCTTTTTTTTTTTTTGGCAGGATCTCACCCCATCACCCAGGTTGGAGTGCAGTGGCACAATTATGGCTCACTGCAGCCTTGACCTTTCAGGCTCAGGTGATCCTCCAACCTCGGCCACCCTAGTAGCTGGGACTACCACACCTGGCTAATTTTTGTATTTTTTGTAGAGACGAGGTCTCACTATGTTGCCCTGGTTGGTCTTGAATTCTGCCTGCGGCAGCCTCCCAAAGTGCTGGGATTACAGGTGTGAGCCACCGAGCCCAGGCACTTTTTTTTTTTTTTTAATTTCAACATAACACTCCTGCTCTGTTGTCCAGACTGGAGTGCAGTGGCTATTCAGTGCACTACAGCCTCTAACTCCTGGGCTGGAGCCATCCTCCCACCTACTCCCAAGTAGCTGCGACTACAGGCACATGCCACTGTGCCCAGTCCCTTGTTTTTCTCTTGAGCATCTCAAGATGAGAGTCATTGAGGAATTGCTGGCCAGGACATTGTAGCAGGGAGGGGAGGGACTTCAAATAATCAAACATTTCACAAGATCCTCTAATTTCCACTTTCCAATTTTGATTTTGGGTTTATCTTGTATTTCTTTTGCTTTTGTGGTTCAAAGCCTCCTCACTCTGGGCCCCAGCAACCACCTTCTCTTTTGGGCAGATACTAATCCCTCTATTTATCATAATCTCCCATATCTGAATGTACTCACCATTTTGTAGTCATCTGAGCTAATCCAACTTGATACCTGCATTATTTTCTTTGGCTGGAGTACTTCAGAAAGCAGCATGAAGTTTTTGAAGTTTCTTCTTTTTTTTTTTCTTTCCAGTATGAGAAAATTCTTCTTCAACAAAGGACTGAAATATTTTCTTTTCTGGTCAATATATTCAACCTCATTTAACACCTTTGCATCCACCCAATAAAAAGAAAATTTCTAGATGTTCAAAGAATTACACAAATGGTTTCTTAGAATATAAACTCCCTATAAAACTGTGACATTGCTTTAGTTCATGAAAATGTGTAACACTTTCATGGTATTAATTTCTAAAAAGTTTCTGGGCCTAAGAATAGATATCAAGGTGCTACAATCAAGTATTGATAAGCTGCAAGTTGGTTTTGAAATTTGTTGGAAATTTTCTTTTTGCCCCTTGTCTGTTCTCTGCCTGCCTATTCGCTGCTCTGTGTAGCTTCCTTGCTTCAACCCACCAGCCAGCAGTGGATGAGTGCCCTCTGACCCTGTATTCTAGGTGCCATTGGGAATAGCAGGAAAGAAAAATGTACAATCATATCTTCCAGATTAAAATGCAGATGCAGGCCGGGCACAGTGGCTATCACACCTGCAATCCCAGCATTTTGGGGGGCCGAGGCAGGTGGATCACTTGAGGTCATGAGTTCAAGACCACCTTTGTCAATATGGTGAAACCCCATCTCTACAAAAAAATACAAAAATTAGCCAGGCATGGTGGCAAGTGCCTGTAATCCTAGCCACTTGGGAGGCTGAGGCAGGAGAATCACTTGAACCCAGGATGGGGAGGTTGCAATGAGCTGAGATCCCTCCACTGTACTCCAGCCTGGGCAACAGAGTGAGACTCTGTCTCAAAAAAAAAAAATTGAAACGCAGATGAGGAGATAAGGCTATCACAAGTGAGAGATTATAAAACAGTGTAAGGTGGTATGTACAGTGATTACTATGATCTAATTTTTTCCTCTATTAGAATCTATATTCATCTACTTGTTTATTTATTATTATTTTATTTATTTATTTTTTCTTTTGAGACAGAGTCTCACTCTGTCTCATCCAGGCTAGAGTGCAATGGTGCGATCTCAGCTCATTGCAACCTCTGCCTCCTGGGTTCAAGCGATTCTCATGCCTCAGCCTCCCAAGTAGCTGGGATTACAGGCACACACCACCAAAGCCAGCTAATTTTTGTATTTTTAGTAGAGATGAGGTTTCACCATGTTGGCCAGGCTGGTCTTGAACTCCTGACCTCAAGTGATCCACCCACCTTGGCCTCCCAAAATGCTGGGATTACAGGCATAAGCCACCACGTCCAGCCAATTTTTATTTTTATTTTTTTTTAGAGACAAATTCTCACCTGTCACCCAGGCAGTACAGTGGACGATCTTAGCTTACTGTCTCCTGGAACTCCTGGGCTCAAGTAATCCTCCTGCCTCAGCCTCCCAGTGCACTAGGATTACAGGCATGTACCACTGCACCCAGCAGCCCTACTAGTTTAATTGACTAGATAAACTGAAGGATTTGTTTTCTTCATTCCTCTTTGACCAAGCATGCGGCTACCCCAGAAAGTAATATGGCATTTTCTCATGGGACTCTAATTGGAGTACTTTATTGAGAGAGGATATAACTTCCAAGCAGTGGCTTGGAACAAGCCACTCTCAGGGACATTCTCCACCCTTTTCCTCCCTTTTCTCTCTCACTTCAGTCATTGCTATTACATAAACTCAGTCATTCTTTCTCCTCAAGCTCAAGTTTGCTTATCGGCAGTACCTTTTTCCAATGGGCTGGCCTGTAGTGAGCTTTGTCAGACATGCAGGTCCTCATATACTCACCAAAGGATCCTTCAGTTCTTATGTTACCTTTTTTTTTTTTTTTTTTTTTTGAGACAGGGTGTTACTCTGTTGCCCTGGCTGGAGTGCAGTGGTGCGATCACGGTTCACTGCAGCCTTGATTTCCTGGGCTCAGATGATTCTCCCAACGCATTCTCCTGAGTAGCTGGGATTACAGGTGCACACCACCATGCCCAGCTAATTTTTTTTCTTTCGGCATTTTTGTATTTTTGGTAGAAATGGGTTTTCACCACGTTTCCCTGTCACTCCAGGACTCAAGTGATCTCCCCACCTCAGCTTCCCAAAGTGCAGGGATTATAGGCATGAACCACCGTGCCTGGCCATGTTACATTTTTTTTAAAGCAACATTTGATAATTCTCAAACTTTGAGAAAGCAAAACCATAACCCAGCATCCAGAGAAAAGCAATTTGAAAGCTGGCTAATTAGTATTTTGTTTTAAATAGCTAGCTTGTCTTGCCATTTCAAGGCACTTGGTTTAATTTGTGGCACTTTCTTGCTTATAATTTACCAAGTACACCATATTGTAGGATAGCAAGATTTAGACTCTTGGTCCTTGGTTCAGGCTCTGATGTTGTGATCCCCCTAAAGTGCATGTTTGATTTTACACATTCTACACCCTTCTCTTAATCAAGATATGGAAACAAACAAAATGTCTATTTCATACTTATCATATCTACCTTTGGAAGAAAATTGCAAGGTATAAGAGAATTCCCTAAGAAACATATCTTAAAAGATACAACCGGACTCCAGAAAAGCTGCCACCTGGGTTGCTAGACTGAACTGTTCAACAGGCTCTCCATGTGATTCCAAATGCCTTGGCCGCCACACTCCTCTTAGGACCTCCTTTGATTGTAAGTCAAATTTACATGCAACCAGTATTTCTTTGTTACTGCTTAGCTGCTTTTCTGCTTATTCCATTAAGATGAGCAATGTGACCAGCTATCCTTGGGAAGTGAGTGCTTGGTTTGGTTATCTTGCTATCATGACAAAATCTAAACTTATTTCACCTTTATAAAAATCAGTCAGAACTATGTATTTTGGGGGAGGTCTTGCTATGTTGCTCAGGCTGGTCTTGAACTTCTGACCTCACGTGATCCTCCCACCTTGGCGTCCCAAAGTGTTGAGATTACAGGTGTACCCAGAGCCATGTATTGTATGATTCCACTTATATAAAATATCCAAAATAGGTAAATCCACAGAGACAGAAAGCAGATTAGTGGTTGGCTAGGGCCTGGGGAGTTTGGGCGGAAATGGGAACGACAGCTTTTGGAGATGAGGTTTCTTTTGGGGGTGATTAAAATGTTCTGAAGTTGTTTGTGCTGATGGTTGCACAATTTTGTGAAACCAAATGGTAAAAACCATTGAATTGTGCATTTTAAATGGATGAATTGTATGGAACGTGAATTATATCCCAATAAAGCTGTTATTTAAAAGAAAAAAGTCAGGAATTACTCAGGTGACATTGAGGAGGATGTGTACATGGCTTCTTTCCACGGAAGGAGACAAACCACTTTGTATTACTGAAGAGAAAGACTCTGGTCTCCCAGCCTTCTACTCTTACTATATACACAGTTTCTATTTTGGTCCTTTTTATAGCCTTCTTGTTATAGTTAGTGAGCAACAGTTAAGTCAAAAACCACAGTGAGGCCTTGGTTACAGCTTACCCTTGTTTTCAATCAACAAAAAATATGACTAATGTCACCATGGCTCAACTCAACCACACATGTGGATTCAGGAGGCTTTGGACTTGTGCTAGGGGCTGCTGGGGCTGGCCAGCTGGAAGGACAGCGGTTAGCGGAACTTAGACTCCAGGAAGAAGATGTTGGTGAAGCCTGGGAAAACGTCTTCCGCAAGCTGTGGGTGGAAAGTCGTGGTAGAAATAACCCTGAAGGAAAAGAGAGTTCTCTGGCTTGGCCCAAAGATACAGGCTGGGAATTAGTAAGAAGAGCAGATTTTGAGGCCAGCATTCCTCTAGCTAACTTCCAGCCCAGCGCCCCTCTTCCATCCTACCATTTCATACATGACCCCAAGGGAAGCCATATCAGGTCCCTAGAGTTGGGAGAAGAGAGACTCAGGGGGAACCTGTAATGAAGTGACTGTGGCAGAGGCAGGGTGAGGCTGAAGAGCACCAGAACACAAGACATTTCTCCCCTGTCACTTAGTAACAAGGGCCCTGTGATGGTTAATTTTATCTGTCAACTTGAGGGAGGGTGAGGCATAAGAATTGCTTGAGCCTGGGAGGTAGAGGTTGCAGTGAGCCAAGATTGTGCCACCGTACTCCAGCCTGGGCAACAAAGTGAGACTCCATCTCAAAAAATAAAATAAAATAAAATAAAATAAAATAAAATAATATAAACAAAATAAAATAAAATAGGCCGGGCATGGTGGTTCATGCCTGTAATCCCAGTACTTTGGGAGGCCAAGGTAGGGGGATCACTTGAGGTCGGGAATTTGAGACCAGCCTAGGCAACATGACGAAACCCCATCTCTACTAAAAATACAAGTTAGCCGGGCATGGTGGCACATGCCTGTAGTCCCAGCTACTCGGGAGGCTGAGGCAGGAGAATCGCTTGAACCCAGGAGGCGGGGGTTGCAGTGAGCCGAGATCACGCCACTGTACTCAGCCTGGGTGACAGAGTGCGACTTTGGCAAAAAAAAATTTTTAAATAAAATCTTATTTGTTAACTTGGCTGGGCCACAATGCCCAGATACTTGGTCAAACATTATTCTGGCCCCATTCAATTGATTGAAGGCCTGAATAGAACAAAAGGCTGACACGCACCCACTCCCCAACCCACACCTGAAGAGGAACTTCTGCAGCAGGCTGCCTTTGGACTTTGTTTGCAACATCAGTTCTTCAGGGTTCACTGGCAGACTGCCTTTGGACTTGAGCTGCAGTGCTTTCCTAAGGCCTCCCTGGTAAGATTTCGAACTTGCCAAGCCTTCACAATCACATCAGCCAATTCCTTAAGATAAATATTTTTATGTGTATATATACACACATCCTTTTGGTTCTCTCTGGGAGCCCTGCTAATATAAGCAGTATTTCTCTTTCTCCAGGATTAGTCGTTGGAACAGATTGTAAGTGCAGCTCTGACCTCACCAAAAGGAGACAGTAATACAGGGACAGGCGCTTTCTGGGTAGGAGCTGAGGCTTTAATGCAGTGACTTAGTAAAAACAGCCAATCAGACAGTCCTGTGAGAAACTCTCACAACGCCTTCAACTAGATAAGGGGTACTGGGAACTCACACTTCTAGGTATGCTCATGGCCGGTGTAGCTTTGGAGAAATATGGGTTTGCTACAATTCCAGAGCAGACATGAAAAAAAGCTCATCATCACTGGTCATCAGAGAAATGCAAATCAAAACCACAATGAGATACCATCTCACGCCAGTTAGGATGGAGATCATTAAAAAGTCAGGAAACAACAGGTGCTGAAGAGGATGTGGAGAAATAGGAACGCTTTTACACTGTTGGTGGGAGTGTAAATTAGTTCAACCATTGTGAAAGACCATGTGGCGATTCCTCAAGGATCCAGAACCAGAAATACCATTTGACCCAGCAATCCCATTACTGGGTATATACCCAAAGGATTATAAATCATTCTACTATAAAGACACATGTGGCTGGGCGTTGTGGCTCACACCTGTAATCCCAGCACTTTGGGAGGCTGAGGCAGGCAGATCACGAGGTCAAGAGTTTGAGACCAGCCTGACCAACATAGTGAAACCCGGTCTCTACTAAAATAGGAAAATTAGCTGGGCGTGGTG
>NW_016806087.1:2289932-2292681 GCF_001698545.2 Rhinopithecus bieti
GCAATGGTGCAATCTTGGCTCACTGCAACCTCTGCCTTCTGGGTTCAAGCCATTCTCCTGCCTCAGCCTCCTGAGTAGCTGGGATTACAGGTGCCCGCTACCACAACCAGCTAATTTTTTTTTTTGTATTTTTAGTAGAGACGGGGTTTTGTCATGTTGGCCAGTCTGGTCTCGAACTCCTGACCTCAGGTGATCCACCCACCTCGGCCTCCCAAAGTACTGAGATTACAGGTGTGAGCCACTGTGCCTAGCCTCAGACTGGGTTTTTTAAGCACAGAAGGAATTAATACAGGGAAGTTGGTGCTCATGAAATAGTTGGAAGTACTGAAGGAACAAGCATATAGGCTGGAGCCTTCTGGAATGTCTACCTGAATGCCACAGAACAGACCCTCATTTCCCTCCCTCCAGGAGCTACAACCTCGGCCCAGATTAGTGGGCTAGAGGGTCAGGAAGCTGTCACTGGAGCTATTGAGCTCATGAACACACTGAAGTTGCTGCACTCCAGAAATGTAGAAGTTGGAATGAAGAGCCACCACTGCTGCCACCAACATGAAGTTTGACCAAGCAAGCCAAGAAAAGATGGCCAACAGCCTCTGCCTTCCTTCTGCCTTCTGCAACGCAATTGGTGAGCTGCACATCCACAACTTCAAGGGAGTCTGGGAAATGCAGTTAAGCTTTCTAGCCTCTCTAAGCTTTCAACTGTTACAGAAAGGAGGAGACTGGAATAAATGCTGAGTGCCAATTTCCAACACAAGTAGTAATTACAATGGAGTGAGTGTTATCTTGCATTGGTTCAGGGGTAATCTTGTGTTGGCTCTGTTCATCCCCACCAAGATCAAGGGCAGGGCTTATTCTCCCTTCCTTAACCATCAGGTCACTAGGGGTGCAGGGCCTTACCTACCTTCTCAACAGTTAATGAGCATTCCAGGATGTTGTAAGGAAGGACTGTTCATATGGAAGAGGGAGGACACAAACCCAACATTTTGCTCTGACTGTTAGCCAACAGACAATGTCCTGGCTGTTGTTTGCTGTCAGGCATAAGTCCTCACTAGACACCTACTAGAAGGCAACTAACACAATGGTCTGGCATAGGCAAAGGGCCTTACTCAAAAGTAGGCTGGCACTCAGTTCCAGCCCTCTCCTCCTGTCCCCACCACCTCTCTGTCCTATCACTTCCCTTATATCTCCCCTCATGCCTCAGCCTAGAGAATATTTTTCTAACCTAGGTAAGCAGCTTTGCTGTTATTCCTGATGTTTTCTCCTAAATTTTACCAATTTTTTTCTCTCCAGTTCACTAAGGATCTAGACCAGTGGTTTTCAAACTGCAGCCTACATCTGAGTCACCTGGAGGGCTTGTTAAAACACAGAACGTGGAGCCCAACCCCCAGAGGTGCTGATTCAGTAGGTCTGGGGTAGGGCCCAAGAATTTGCCTTTCTAAAAAGTATCCAGGTGATGCTGATGTGGTCTGGAGACCACACTTTGAGAACCACTGGCCCAGGCTTTTGAAACTGAAAAACTGTGCTTTGTGCTTGTAAGACCCATCTCTTACATAGGAGCATAGAAAGGTTTGTCTCTTCAAATGGGGAGATGGAATAGAAGGAAAAAAATCTAGAAGAAAAAATCAAAATCAATGTTTTAAAAATAGTATTCTAGCATTCAGGAGTGATAATATAACCCCTTTCTTATGCCTTTAATATCTGGAAGAGAGAAGCTTGAGTATTTGAAAAATCTTGCTCCTGGATGGTGCAAAATAATGTCTCATTTTCCCCTTGAGTCTTTTGTCTTTGCCAAATCTATCTTAGAGAACAAAAAGGAGCAAGTCCTTTCTCTCTGCTTTTCCTCTGTCTCCTCTTCTCTTTCCTCATGACGCTTCGGTCTCTTCTCTTACCCCTTGGCTCACCCCTCTGTCTTGATTTTTCTCACTCTGTGTTCCTGTCAGTCACTTGGAGCTATCCAGTGTTCTCCCAAGTAGAGTGGCTTAAGCTACTACTTTCAGACTGTGCTGAGTGATATACATACAATGCCTCATTGACAATCCTGCAGGATGGTATTTTGCTTCTCATTTCACAGATGAGGAAACAGATGCTCAGAGAGATCACACTGCTAGGAATTGGTGAATCCAGAATTTGAGTCCAGTTTGTTTAGCTCCCAGTCCCAGGTCCTTCCCACACGTTCATGATCTTGTGTTCTTTCGCATCCCCAGCCCACAGGACAAAAACCTTGTCATGCTCAGGGTCAGGCTCTGGCCCCAGCTGTGGGCTGAGGGGAGTGGCTGGACGTGGGGCAGGGAGCTGAAAGAACAACTGAGAGACAGCATGTAAGGAGACATGGCTTTATTCAGCAGCCCCTTTACAGGGTCAGTGTTACATTTATACACTACATAGACAATAGTGGCTGAGAGCCAGGTGGTGAGCTTCTCTGTGTTATGTCTACATGGCTATGATTATATAAGACACCGGACTGTGCGCTTGCGCCCCAATCTCACTGAGTCATTTAGGCTGTTTACCTCGACCTATGCCTGCTGCTTTATGCCTGCTCGGCTACAGCACAGCCACGTTCCTTACAGACCTTCAGATAGAGATTTGCAATGAGTGCACTAAAAGAGACTCTATTTCAGTTGCCAATCTCTGGGCCAAATATTTGTGGGATACTTCACTCACAGTAGGAACTGGAGGACCACTGCTTCCAATGGAGCATTAGAGAGAGAGAGAGAGAGAGAGAGAGAGAGAGAGAGAGAGAGAGAGAGAG
>NW_016806087.1:2294840-2318120 GCF_001698545.2 Rhinopithecus bieti
AGAGAGAGAGAGAGAGAGAGAGAGAGAGAGAGAGAGAGAGAGAGAGAGAGTGTATGTGTTCACATCTGGGACATTCTTTTTGAAAATGAACATGGTGGGAAATTACGGTCTCACCCCTCAAAATCTGACCAAATTCTCAGCAAACCCCAGATTGTGTAGGTTGTAGGAAAGAAGCATGTTATTTTTGGCAGAAATACTCTTAGTCTGGCAGTAAATTTCTTAAAACATAAAATGCTTTTAACTTCCTGTTTTGTCCTCCTTTTGTTGATTTTGAGCATTTCTTTCCAAGCAAGGAATTGTGTAACAAGATTTGAAAATTACCAAACTTTGTTAGTTTTCTTTGTTTCCTTTTCTATGTTTCTGTATACCTTATCTGCTTTAAACTTTAAACTCAAGGATTAAAGTGACTCTAAAGCACTTCGGAGTGATCCAGGAATCACATGGGGCTGGATAACAGTTTCCTAGAGCAAAGTGACAAGCCCTGAAAAACTTACTGTAGGCCACTGAGTTCATACATGACCACCTGTCAGTGGGTAGATAAGCTGTGAACCTAGGAATATGGATGCCAGTGATAACTGATCCTCACTCTTCTTCCTAGACAAAGTTTCAGACACTGTATCTTTCTGGGCATCTTCAAAAATTTCCATTCCCCATTTGCCATGTGAGTCAGACTTATGCAGTAGTTAGGAGTTGTAGACCCTAGAGGTAAACAGCTTCCTCCAGATCCTGGTTCTGCCTCTTCCTAGCTGTGTGATCTTGGGCAAATTACTTAACCTCTCTAGGGCTCGATTTCCTTACCTGTAAAATGGAAATAAAGCATATTCTTCCAGGCCGGGCATGGTGGCTCATGCCTGTAATCCCAGCACTTTGGGAGGCTGAGGAGGGCGGATCATGAGGTCAGGAGTTCAAGACCAGCCTGGCCAACATGGTGAAACCCCATCTCTGAAAAAACAAAAAAAAGCAAAAATTAGCTGAGTACAATGGTGCATACCTGTAGTCCCAGCTACTCAGGAGGCTGAGGCAGGAGAATCGCTTGAACCCGGGAGGCAGAGGTTGCAGTGAGCCGAGATCCCGCCACTGCACTCCAGCCTGTGACAGAGTGAGACTCCATCTCAAAAAAAAAAAAAAAAAAGCACGTACATTCTTCCTAGGGTTGTAGTGTGGCTCAAACAGATGCTTACTTACAGCAGTCTCTGGTGTACAGCAAATGCTTGATTAAAGTTGCTATTCTTGGCTGGGCACGGTGGCTCACTCCTATAATCCCAGCACTTTGGGAGGCTGAGGTGGGTGTATCGCTTTAAGTCAGGAGTTCAAGACCAGCCTGGCCAACATGGTGAAACCCTATCTCTACTAAAACACACACAAAAAAATTAGCCAGGCATGGTGTTGTGTGCCTGTAATGCCAGCTACTTAGGGGGCTGAGACAGGAGGCGGAGGTTGCAGTGAGCCGAGTTCGCACCGCTGTACTCCAGCCTGGGTGACAGAGCGAGACTCCGTTTCAAAAAAAAAGAAAAAAAAAACAGCAAAAAAACTAAACAAAAGTTGCTATTCTTATCATGAATTTGCTTTTGTCTTGTGGTGTCAATTAGATCACAATTATGTGAATATATCTATGAACATCTTCCTGGCTTCTAGACTAGTAAATGAACTCAGAAAGTCCTGGTCCTTACCAAAGATGGGTGGTAGTAGCAATTCCTCCAACAATTTGCCCCTCATCAGCAACATGTGTCATCCTTTTAGTTAGGCCTCCTTTGCTGCTCCATGTCACAGATTAAAACACAGAGGCAAAAGTCAAAGGTTAAAATACCTAGTTTGTCTTCAAAAGGCCTGCTGTGAAATGTGGGCTTCCATGGTTCCAATCTACTCAAGGTGGCTTGGAAGCCATGAAACCTCAATCTTGACTCTGCCATTAACTAGCTGTGTGACACAGGACAAGTCACTTCACTTCTCTGAGCTTTAGGTCTCAATAGTAAAATAAAAGGCTTGAGCCAGAACCCTGTGACGTGGGGCTCCCTAGATCTTGGGGAAACCTGTAGACATCTCAGTGAGCTGACAGAGGTCTGCACTGAGGTATAAACTTTGATATTGTCAGCCATTTCTACTGACAGTGAAGCCAGCTGAAGTAGTAGAAGCATAAATAGGAGAGGCAGAGATGACCAGTTTTCTTTTGTTTTTCTTTTTTCTTGAGACGGAGTCTCACTCTTGTCGCCCAGGCTGGAGTGTAATGGTGCAATCTCAGCTCACTGCAACCTCTGCCTTCTGGGTTCAAGCAATTCTTCTGCCTCACCCTCCCAAGTAACTGGGAGTACAGGCTCCTGCCACCATGCCCAGCTAATTATTTTTTATTTTTAGTAGAGATGGGGTTTCACCACTTTGGCCAGGCTGGTCTGGAACTCCTGATCTCCAGTGATCTGCCCACCTCGGCCAGCCCCTGAAAGTGCTGGGATTACAGGCGTGAACCACCGTGCCCCTGCCAGAGAAGACCAGTTTTCTAATGAATGGTGTCCAAAGGCTGGGCCCAGACCCAAGGCCTGTAGGGAGGCAACACAGCTGAAATCTGCACAGTCCCTTCGACAAACATACCATGTATGGGACAGATGAAGGGGCAAAGGAACCTTGAGAACCCTTGGCCAGTGGTTAAGAGTATTTACCTAGCATCAGCAAGATCTAGTCTAGGTTCAGCTTAAAGCTGTGCTATTTACTCTTTGCGTGATCTTGAGCAAGTCAACCTCTCCCAGCCTCAGTTTCTCCAAGTGTTGTGGTCATAATTAAATGAATTTAAGTAGTGATGTACTTAAGACAGTTCCTGAGACAGACTGAGCTCTTAACTGCCATTAATTACTGCTATCAACGTGAATATTCGAGCAGCACCAGCTAATGGGAAGGAGGAGGATCCAGGATTGTGTGGGTGGGTGAGAGCAAGCGGGGAACTAACCTGGCTGGCTAGACTGGCTCTGGGAAAGGTAACCAGGTGGGCTGAGTAGATAAGGCAAGCTAGGATCTGGTTCAGTTGATTATCAGTATCTTCAGGGGGCAAAGTAAGCAGCTGGAATGATTGTGAGAGAGTCAGGATAGTAGACCAAAGTCAGGAAGGAGTCATGGCTCTTGAGCAATTGACTTAATCCAAGCAGAGCCCCAGCCAGTAGGGACTGAGGAAGGCTGGAGAGGAAAGTATATTGGCAAAGAGGAAGACAGGGTGATTGAATCTCAGCTGAGGGCTGGGTCCAGTCCTAATAAGGGAAACTGAGGCACAAGGGCATCCTAACGAACTAAGTCACTGCAAAGTGGACTGTCAAATAGAGGAAGGAAGGGGAGAAAAGGCTGTGATGAAGTAGACCTCGAACTCTTAGAGCTCTGTTGTAGCCCGGGAGATAATTACCAGCCTGCTAGGGCTGGCAGGGCCGGTGGGGCTGAGCCTTCCGAAGTTCTTTCTAGAGCAGTCATGGTCACCAGTGACTCCAGCCAGGTTATTCCTCTCTTGCACCCACCCATCCAATCAGAGGGCAAACTGCCCTGTGCCAGACCAAAGCTCCTAGCAATCTGATACTCTGGTGCCCAGGGAAGTGAGAATGGTCAGTGCAGGAGTAAGGAGTAAGCAGTATGGTGACCACTCCTTAACAGTGGCAAGAGCCTGTACTTGGAAGAAAAGGACTTTTCTTATCTGCCTAGGACAAACCTGTAATTTGTTACTAGAAGAGAGCTCCTGGGTTTGCTCCAGCTGTCTGCTCATTTTTTTGTTTTTTGTTTTTTGTTTTTTTGGAGACGGAGTTTCGCTCCGGTTGCCCAGGCTGGAGTGCAATATGGCAAGATCTTGGCTTATCGCAACCTCCGCCTCCCGGGTTCAAGCGATTCTTCTGCCTCAGCCTCCCAAGTAGCTGAGACTGCAGGCGCCCAGCTAATTTTTTGTATTTTTAGTAGAGATAGGGTTTCACCATGTTGGCCAGGATGGTCTCGATCTCCTGACTTCATGATCCACCCACCTCGGCCTCCCAGAATGCTGGGATTACAGGTGTGAGCCACCGTGCCTGGCCTTGTCTGCTCAGTTTTATAACAACTGCTGAAGCAAAATGAAATGGAAAGGTTGGAGTGTAAGAGTAAATAAAATGACTTGGCTTGCACATTTTGTGGAGTTTCCCCAAATAGTTTACCAAATATGAAATGTTTCGGGCTCAAATGGGATTTTTTTGTTTGTTTCTTTCTTTTAATTTAGAAGCAACCCTGAATATTTGACCCCTGGTATAAATTGTGTTACCAGAAGCCTGGAAGTTTGTATTTCAAATTTCCTGTCATTTTTAAATTTTTTAATGCATTTGTTTGTAGTCATTCACTAATCATTTAAGGAAAAAAAACACTATCTGGGATGGATAGCAGTTTTTCTAAATTTCATAGGAAATTTTTTTACCTGTTTATAAGATTTTGATTTACTTTAACATCTCTTTAGGACATAGTTCATAATATCTACTGCTCCCTTATATATCACTACATGATTTTGGCTTCAACTTTGTTTGAATTTATTGAGCTTTTTTCTGTTTATGTTGCCTGCGAGCCAACTGCCTACATAAAGCACTCCTCCACTTCAGTTTTGTGCTATAGGATTTCATCTACCCAAGTCTGAAACAAGTTCCCAGAGGAATTAACTCTATCTCCTTACTAACAAGATCTTTTTTTGTTTGTTTGTTTTTGAGATGGGAATCTCGCTATGTCACCAGGCTGGAGTGCAGTGGCGATCTGGGCTCAGTGCAACCTCCACCTCCTGGGTTCAAGTGATTCTCCTGTCTCAGCCTCCCGAGTAGCTGGGACTGCAGGCACGCGCCACCATTCCCAGCTAATTATTTTTTATTTTTAGTAGAGATGGGGTTTCACCATTTTGGTCAGGCTGGTCTCAAACTCCAGACTTCCAGTAATCTGCCCACCTCAGCCTCCCAAAGTGCTGGGATTACAGGCATGAGCCACCATGCATGGCAAGCAATGGCCATTTCTTTTCATTTTTTTTCTAATAGAAAGTTTCAAAGAAATCTCTGGAGCCGGGAATGGTGTTGTGTGCCTATAGTCCCAGCTACTCAAGAGGCTGAGGTGGGAGGATCACTTGAGCTCAGGAGTTTGAGGTTGAAGTGATTGTACCACTGTACTCCAGCCTGGTCACAGAGCAAGACCCTGTCTAAAAAAAAAAAAAAAAAGTTTCTGGTTTGAAAAATGGAAATAGGGGAAGCTGACTTTCATCTTTATAGATTAAAACCTTTCAGTACAGGTTCTAGGCTTTGGGTTTTGAGTTTTGTTTTGTTTTTTTAGTTCATGGTCATCATCCAATAATTTAAAAAAAACCTGTCATGCTTCTTACAGTATAAACTACATTTATTTTATCTTGCAGTATAAACTATATCTGCTTCATTATATCTGTATTATTTTCTTTTTTTCTTTTCTTTTTTCTTTTTTTTTTGAGACGAGTCTCGCTCTGTGGCCCAGGCTGGAATGCAATGGCACAATCTCAGCTCACTGCAACCTCTGCCTCATGGATTCAAACGATTCTCCTGCCTCAGTCTCCTGAGTAGCTGGATTACAAGCAAGCGCTACCACCCCGGCTAATTTTGTATTTTAGTAGAGACAGGGTTTTACCATGTTGGTCAGGCTGGTCTCGAACTCCTGACCTTGTGATCCACCCGCCTTGGCCTCTCAAAGTGCTGGGATTACAGGCATGAACCACGGTGCCCGGCCATCTGTATTATTTTCTAACTCTCTCCTGGCACAAAAATTTCAATTCAGGCACAAAATCTGAGAAGACGGTTTAGGGACAAGGGGATAAAGATGATTCCTTTGTGGATTTCATCAAAACATGTTTTAAAAGTATTGTGCTGTTGGGCTGTTATTTGTTTTTGAGGTGGAGTCATTCTGTTGCCCAGGCTGGAGTGCAGTGGCACGACCTCGGTTCACTGCAACCTCTACCTCCCAGGTTCAAGCGATTCTCCTGCCTCAGCCTCCCAAGTAATTGAGACTACAGGCACGTACCACCACATCTGGCTAATTTTTGTATTTTTAGTAGAGACAGGGTTTCACTATGTTGGTCAGGCTAGTCTTGAACTCCTGACCTCAGGTGATCCGCCCTCCTTGGCCTCCCAAAGTGTTGGGATTATAGGCGTAAGCCACTGTGCCTGGCCAGGCTGTTATTTTTGGAAGCATGATAATTATATAGGCCTAAAGTTTTATGTAAATAAGTAGAATATGTATTTTAGCAGTTAATAGATTTAATTTCATTACCTATTAATGAAATACAGAATGTTCTCAATAGTTATTTTGGCTTCAAATTGGCTTTCTGCCTTCATGATTTCTATTATATTTAACTGGCCTAAAACCAGCTAGAAAAGACTACATTACAGCTCTAATTTATTGGTTTCAAATCTGAGCTTTTATAAAGGTCTATTTTATGGACAAATAATGTCCACCAAAATAAACTACTTAAAGCCTGGTAAACATTTTTTTTTTTTTTTTTTTTGAGATAGGGTTTCATTCTGTCACACAGGCTGGAGTACAAGTGCCGCCATCACTGTTCACTGCAGCCTTGACCTCCCGAGCTCAAGCGATCCTCCCACCTCAACGTTTCAGGTAGTTAGGACTACAGGTATGCCACCATGCCTGGCTAATTTTTGTATTTATTGTAGAGACCCAGGTCTCACTATGTTGCTCAGGCTGGTCTTGAACTCCTGGGCTCAAGTGATTCTCCTGCTTAGGCCTCCCAAAGTGCTGGGATTACAGGCCTGAGCCACTGTGCCTGACCTAAACATCTTGATCTCAGCATTTTTGTTAGCCTGCCTTTAGACTTTGTCATTATAAAGAGATTCCCTTTTGATTTTTTTTAGAAACAGCTTAGGAAGTAAATATTGGTAGATTCATTCTTGGTTGCCAAAGTCTATTTGCAGATGATTGAAAGGTAAGAATTTTCATTTTTTTTTGAGATGAAATCTCACTCTGTCACCAGGCTGGAGTGCAGTGGTGCGATCTTGGCTCACTGCAACCTCTGCCTCCCAGGTTCAAGCCATTCTGCTGCTTCAGCCTGCTGAGTAGCTGGGATTATGGGTGTGTACCACCATGCCTGGCTAATTTTTCTATTTTTAGTAGAAACGGGGTTTTGCCATGTTGTCCAAGCTGGTCTTGAACTCCTGAGCTTGAAGTGATCCACCCACTCTGGTCTCCCAAAGTGCTGGCACTACAGGCGCAAGCCACCATGCCTGGGCTAGAAATTTTTTTTTCTAATTGAAGAGTAGATGTAAATTGTTTGCCTAGACTGTTTAAAAACATGTTTAAAATAGTACTTCCAGATCAATGATGAGAATGTGTCCTGAAACAGGGATTATTACTGATTTAATTCTGTGCTCCTGAAGTTTATTTTAAAAATAGCATATTATCAAGGAGATAATCCTAGATTGTGTGGGTATAGTATGTGCATTTCTATATGTATATAGCAGTCATAAAGTAATATTCTGGGCACCACAAATCTAAAAAACTTCCAAGTCATGGAATCATAGTAGAGATGTCAAAGGGAGGGAAAGGGAGAGAAAAGGGTGAACTGAAAAAACCTGATAGTATTATTTCTTCCTGCTCAGGGTTGATAATACAGTAAAAGAGATTTTATTACATACAACTAGAAAGGACCAATTAGCGTGTGGAAAAAGTGTTCCTTTGCATAGTCAAATGATAGGCAGGCGAATATAATTTCACCAGAAATTACTATAGCAAGTTTCAATAAAGGACTGCAGAACAATAAGGCCTTGTTAATCCCATACTGGTCTATTCAAACAGTGTGTAATTCAAAGCAATTGCTGCTCCCTGGGCAGGAATTTACAATTGCTACATTTGAAGGGAGGATAATGTGTCATTCCAAGGGGAAATCAGGTTCTGGAAAGGGCCTCCTGGCTGCAGAGCTCTATGTGTCCCCAAACAGCTCCACAGCAGGCCAAGTTAAACAAAATAACTGAGAACCACCCTGTGAAGTAAGTCTGCTTTGAATTGACCTGTATTTGCTTTGCTCTCTCCTGCCTTTTTGGTGAATGACAAAATGTCTCCAAAGCAACGAGCAAGAGGGGAAGGCAGAGAAACTCAGACCTGAATAAGCCATTGCTTAGAAAGTGACTGCCCCCACTAGTGCACAGTGGCTCATGCCTGTAATCCCAGCACTTTGGGAGGCCAATGCAGGCAGATCACTTGAGCTCAGGAGGTAGAGACCAGCCTAGGCAACATGGTGAAACCCTATTACTACAAAAAATGCAAAAATCAGCTGGGCATGGCACATGCCTGTAGTCCCAGCTACTTGAGGGGTGCTGAGACAGGAGAATTGTTTGAGTCCAGGAGGTTGAGCCTGCAGTAAGCCATGTTCACACCACTGCACTCCAGCATGAGTGACAAAGTGAGACCCTGTCTCCAAAAAAAAAAAAAAAAAAAAAAAAAAGGCAAGAAAAAGAAGACTCCTCCCACTCTACTCAGCAAGGGCATACAACTTCATTCAAGAGAACTGCAGCCTATGTGTACGGACTGTATGTATATTTAATTGATAATGGTGATGAATACAGAGCACCATCCCTGAGCATAGAAACACTGGACAAAAGTCAAACATGAGTCAACTGCAAGAGGAGGCTTGAATCATAATACATTTTGAACAATTATGGTCAATAATCCTTCAGAGAACAACCCTTCAGTTTTATGTTGTCATTGTTGTGCAATTAAATGTGAACAGCTTAAAATTCCATACTTTTTAAAAGCTCGGCTTTGAATTCCAATGACTAATCCATGCTCCCAGGGACACCAAGCTATGTCAGTCCTCCAACAACATATTGTGAGGCCATGCTGAGCTGCTAATTCCTGTGGACTAGCTAATTAGGTAAAAAATTAAATTAAAAAGGAAAAGGCTGGGCATGGTGGCTCATGCCTGTAATCCTAGCAGTTTGGGAGGCTTAGGCAGGAGGATCGCTTGGGCCCAGGAGTTTGAGACCAGCCTGAGCAACAAAGTGAGCCCCTGTCTATACAAAAAAAAACAAAAAATTAAAAAAAAAATTAGCATGGTGGCACACACCTGTGGTCTGAGCTACATGGGAGGCTGAGGCAGGAGTACTGCCTGAGCCCAGGAATTGAGGCTGCAGTGAGCTGTGTTTGTGCCACTGCACTCCAGCCTGGACAACAGAACAAGACCCCATCGAAAGAAAAAGGAGAGGAGAGGAGGGAAAGGGAGGGGAAGGGAGGGGAGGGGAGGGGAGAGGGAAAACTCTAGAGGTAAACTCATTATGCAGAACCCACTGGTGTGCTATTTTTGACCTGAGAACTGCCTATTAGGTGCTCAGGAAATAAATAAGAATCTTAGATGAGATATCCCAGCAGATTAGGATTCAAAAGATATGTCTGAAATTCTGGGCTGCCATAACACGTAGTAACATGCACATAGCATTAAAAGCCTGTGTGGCAGAGGCATTTATTGCTGATCAAACATCCATAGGCTTCCCCATCTATCCCAGTTCATCTGTAGTTTGTTCTGTCCAACTACTGAGACAGAGGTGATATGTGTCCCTTCCAGGCTGAAGTATAGGACACGTGTGAATTCTCTATGCATTCTCTCCCTCTGCGGCCAAGATGGCGATGGCCCAAGGCTCCAGTGATACAGCTGCAAATGCCAGAGCCTCTATCAACCAGGGTTCTTAAGCAGAATTCCCATCTCCACTTCCCACTCCACCACCAATCTGTATGTGTCATGTAATGAAAACATGAAATAAACTTTTACTGTGTTAAGCCAAGACTCCAGAGCTAATTTGTTACTGCAGCACTGTCTATGCTAGTACAGCTGCTTTTCTACATCTTTTTGTAAAAAGGGAAACTCCATCTGGAGAAAGGATGATGACCAAGTCACACAGCCCTTACATGAGCCACCAGGTCACCTTTGCATCATGTGTCCCAAATGTGTTTCCATCCCTCAGTTGTTGCTGTTCTTTCAGGGAGTGGTGATGTGGGGAAAAGCCCTGGTTGGTTGGGGGTTGGTATCTGACAGTCCCTTTCTGATGATTTCTCTTTATTCACCAGCCTCCTCTTGGGATTTCAGGCTTGCTAAACATATGGTACAAATCAGTAAAATTATTCATTGTGGTTTTCATTTGAGTGAGCCAGTTTCCGCTCCTAAGAAGTGTCTTAACAAAACAGGAAGTTTTTCTTGGATCTAGAAATGGAAGTTTGCCTTCTGACATTAGCTGTTACCAACTTCTACAAATCTCTGTTTTCCTACTTCCCTGTCAGAGGGTGGGGCACATAGAAGAGAAAATCTGGATTCCTGTAGTAGAGTTAGGGATGACTGAGTTGGGGAGTGGGTGGAGTGTAAAATGGCAGCTTGACCAGGCTGGGCCATAGTCACTCATGTGACCTCTTTATCTCTCACCTTTTCCCCAACTTTGACCTTGGGAAAGAGGTATCAAGGAGAGTGTGAAGGACGGAGGAACGCTACGGATACTTAGTGGCCACTCCTCGACAGTAACCCTTCACCTATGTATCCCAGCTGATATTTCTCAAAACATGTTGCTACGCTTCACTTACTAGGTTCCATTCCATGGGGACAGGGAGCATGTGTGTCTTGTTCTCAATACCTGACACATAGTGGGCATCCAAGAATACTTAAAGGAATACAGGCAGGAATAATTGATTTTCACAACTATCTTGGGGATCAGAAAAATCAAATGTAACTAATTTCCATTTTACAGATGGAGAAATGGAAACATTAAGATTTTAAGTTTGGGAGGCCGAGGCAGGCAGATCACAAAGTCAGGAGATCAAGACCATCCTGGCCAACATGATGAAACCCCGTCTCTACTAAAAATACAAAAAAATTAGCTGGGAGTGGCAGTGCACATCTGTAGTCCCAACTACTCAGGAGGCTGAGGCAGAATTGATTGAACCTGGGAGGTGGAGGCTGCAGTGAGCCGAGATCCAGCCACTGTATTCCAGCCTGGCGACAGACCAAGACTCCGTCTCAAAAAAAAAAAAAAAAAAAAAAAAAATTTTGTGGGGGGGTCAGGTGCAGTGGCTGACGCCTGTAATCCCAACAATTTGGGAGACTGAGGTGGGTGGATCACTTGAGGTCAGGAGTTCGAGACCAGCCTGGCCAACATGGTGAAAACTTGTCTCTACTAAAAATATAAAAAAATTAGCCGGGAGTGGTGGCAGGTGCCTGTAATCCCAGCAACTTGGGAGGCTGAGGCAGAATTGCTTGAACCCGGGAGGCAGAGGTTGCAGTGAACTGAGATTGCACCACTGCACTCTAGCTTGGGTGAGAGCGAGACTCTGTCTTTAAGAAAAAAAAAAAGATTTTAGGTTACTGATTCAGGGTGACACAGGGTCAGTTGGTCAGTGAAGAGGTAAAAGTGAAATCCAATTCTCCCAATTTCTATTTTCTTTCAGTTGTATGACAGGTTAGGTGTAAAATCCTCTCCCTACCTGACATACACAATAGTACTGGCCATTTATCATCATCACCATCATGACGGTGGTGATTGACATTATATAATGTCAATCAGCACCATGAGATTGTATGTTACACGTCTACATTTGTTTTAGGAAAGTCTATCAGGAAAGACATCGAAATCCTACCATTATTATGACTGGGTATAGAGTCTCATGATGTTAATTCTCAAGTTCTTACTGATTTGTATGTTCTGTTTTTCCCCCAAGAATAAACATGTACTACCTGTGCTATCCAAAAATAATAGAGGGTGCAAAACAGCCTCCAGTTTGTTTTTTTTTTTTTCTTTTTTTGAGACAGGGTCTTGCTCTGTCACCCAGGCTGGAGTGCAGGGGCACAATCTCGGCTCACTGCAACCTCCACCTCCCAGGTTCAAGCAATTCTCCTGAGTAGCTGGGATTACAGGTGCCCACCACCGTGTCCAGCTAATTTTTGTATTTTTAGTAAAGGTGGGCATGAGCCACCGTGCCTGGACAAGCCTCTAGTGTTCAACATGTTCTTTACATAGGGAATTAAACAGGCTTTTAGCCCAGCAATTTGAATATTAATCAGGTATGTTTGGAGGGGTAAGCCACAGGAAGGGAATCCTGGCAGAAACTGCTTATCTTCCAATGTGTACTTTTCTTCTTATTTAATGGAATTTTTAGCTGGATACACAGTCACCCAGTTTCCCAGCTTCCCTTGCAGCCAGATATGGTCATAGATGGGAGTATAAGTGATGTATAAAACATCCAGATTTTTTCTGGACCAGGGTCTCACTTTGTCACCTAGGCTGGAGTACAGTGACAAGAACATGGCTCACTGCAGCCTCAGTATCCTGGGCTCAAGCAATTCTACTGCCTTAGCCCCCCATGTAGCTGGGACTACAGGCACACACCACCATACCTGGGTTATTTTTGTAGAGACAAAGTTTCACCCTGTTGCCCAGGCTGGTCTCAAACTACTGAACTCAAGTGATCTGCCCACCTCAGCCTCCCAAAGTGCTGGGATTATAGGCATGAACCACCGTGCCTGGCCCAGATTGTTAACCTTAAAAAGGAGGAGTGTCTTCATCTTAGCCCTTTCTGCTGGAACACAGATGTGAGGGTGGGAGCTGAAGCAGCTATCTTTTTTTTTTTTTTGAGATGGAGTCTTGCTGTGTCGCCCAGGCTGGAGTGCAGTGGCTGGATCTCAGCTCACTGCAAGCTCCGCCTCCTGGGTTCCCGCCATTCTCCTGCCTCAGCCTCCCGAGTAGCTGGGACCACAGGCGCCGCCACCTCGCCCGGCTAGTTTTGTATTTTTTAGTAGAGATGGGGTTTCACCGTGTTCACCAGGATGGTCTCGAACTCCTGACCTCGTGATCCGCCCGTCTCGGCCTCCCAAAGTGCTGGGATTACAGGCTTGAGCCACCGCGCCCGGCTGAAGCAGCTATCTTAAGCAGTGAAATGGAAGCCATGTATCGAAGGTGGCAGCACCAAGAGAAGGAAACCAGGCCCCTGACATTACTGAACTGCTACTCAATTTTGGCATCAGTTTGTTACAGTTGTTGAACTCCTATCCTAAGTAATACCAGATCTAAACATTTAGCAGAACAGTGCTCTGACTTCCTAATCGAAAACAAATGTGTTCTTTGGAAAGAATGTACAACTGCATTAGCCAAGCTTTCTTTTGTTTATGGGCACAAGGACCCAATTGTACCTCAGTGATCAAGAATGAGTCCTTAATCCAGGGCATGTTATATAATATGGATGGTAAGGAAACTGCAGAAATTCACTTGGTATTTTCAGCAGATCATGAATGCTTGGGCACTTGGTTTCTGACTCTTTCTGCCCGATTCTAACCACCCCCTTCCTCCTACAGACGCAATTCAGAATTTGTGCATGTGGTGCAGAGTTTTGTGTAGGAGGGCTGCCTAAATGAGCCTTCTTGCCATCTGGCTTCTTGGGCACTGTGGAGAACTCAAGGCCACATCTGCCACTTAGTGCAAAATCAAATGTATTATTGAGAATTATAATGGTTCACGTATTAACACACAGAATAAGTTGACTGTGGATAAACCATAGAGCAGAAACTTTTTTAAAAAGCAGCTTTAAACAACAAACATTTATTATCTTACAGTTTCTTTGGGTCAGGAATCTGGGGTACAGCTTAGCTAGGTGCCTGTAATTTAGGTTCTCTCACAAGGCTGTAGTCAAGGTGTTGGGTTTCCACCTTTTCATCTGAAGGCTCTCCTGGGGGCGAATTCACCTCCATACCCATTCATGTGGCTATGGGAAGGTCTCAAGTCTTCTAGCAAACAGTAACTATTTTTTTCTTTTCTTTTTTTTTTTTAAGACAGGGTCTTGCTCTGTCACCCACGCTGGAGTGCAGTGGCACAATCTTGGCTCACTGTAACCTCTGCCTCCTGGGATCAAGCAATCCTCCTGCCTCAGCCTCCCCAGTAGCTGGGACTACAGGTGCCCGTCACTATGCCTGGCTTCTTTGTAATTTTTGTAGAGATGGGATTATAGATGTAAGGCACTGTGCCTGGCCAGCAGCAACTTTTTAATAGGAATTTCGAACTTTCTGAATTCTTAGGAACACAAAATGTACTTACCTTTGAGTTGAGGTTGGTCACTGGCCAGAGGTTTCAGCCAGTGATTCTGGTCTGTGACCTTCTTGGGTCATGCTGAGCTCCCTTTATACTATATACACAGAATGTCACAATTTATACAGGAGTTGGTCTCCAGCCCTCTTAACCCAAGTACTTAACAGCTCTCCTCTATTCATGGAAGCTTGCAACCCATCTAGACTACTTAAAGATTAAAATAATACCTGATTGAATTCTGCATTATATTTCAAAGTTTTGTCTGAGAACCCCTCACAACTTCGGAGGCCATTCTCTGATGCCATGGTCAAGGCACTTGATATTACTTCTTTTCCCATTTTCAAATGAGGAATCTGAAAATCACACAGCAGCTTCAGGATTTTTTTTTTTTTTCCTAAACTACTTGATATGTGAGTCTAAGGATTTAAACCTTCCTGTCTGAAGCCAAAGCCTATTGTGTTTCCAGGCCTCAGTAAACAGAGTTGGTCCAGAGGCTGGAAAAGTCATTTGACAGCATTCCAGCCCTGTCAGCATCTTCACTGAGTAGCTTTGTTATTTGCTATGAACAGTTGTAAATTTCCAGAACTGCAGGCACACCCATATTAAAGTGTTCATTACTAAAATGCCTCATAATGCCAAATGCAAATGAACAGTGATTTAGAGTCCCAGTGGAATTCTGTCCCTGGATCCCCTCCACTAGCACAGATAATTGAGAACTGACTTAAATGAAATTTAGTCAGATCTCTCAAAGCTGACCCCTTCTATCATTTAATGGAACGTCTCAATTGTGGACGAAAGAATGGTTGATGCTGTGCTTTAAGCTACTTTTAAAATGTGAAACCTATTTTGCTAACGGAGAAACGACACTTTTTTTAAATAACAGGATTTCTCTAGGCCCCTAAGTTTTGCTGAAACTCAGGAAACACATATGGACAACTATCTAGTTATAGTTCTTCCTGTAAGTCTCAGAAACCATAGCTTCTGATTTAGTGCCCCACCGGAACTGCAGACCTTAAAAAACAAAAATCCCACTGGGATGAAAGAGGCTCACTTGTTTTCAAGTTGTGGCCCTTCCACCCCCTGGGTGGCTCCTCCTCCATGTCTGTGTCTGTGGCTTTGATTTATAATCTTCCACCTCCACAAGCCTTGGCATTTACTGGAATCCTACAAAGAGGTTAAGGTGTAAACCAGGAAGAAGCTTTTAAGGACAAGAGGGAGTTGGGGGTAGGGGATGGGGTAAGAAAAGAGAGTTAAGGAGAGGAAAAGCAATTGTAAGAGACCACATGGGTAGTATAAGTGAATGAGCACACGGGCAGGGAAGGCCCTGGCCGATTGAAGGACTGCTGAATGTGGTTTTGCCCGCCAAGGCAGTTCCTTTGGTTCTGTGATACAGCTTCCAGTGGGAGAGCTCCTTGTCCAATGCACTGTAATCAGGATAGCCAGTGTGTGAACCCCCTCCTGCTTTGTCAGAGATGGAGTCTCGCTCTGTCACCCAGGCTGGAGTGCAGTGGCCGGATCTCGGCTCACTGCAAGTTCTGCCTCCCGGGTTTACGCCATTCTCCTGCCTCAGCCTCCCGAGTAGCTGGGACCTCCCGGTTAGTTTTTTTGTATTTTTTTTAGTAGAGACGGGGTTTCACCGTGTTAGCCAGGATGGTCTCAATCTGCCGACCTGTGATCCGCCCGTCTCAGCCTCCCAAAGTGCTGAGATTACAGGCTTGAGCCACCACGCCCAGCTTCAAGGTTTTTTATATGCTTGCACAGCCAGCTCTGTGTTCCCAGCTGTAAGGCCTGGGATTTGCAGTTTATCCCCTGGGGGGTAAATAATAGGAGCTGCAATCTTCTGCCAGAAAAGAACTTGCTTCACCAGCTTGGAGGCTCAGTTGATGATGAACGCAAAAGGTTTTCTGGAAAATAAAATGAGATACCCAATGGGCCAACGTCTGAAAACTGTGAGGTGCCAAGTTAATGTGAGTTATCACAGTTCTAATAATTATCAGGGTTAGGTAGGTGGGTTTTCTTGAAAAGGAGGAAGCCTCAGAACTTATGGCTTAGTGCCTGAAGGGAGCTTCACGATATTCCTTGCAGGAATTTCTGGAGACACACAACTCAAAATTTTCCCTTTGGAGTTTCTGATACAGTGTTGAAGCCACAGGTTCTAGAGACAGACTTGGGTTGGAAGTCTGGCTCTGCCACTTATCTGTATGAACTAGGAAAATTCTCCCCTCTGGAAAATGGGAATACTCTGTTACTGGATGTGGTTGTGAAAGAATTAATGTATGTTAAATGCTCAGTATAGGGTATAAGCATTAATAGAGGCACAATACATGGTTACCTGTATCATGTACCTCTCATGAGAAAATTGGTCTGGTTTAGCACTGAGGCAATGGAAGGGGAGACAACACTGTGTGTGACATGTCTAATATAAAGCACACAAGAAAAATAAGCAATGGGGACATTTATTACATACAGGCCCAATCAAAGATTCTGGGGACTTGGGGTGAGAAGCACCCAATGCTTTCCTCAAGCAACTGGGTTCTTGGAGAGCCCAAGAAGTACTGGTATTAAGTACCAAAGTCTATGTCTGTCAGTGCAGGAAAAGAACTATAGATGGTCATGTAGACTATGTGGAGAGAAGGTATCTCTTGGAATGTGTCTGAGGAAGTAAATTTTAGCTGTATAGCCTATGCAATGCTGAAAATGTGTGAGAGTGGATGAGAGCAGGATTCTAAAACCTACTATTCTCATTGTCAGTAATGAGTCACAAAAGTCACATATGAAACACATAGTATAATTATGCTGCTCATTTGCACACGGGTAACAAATCTTGTCCAGTCTGTTCCAAAGCTATAATCCAAAAAAATGGCCTTTAAGGCTTCTGCCTCAAACAACAGAAAGTCAAATCCAAATACAAATTTTTATACTTAAGTATTATTTTCTATCATTCTTCATCTTGTTTTCTAACCATTTAGCTTGAACATAAATACAAATATTTGTCAGTGTTCAATTATATGCACTGTGAAGGATGCAAAGGAATTTAACATGTTCCTAGACTTCATAATTGGCATCAATTGACTCAGCAAAAGGGAACTAAAGATGAGCAGCAAACCTAAGTCTTCATTCTTTATTTTTGGTTCCTCTTTAACATTTTCCACTTTCCTACTAGCAGATTATGACATCTGAGTCAAGATTACTTATCTTTAATCATGTTAGTACTGCCTCGATCTATTTATATGTAAGAGCAGCTAGCACTAATCGAGCTTCTACTATGTGCCAGGCATTCATGTCACAAGCATAGACCATTCAGTTCTCAGAACCCTATTTAGTATTTTTTATCGTTCTCATTTTACAGATGAGAAAATTGAAGCCTATAGATTAAAGAACTACTGTGAGGTCACAGCCTAATGTCTCATGGCTAGGAAATAACATGTAGATGGAAAGAGGGGAGGTGCACTGAGATTTACATTTCTTCTAGCTGCTTGGAGTATTAGCAGCTATGCTATGTCATTTTAAGATACTGCACTAGAGGGCGCTAAATACACAAGCTTTAACTGTTTTGATAATGCAGTTCCCACAGTAGTAAAAGATATATAATTGGTAATGGATGCAAGCCAAAAAGGCCCTCCCAAAGAATATGATGCAATTTATGATAACTGAGAAGCTGTATTTCTGTCCCCTCAATTAAAAAAACCCCTCAAACCCCTCATTCGGACCGGGCCGCGGTGGCTCAAGCCTGTAATACCCAGACTTTGGGAGGCCGAGACGGGCGGATCACGAGTCAGGAGATCGGAGACCATCCTGGCTAACATGGTGAGAACCCGTCTCTACTAAAAATACAAAAAACTAGCCAGGCCGAAGTGGGCGGGCGCCTGTAGTGCCAGCTACTCGGGCAGGCTGAGGCAGGAGAATGGCATAAACCCGGGAGGCAGAGCTTGTAGTGAGCTGGATCCGGCCACTGCAATCCCAGCCTGGCGACAGAGCGAGACCACTGATCATCCAAAAAAAAAAAACAAAAAAACCCGTCATTTTATATTGAGCAATATTTATATTTTGGTCCCTGTAACTTGATATTGGATTGCTATTGCAAAGTACCTTTCAGTTAGAAGTTTTAATTTTTCCTTGTTCTGCCTGCTGAATGACAAAGGGAAAGGGTAGCCTGGATGAAAATAAATTTTAAAAAATTGCACTGAGATACACTGTATCTTTTAACTTTTATTTAGCAAAGTTAAACATACATATATTTTGAAAGAGAGAAAAAGAGGAACTCACCCAACCCTCATATCCAAGAGCTTAAAATCAAAGGAACTCAAGACCCATCGTCAACTTCAAATGCCAGTCATTATTTTAGAGGTAACTCAGATTTCTAAGTAATGCTTCCGTTTCTCGATTTATCAAATAGACATTATGTATTTTGTTATCCTACATGAGAATTGAGTAGTTAACAGAACACCCATCTCTTATCGGTAACAAAGATTTACAAAATAACTTTTGTTTTTCATAACTACAAAAGCAATACATTATCATTGCAGAACATGTTTTTTTAAAAAAAAGACAAAAAGTAACAAAACTCTCCATTATCCCAATAAGCAGAGGAAGTTATTACCATTTTAATGCATATCCTTAACATATACATGTAAAAGGTACATATACACATAAAAATATGTTTAACAGAAATTACTTTGTACACAATATTTGATTGAACTATATATGATCTTTCTTATTCTTTCATTTTATTGTAGTATAATTAACATAAAATGCATAAATCTTAAATCTATAAATTTTTACATTATATAGAAATGTATAATTATATACTCCATGCTCCCTCCCAATCAATGCTGCCTCAAAACGAACTGCTCTTCTAATTTTAGAGCTTACCTCTTCTCATCTCTATCACCACAGATTAGTTGTATTTTTAAGCTTCATGTAAAATTTTCCATGTCAACTTTGAAAACATGACAGTTACAAGTTCTAAGGAATCTCCAGTTCTCCAACTGGTGTGGGAATAAGATAATTTGACTCCACTGTGAATTGTGGTTACTGATGGTATCACTGAGTCTGTTACGGGCCAACGAGAAACAGTCTGAAGGGCCAAGAATTTATGGCCCTGCAGGGATTGCAGAAAGAAACCAAACCCAAGTTCACAATTCAGCCTGGAAGGAGAAAGTTCTATTACTCAGTATCTCAAGACTAAGCGGATCATAAATGGTGTCACAAGTTTGCATTTTTTTCCCTGTGGAAGATAATAATCTTTTGTATGTTTAATTCGTTATCATCGCCTTATAAATTATCACCAGCAAACTACCACAGTCATCAGTGCAACTTAAAACAACAAAACTAGCATTTCTCACTTGCTGTTTTTTAAAGACACCTCCCATCATCTGCACCTGGTCCCCAAACCAGCTGTCCATGAGCAACGACGAATTAAAACGGGGGTGGGGGAGAAGGGGTGTAGGGCCCAAGAGTTGGGGAGCATTATGGCTTGCTGTCAAGTGGCAGCCTAAGATGTACTTGGGAAGATGTTTCATATCCATTTTCCCTGTGAAATTAAAAACGTGATGCTACCAAACCTTTGCTTGTCCACCACCCTTAAGAGTACAAAACCCTGCAAAACGGAGTGAGCCAATTTGAATAAAAGCGGAAACTTCTTAGGAATTAGCAGCCCGAAAGGCTGCTTGAGAGATGGCAAACATATTGAGGAGTTCTCAAACAGCTGCTCTCTGATTACAGGTGGGAAAAGGCCATTCCTAGTGCCTTCTCCCACGGGCACAGAGAATCAAAGGCACTTTCCATATTTAACACGACTAATACGTCATTGGGCAAAGAGATACTCAATACATCTCCATAGCTTTTCCTTACTTTTACTTAACCTTTATGTCGGATACTTTATGCCTAGTATTGTTCTAAGCGCTTTGCATGCATCATCTCATCAACCTAATAAAGAAGCTCGGATAGATTAACTTTTAAAATCTGGATACAGCTGGGTAAGGTGGCAGAAGAGTTGGAATTCAAATAAAAGCCAACCCTACAGCAGGGCCATTATTGCTCCTGCCTCCCCTAGCTTGATCACGAAAAATGAGTGGTTCTTCCATCTGGGCACACAGGACAATGGACAGGCGGGCTGCTGTCAGGATTTACCGAAGATGGCCGCTGCGCTGGGCTTGGAGTGAGAGCTGAGGGTGTCCCAGACAAAAAAGTCGGGAGTGGCAGCCGACTGCTTTTTTGGAGGCCAAAAGAGGAGAAAACGGTTAAACGGAAAAGGTGAGTCAAGAGCAAGAGCAAGAATAGGAGAAAAGGAAAGCCCCGACCCCCTTAGCCGCAGAAAGCGCTGGGCGGAAGTGAGCTGGCCTAGGACGCGCCCTGCGTGGAGGTAGACCCGCGCGGCGGAAGTGCGTTTCTGAGGCTCCTCCTGTAGGATGCGGAGGAGGGACTGAGCTTGCGCGCGGGCCAGCTGTCCTCTCTTCTGATCCCGAAGACAGGATCGGATTACGGATTGTTGCCGGTTAGCGCGGCCCTGGGGGTTTCCGGTCCCTGGAGACGCGCCGCACCCCTGCAGTTTACTGGGCGCTCTTCTGTCACCCGCTTTCCGACCCCGCCCGGGGTATTAAGACCCGGGCAGATAAGGCCCCTCTGTCCCGCCTAGCGGCCGTCTTTCCTACGCTGGAGGGCGGCTAGGGATACGCCCTGTACCATGCCGGCCAGTCTGGATGCCCTAACACCAGGCCCCGATTCGCTCTGGCCAGCGGGCATGCGGCAAGTTTGCCCCCGCAGCGCAGCCGCCCACAACTCGCTCTTCCAGAGGAGGAGCTAACGTTCGGACTTGCTTGGTAGTTTACTAGGGCAAAGTACCACCCCACCCCGAGCAAGCAAACCTCAGGGAAGGGGCTCCTTCTGTGTAAAGTGATCGGCAGGCCTTACAGTGGATCTTCGGTATCCATAGTTATATACCAATCATTATCTTGTCTACCTCATTTGGACTGTGCAGAATGAGATGCCAATAATATATCACATCCACAAAAGGTCAAAACTGGGATATATATAACCTCTTTCTCTTAATTAGTCAGATTGACCTCAAAGGGGGTTCTCAGGGTTTCTTACTAAAGAAAAATGCCTCCCAGTGGGTTTTCATCTGAGTCACTTATAAGTGAGCTAGTTTCTCCAACACCAATTGAGCTGGAAACTAGAATAACTGAAACACAACGTATTCCCGTCCTGAACAAGGTGCTGAAATAAGTTACCAGCCTCATTACTTACCAGCCTTCTCTCAGAACCCTAACACCCCTTACAAGGGATTTCTAACTAGGAGTCCGTAGGTAAAATTTAGAGGCCGGGCGCGGTGGCTCAAGCCTGTAATCCCAGCACTTTGGGAGGCCGAGACGGGCGGATCACGAGGTCAGGAGATCGAGACCATCCTGGCTAACACGGTGAAACCCCGTCTCTACTAAAAAAAAAAATACAAAAAACTAGCCGGGCGAGGTGGCGGGCGCCTGTAGTCCCAGCTACTCGGGAGGCTGAGGCAGGAGAATGGCGTAAACCCGGGAGGCGGAGCTTGCAGTGAGCTGAGATCCAGCCACTGCACTTCAGCCTGGGCCACAGAGCAAGACTCCGTCTCAACAAAAAAAAAAAAAAAAAAAAAAAAAAAAAAAAAAAAAAAAAAGAATGTGTATTATGTAATACACATGTAGAACATTCTGAGATGGGATCCACGGGCTTTTTGGGGCTGTCAAAAGGCCCACGGCACAAAAATAGTTAATCTGTATACTTGAGGGAAGAAAGAAGCATCTCTGGAAGTAACTTATTAAGCTCTAAGCTCATTCAGGCTTAATTTCTGGGAACTTTTAACAAATGAAGCTTATGGTCCTAGCCAGTAAGAACGACCACTCACTCCAGAAATCATACTGAGATGTTGCCTTTCCCTATTTTCCACTCTCTACTGGCGCTCAGATGGTTGGTTCTTAGTTATACTTTGGTTTCATAAAATCATCATCAGAAAATGGAGACTTTTCATCAATCACGTCTTAATCTATACTTTGGGGGTGTTTAAAATATATATTCCTTATGTACAAAGAACCTGGTTTTTCCACTTCTCTAAAGACTCCTTTCCAGCTATGATCAGGGTTCACAGGATGCTAACGTAATAGCCCATCAACAGTCATTTGAGAGCACCATGTTTGTTTATACTGAACCCACCATGCAGATACTTAACTACTTAGAAAATTTTGTAACTGCTAATCCTTTTCTCATTTTTAACTCATTGGCCAGGTGAATTCTCCCCCCCCCCCCCAAATTCTCCTACCTCCAACAATTAAACATCTTCATATATATGTATACTTTTTTTTTTTTTGAGACGGAGTCTCACTCAGTAGCCCGGGCTGGAGTGCAGTGGCCGGATCTCAGCTCACTGCAAGCTCCGCCTCCCGGGTTTACGCCATTCTCCTGCCTCAGCCTCCCGAGTAACTGGGACTACGGGCGCCGGCCACATCGCCCGGCTAGTTTTTTTGTATTTTTTTTTAGTAGAGACGGGGTTTCACCGTGTTAGCCAGGATGGTCTCGATCTCCTCACCTCGTGATCCGTCCGTCTCGGCCTCCCAAAGTGCTGGGATTACAGGCTTGGGCCACCGCGCCCGGCCGTATAGTTACTTTTAATCATGTAATTCAACAGGAATAGAGAGGACGGGGACTATGAAATCTCGGCTGTGCTGCAATTATGTCTGCAGCTCAAAATAGATGTTCTTTTCTCCCTCTCTTTTGCTAGGATTGCACTGTAAATTCATAGCTCTTTAAAAATCATTGCTCAAATATGCCCCCCTCTTTACCACTGTTCATGTTAATATCTGCATTCCTAAAAGGCTTTTAAAAATGAAACTACTGGCCAGGCGCGGTGGCTCAAGCCTGTAATCCCAGCACTTTGGGAGGCCGAGACGGGCGGATCACGAGGTCAGGAGATCGAGACCATCCTGGCTAACCCGGTGAAACCCCGTCTCTACAAAAAAATACAAAAAATTAGCCGGGCGAGGTGGCGGGCGCCTGTAGTCCCAGCTACTCGGGAGGCTGAGGCAGGAGAATGGCGTGAACCCGGGAGGCGGAGCTTGCAATGAGCTGAGATCCGGCCACTGCACTCCAGCCTGGGCGACAGAGCGAGACTCTGTCTCAAAAATAAAATAAAATAAAATAAAATAAAATCAAAAAAAAATAAGATAAGATAAGATAAGATAAGATAAGATAAGATAAAATAAGATAA
>NW_016806087.1:2321218-2350106 GCF_001698545.2 Rhinopithecus bieti
CACTGCACTCCAGCCTGGGCGACAGAGCGAGACTCTGTCTCAAAAATAAAATAAAATAAAATAAAATAAAATAAAATAAAATAAAATAAAATACTACTCTGCTCCATACATAAATGAGGCTAACAGCTAACAGTACACCATTTAAAAAAGGTGGGAACATTGTCTTCACTGCAATTTCAGCATCTCAAAAAACATCTTTTCATTACAGTTACCTTTTAAAAATGTAGGACTGATTTGATGTTGACTTGGTACATTGTCCAGAATCTACAGTAATTTTGATGCAGGTTGACTCAATGTCCATATTTTAAGAACCACTGGTTTAATGATGATTCCACTGGTTGGAATCATCTCTTTGGCTGGTCCCAGGATACACCAAAGGCAGTAGGTTGTGCAGAATCAGATGGAAGATACTTACGGAGGCATGAGAGTCACCAAGTGAACCTTTTATGCAAAAGGACAAATTTGATTTGGAATTCTCAAAGTTCTATTTATTACAAAAAAAAAAAAAAAAGGAATCCAGCCAAATGAAATGAGCTGGATGGAAATTTGTCTTTCCATAGAAAAACCTGTTTCACAAGTGCTTTGTTATTCGAATATTTAACGCATTCGTATTTCAAGTTTATTAAACCAGTTTAAATGCTCCTCCACCTACTTCTGATTAAAACTTTCAACTCTTTACTTGGTTAATGTTGACTAAGGACCTCCATGTTGAGGGGAAAGTGCTGGGGTTAAGCAAATTGAACCTCTGCAGGCCCAGACAGGACCTTAATCAAGATATAAGAGGCCAAGTGTGGTGGCTCACACCCATAATCCCAGTTTTGGGTGGCCAAGGTGGAAGAATCGTTGGAGCCCAGGGATGTTGAGGCTGCAATGAGCCTTGATCACGCCACTGTACTCCAGCCTGAGCAACAAAATGAGACCCTGTCTTAAAAGAAAAAACAAAGACCCTGAACTGCAGTCACACTTTCCTAAATACCTAGTAAAATTAGCCGGTTAAACATGGTAAGATGTTCCCCAAAGATTTAAGGCAGATGCTGTTTTATATATATGGTTGTGTCCCTCTGTGACACGAAGTTACAGGGTTCTTTTTACCAGTAGTCCTGTACCCAGTGGGACTTTGCAAATCAGCGTCATATGGTAGAGAACAGAATCTAATCACATTTCCTACTTCCTAAGCAAGTATCAGAATATACTTGCTAAGCTTGTATACTGCCCTCAACTGCTGTATTTGTTTTTTTTCTTCTTCTTTTTTTTTTTTTGTGATAGTGGCGTCAAATGCTAAGTTGTTCTGCATAAGAAGTAAGAACTACAAAGACTAGGCAGCTTACAGTGAGAAACAAAAGCTGAGGAGAAACAATACTGCCTACTTAAATTTTTTTGGTGGGTTTTTTTTTTTTTTTTTTTTTTTTGCTCTTAAATCACACACCCAAAAAGCTTAGGTGATAACTGCAAAGGATTTTGTTGGGGGGAAAAAGGGGAGGAGTACTTTTGCAATTTAAACATCCTCTGTAATTTCTCCTGTAAAATCATTCGTAAAATAAACATTACTCATTAGTGCCTCATGAAGTTCTCCTTTTGGGGAATGTGATTAAACACCCTTTATTTTAAATTTTGGCATAGGAGTCAAAAGCTGCCCAAGGAGGGCAGCTACCTATGGGGTGTGCATACATGCATGACCAATATTTAAGTCCAATATAGCTTTGATAATTGTTCTATAAAATGTTTATGCCTCACTGAAGAGTCTGTCGTTTTAAAAGAAAATCTTTACATTTATTGTATCCAGTTGCCTTTATTAGTAATCTGCCAAATAAAAAAAGTATTCATAGTAATTAGTTACTCCATTGCATTAGAACAGTAACTTAGTACCATTTTTGAAGACTGTTTTCCCAACAAGGAGGCATTAACATTTATCCAATTACTTTACTCTCTTTGAAAAGCAAGCATGACGTAGGCCTCAGCTCACAGTTTACTTAGCTGATTAGCTTCCATTTCTCTTTAAGGATATTGACTATGTGACACTTCCAGTTGGCACAACCAACTACCTAGCACCAGTACGTGAGATTATGTAAAAATCCTACCAGATTATGTACTAAAATAAAGTCAACATGTCTATTTTCTAGTTGCGTGTGATTTATCTTTTCTTTCTATGTCACTAAGATATGTGTAAGAGCCCTAAACTTCAAACATTTTTACATGTTAATATAAATTTAATGGTGGCATATTATTCCATCTACTGGCTGGGACATGGTATATATAATTATTTGCCTATTAATTGTTTCTGAATATTTGTATTCTGACTCTTAGCTAAGCTGGCTTCCCTCTTTTCTAAGTACTGACTGAACTGAACCTTTGATGACCAGCAAGGTCTCTGGCTTCCAAGTGCAATTTGAGCACTATTTATTTTTAGAAGTCTTAAGTCCAAACTATTTCCTTTAATTGCTCTTGTCCAGAATACACAACCTTTTTCTGTATAGGGCCACATAAGAAATACTTTAGACTTTGCAAGTCAGTCTCCCTCACATATTGCTCTCCCTTTCCCCTTTTAAACTCTTTAAAAAGTCAAACAAACAACAACAAAAAAACCTGAAACTAGAAGTTTTAAGTTTACTGCCACATGGGTACAATCATATACTTACGTCGATAATTTTATAGTTTTAAATATAACATCTCACGTTTCAAGTATCTCCTAAAACTTGCCATTGTAATTCTAGTTGCTAACATAATGGACATTATAACTTTATGAAAATATTCCTGTAGAATTAAAAATAACACTCGAAAAAAATTAAGGTTGTTTCTCAAATAGCTTACTTGGTTAAAGTCTACTTATGTAGCAAGATACAAGTCCAAATAATATTTGCTGTTTGCCACCTACCTAACCAATTCCTCATTTTACTCATATTTTGTGAGACAGAATCAACTTAGGATATTGTCTTCAGTTCTAGGGACCCAGAGGAAAAGAGCTGACCGAAGATGCAATAAACGGCCCCAATATACTGTGGCTATTTAAACAGAAATCAATCAGCTGTTAGGCAAACTAATGGGTGCAGAAGTAGGGAGAGGGGTTAGGCAACACTGGACACCTTAGAGCAGTGGTTTCCAACCTTTTTGGCACCAGGGACCCGTTTTGTGGAAGACAATTTTTCAACGGACAGGGCAGGGGGATGGTTTCAGTATGAAACTCTTCCACCTCAGATTATCAGGCATAAGATTCTCACAAGGAGAGCACAACCTAGATCCCACACACGTGCAGTTCACAACTGGGTTCTCACACCTATGATAATCTAATGTGGCCACTGATCTGACAGGAGGCTGAGCTCAGGTATGATGTTCACTGGCCCACTGCTCACCACCTGCTGGTGTGGCCCGTCAGGGGCCGGGATTGGGGACCTCTATCTTGGAGGGTTTTAGGCGAATCCTAAATAGTATGTCTCCACTAATTACTTGCTTAACGCAGCAAGACTGATATTTGTGACAGCCCATAGACACATCTGCTCTCTTAAGATGTATAATGTTTCACAGGAATTTTAATGGGGTGTTCTTGTTCATATATTTGGCACTTGTGTAAAGTTTGGTCCTAGAAATAGAGAGATACGAGTCTCCAGGGACAGCAAAAACAATCGAATGGTGAAGAAGGGAGGCCATATTTTCTTTTAACACCCTTAATTCCACCCTTATCTCTGCTCTTCGGTGCTTACATAGCACATTATTTGTAACTGTAGTCTAAATTATCCCTTACTGCCTCTTTGATGAGGAAGAATGATTAACACAATGGAATGTTGGAAGGTTTAAAGTCTATACCTCATTTGTCCTGGTATCCTTGAATTTACTAGTCAGGAGGGGTTAAAATATAGTCATCTTTAAAAAAATCTCTCCCCTTTTCACTTCATGTTATTTTATCCATATACTCATAAGCGCAACTGCATTTTCTTTTGCCTTAACAGTTACAGAATCCCACAGGGAATGGTCATGGGCTATTCTGGTTTTCAATCTGGGGAAACCCTATACTTTATTTAAACTTGAATAAAACAATAAAGTCCTCCAAACTAATATGTGATTTCTGCCCAGAGCTCCGAAAGTCAAAGTAAAGAAATTCAACAAAGTGAGGGTAACACAGGAAGTAAACATGACTTTCAAGGTAGCCAAATGCCCCATTATCTAAATAATGATGCCCATCAATGAACAAACAAGATTCCCACTGTCCCCATCTACTATCCAGTGAAACACAGCCAATTTGACAACTTGTGCAGGGAAAGACTCTGTTTAGCTTATACCTTGAACCTAAGGGAAATTAAATTGCACATTTTCTGTTCCTGGCTAATCTTCTGAATAATGTACTGAACACGGTACGAGTTAAGAATAAAAAATACCTGTCTGCAGTCTCAGAAACAATCACACACAAAACATCTGTTTATTTCCAGACTGATGAAAGATTAGAATTTTTGGTCTCATGTATTTACTATATTGTTTCATATACTTATCTATATGCTTTGGCTGTATAAACTTGTTGAAATAGTTTGTGGCTCTTTATATTTAGCTTTTATAAATAATTGAAAACCTAATGAATGCTTATTTAGTAACCAATCTAAACCGGGGACCTCAAACATAGGGTGTCAAGTAATCTGGTTGTCTAATAAATAAGCAAGTTGTCATCTTTCAGGCTGAGGGCACATCAACCAAGCTAAAAGACGTATGTAAAACAAAAAAACAAAACAAAAACAAAAACATCTACCGAACCAGCATATAATACCCAAGGTTAACTATATAGAAAGTCTAATAACATTCAGAAGGTGCTTGATGAATATACCAAACACATGTGGAATTAAATGAAAATTATTTACTGGCATTAGGACTAAATTTTAATGTCAAATTTTAAAATGGCCCATTAAAGTCCCAGCTCATGACATCTAAGTATCTGAAGATCCACTACTATTCTTTTTTCGAGACAGAGTCTTACTCTGTCTCCCAGGGTGGAGTGCAGTGGCATAATCTCAGCCCACTGCAACCTCTGCCCACTGGATTAAAGCAATTTTCGTGCCTCAGCCTCCTGAGTAGCTGCGATTACAGGTGTGTGCCACCACACCCGGCTAATTCTTATATTTTTAGTAGAGACAGGGTTTCACCATGTTGGCCACACTGGTCTCCTGACCTCAGGTACTCCACCTGTCTCAGCATTCCAAAGTACTGGGATTACAGGCCTGAGCCACCACACCGAGCCAGATCTGCTATTCTTTTAAGTTACCAGTATTAAATTAAGTGATGCTTCTACTCTTGAGTTGTACTTCAGGATCTAAAGTTATTGGTTTGACCTTTAGGGAAAACAGTAACCGTAATAAAAAGATCACAATGTCTAAACATCTTGCAGTAATTCATTGTGAAAGTAGTAGGATGAACTCTTACTATGCTTAAAGTAACAGCTGATAGCCCCCTCCACCTTTTTAAAAAATGCTTACGGCTGGGCGTGGTGGCTCACGCCTGTAATCCCAGCACTTTGAGAAGCTGAGGTGGGCAGATCACCTGAGGTCAGGAGTTCAAGACCAGCTTAGCCAACATACTGAAACCCTATCTCTACTAAAAATACAAAAGTTGGCCGGGTGTGGTGACACAAGCCTGTAATCCCAGCTACTTGGGAAGCTGAGGCAGGAGAAATGCTTGAAATCGGGAGGCAAAGACTGCAGTGAGCCAAGATCTTGCCAGTGCATTCCAGCCTGGGTGACAGAGCAAGACTTTGTCTCAAAAATAATAATAAAAAAAGATGCTTATATTAAGTGGGGTGGGGGAAGGAGGGATATATAGAAGTTGGTTAAGTGGTACAAAAGTAAAGTCAGAAGGAGTAAGTTCTACTATTTTACAGTACAGTAGGACAATTATAGTTAATAATTCATATTGTATATTTCAAAATAGCCAGAAGATTTGTAATGTTCCCAACACAAAGATAAATGTTTGAGGTGACAGCTATTCCAACTACCCTGATTTGATTATTACACATTATACAATTATGAAAATATCACATGTGCCCCTAAAATATGCACAAATATTATCTATATCAATAAAAAGAAAGAAGCAAAGTGTTACATTAAGTGGGGAGTTTAGAAATAAAGCCTTCTCCCTCTCAACAAATCTTAAACACTCCTAAGAAGAGATAGTTTCCGGGCTAACAAGATTTTACCTGTTTGACAAGAAAAGTTTAGTCCATCAGAATATTCCAATTTTCTTTAAAAGAAAAATCCTCTTTCAGTGGTAGGTAGCTAAGACAAACTCCTAGAGTTCTATAATTTGGTCACTTTGTTTTTTTTGTTTAGGATTTAATGTTTGAAAAACACTTCTGCTAGAAAGGTTCTACTTTTGACTTCTTAAAAGTAGTAAGACTGGCCTTAAAGTTTATGCCGTAAACAGAAAAGCTAAAATGGGTATTAGACAGTATAACTGAGTTTACTCATAGCTAGGCTTCAAAGTGCCTGACTTCAAGGTGACTTGGAAATTTACTTTGTGTCTGCCCCTCATTTACAAAAATAAAGAAGCCAAGGAGCTGGTTTATTTCAATCTTTAGGCAACTCCTCTAGGCCAATGATTTTACAATCTAACATTCATTTACTATTCTAAGAATTATAGATATTATTAATAATATACACAAGGGTCAAATTTATTTGAATGTGTAATTTTAAATAGAGGCGACCCTTGAACAACATGGGTTTAAAATGATTTAAACTTATACATCCACTTATACACAAATTTTCTTCTGCCTCTGCCACCCTGAGAAAGACCCCTCCTCTTCCTCAGCCTACTCAACGAGATTAAACACCTTTATGATCCACTCCTACTTAATGAACAGTAAATATATTTTTTCTTCCTCATAATTGCAACCTTTGCTTCCCAGGTTCAAGTAATTCTCCTGCCTCAGCCTCCCGAGTAGCTGAGATTACAGGCGCCAACCATTATGCCTGGCTAATTTTTATATATTTTTAGTAGAAATGGGGTTTCACCATGTTAGCTAGGCTGGTCTCAAACTCAACAGGACCTCAACCTGTCACCCAGGCTAGAGTGCAGTGGTGCAATCATAGCTCACTGCAGCCTTAAACTCCTGGGTTCAAGCAATCCTCCTGCCTCAGCCTCCTGAGTAGCTAGGACTACAGGCATGTACAACCATGCCTGGTTTGTAGAGACAGGGACTCACTTTGTTGCCCAGGGTGGTCTTGAACTTCTGGGCTCAAATGATCCTCCCGCCTCAGCCTCCCAAAGTACAGGGATTACTAGCCATGAGTCACCATACCCAGCCCATTTGATTTTATCTAGTTACTTTATTGTAATAAGACAGTATATAATACATGTAACATACAGAATATATGTTAATTGACTATGTTTATTGGTAAGGCTGACAGTCAACAACAATTGACAGGCTATTAGCAGTTAGGTCTGTTTTTGGGGAGTGAAAAGTTATATGTGAATTTGACTGCATGGGAGTTGGGTCAGAGACCAACCCCTGAGTAGTTAAGAGTCAACTGTATATGCTTGGAGTTACCACAAAAGGAAACTGATCCAGGATACTTTATTTTTAAAGCTGAGAATGAATGATGATACTAAAATTAGAGAAGTATTAGTGTTGAAGCTTTAAATAAGTTTTACTAAGAAAAATTAACACATGTTCCCAGAGCCAATCCTAAATATCACCCATTAGGAGTGCTAAAGATTGAGGGTGAGTTCAGTGGAATTTAAATTTTCATAGCAACCTGCACCAAACATCAACTTAATCTGTACTGAAGTCTATGTTAAATGCACACCTGCATCCCAGAAAGGAGGCCTTCTCATTCTCAGGTAATCAGAGTCACTTCAAAGATAACTTTTTAATTACAGAAGAAACGGCTCATGGCAATAGTACCTCCAAACTTCTCAGGTTGGATGTCTAATATTACAGTAACACTCCCCCAAAAAGAAATGAAAATATAATGTCTTTGCACTGTTGCTTTCCATAGACATTTTACAGAAGCAATTTGTTCCACGTATCAAAGTGTTATCAATGCAGCATTTGCAAATTAAATACCTGGGAATGAGGGGTTTGTCAAAATGCAGATTTTATAATAGTGCAGCATATCGTTCTTCAAAAATTGCTACACTGTAAGAAAATTACGAATGATGATATCTAACATCTTGTTTCTGGGACCTGTGGGTAAGAAGTCTAAGAGTATTTTAGTAAGTTTCAAAAATGATTATGGTGATCAAACTGGCTTGGGAACTACCAACTTGCAGCATTTTAATATGCCCATAGTAGGGAAACTCATACTTTATGTAGTACCTACAACTACCACTTTGGAAATCTGTTGGTATCTATGTAACAGATTACATCAACTTATTTACTGTTGCAAAACTTAGAAGTGACTTTTAACTTAGTGCCCAATCTTTCCAAAGAATACAAACTTGCTCGCGTTGTGGAAGGGATTAGTTAGCAGATTGATGGACTCAACTTTTTAAAAACAGGTATTAACATCATCTACCGTTTATTGTAAATCATTCAGAATCTCTGTGCAGACGGACATGTATTTTTACCAGTGCCATTTTGGGCTGCAAATCTGTTTAGTTCCTATGAATGTTGCTGCATGTTGGTAAGTGTTGATGTCTCTGCATCCATATTTGCAGGACAGTATCTATTCTTTTGAAATGAGATGCCAGAGAATCTACCTGAACTTTCATCCTGTAAACAGGGCCATTGAACTGTTAAGGAAAGTGAACTGTGGGAAAGTTCTCTCCTCTAAAGTTCCCTTGAACTTAAAGCACCTTTACAGTTGCAATGGACACATGAGTACCAGGGTATGTTTCATGTGGGATTACTAGTCTTTCAAGATAATTGTGCCTGATGAAACCTAAGAGGAATAGATGCCCAACTGTTTTCCTGGTATTATTTTTTCTTTACTAAGGATGGCTATGTTCTTGGACATTAATCATCATTAACTACAGAAATGCATCTCTAACCTTTCTTCTCTTTACAATCTAGGTTTAGGAGCTATTTTGCAGGTTTATACTTACACCAAAGAGAACAAATCCCAATTAATTCAAAATTTACTTAAGCACTTACTATGTCCTAGGTACTAATGCAGGCACTACCAGTTTAACAATAAACTGAATCCTTTTATCTGAGGGAGACAATGCAAGTTAGATATTCTGCTCTTCAGGGGCTAATACTCTAGTACTGGGGTTCCCCAACACCCTCCCCCACCCCACCACACAACAAGAGGTGAGCTGTGAACAAGCATTACCCACCCCCAAAGCTCTGTCTCCTGCCAGATCAGCTGTGGCATTAGACTCTCATAGGAATGTGAACCTTCACATGTGAGGGATCTATGAATCTAACTCCTTATGAATCTAACTAATGCTCGATGACCTGAGATGGTCACTTTGTCTCAAAAATAAAAAATAAAAGATGCTTACATTAAGTGGGGTGGGGGAAGGAGGGAGGTATAGAAGTTGGTTAGGTGGTACAAAAGTAAAGTTAGCAGGAATAAATCCTACTATTTTACAGTAGTAGAATAAGGAGCATGTGCCCCTAAATATGCACATATATTATCTATATCAATGAAAAGAAAGAGGTAGAGCGTTACATTAAGTGGGGAGTTTAGAGTCCCCTTATGAATCTAACTAATGCCCGATGACCTGAGATGGAACAGTTTTATCCCAAAATCAACACCACCCCCACACCCCATCCGTGGAAAAAATTGTCTTCCACAAACTGGTCCCTGGTGCCAAAAAGGTTGGAGACTGCTGTTCTAGTGGGTAAAGAGCCTATAAATAATGGTAATAAACTGCAGTTAAGCGCTATAATAGAGCTAGGGTACATGGAATTACAAAAAATAATAGACCTACTGGAAAAAGATCAGAGAAGGCTACACAAACACTTGCATTCACAAAATAGACAGGGGTATTTTATGAAGAGATAATAGTACAGGTTGCATACCACTTATCTGAAATGCTTGAGACCAAAAGTGCTCTGGATTTTGGAATATTTCTATATACATGAGATAGGTATTTTGGGAGTGGAATGGAAGTCTAAACATAAATTCATTTATGTTTCATAAATGCTTCACCTTATGCATGCAGCCTGAAGTAAATTTATGCAGTATTTTTAATATCTGTGCATGACACTAAGTTTTGACTGTGACCTATCACATAAGGTCAAGTGTGGAATTTTCCGCCCGTAGCATCATGTTGGCAGTTTCGAATTTTGAAACATTGCAGATTTTGGATTTTCAGATTAGGGATGCTCAAACTGTAATAATATGGCTGGAAGCAAAAGCAGCAGCAACTGGGCATTTCTGATTGGAAAAAAAGGCAAGAGGCAGATCACGGGATCCATTAAAAGCTTTCAAGCAATATCAGATACACAAAATCACTTTGAAGGGTTAACAGATGGATTAGAAAAATTAAAAGCGAGGGTAAGCTAAGAGTTACTACATAGTTCTATACACAAACTCTTGCATTAGCAAATATTCAGAGTGAGTGAGTGAATACACTTTTCCAGGCCTGAATTAAAGTAGTGGCAGTGCGAGTGAAGACAAGGAGGGGAGATAGGCCAAGAACTATAGTTAGAACAGACATTAGGGACATAAGGAACATGGGTGTTAAAGAAATGAAGATGATTCCTAGGCTTCTGATAATCTGAGACCATACTGTTTTCAGTTTGTATCCCATTTTTAAGTTAATATCTAAGCATTAGCCCATTCCCATTTTTTTGGTAACATATACCTGCTGTAGAAAATCCATCTGTAAGCCTATAACCCAAAGAGAAATCATTCTATTTTATTTTGTTTACCTATTTCTATGGAAACATACACAATATACAGAAGTCCTATAAATTGTGACCTATATCTATATTTTCACCATTTTTTTGGTAATATGTGATGCTCTGAAATAACTCTTTGGAAACAATTTTAATTGCTGTTTGTGGACATATCCTAATTTAAATTCGTCAGAAATTCACGAGCCTTTTATACATTTTTGTATCCTTCTCTTTTTTTTTTTTGAGATGGAGTCTCGCTCTGTCACCCAGGCTGGAATGCAGTGGTGTGATCTCGGCTCACTGCAAGCTCCGCCTCCCAGGTTCACGCCATTCTCCTGTCTCAGCCTCCCGAGTAGCTGGGACTACAGGCGCCCGCCACCTTGCCCGGCTAGTTTTTTGTATTTTAGTAGAGATGGGGTTTCACCATGTTAGCCAGGATGGTCTCGATCTCCTGACCTTGTGATCCACCCGCCTCGGCCTCCCAAAGTGCTGGGATTACAGGTGTGAGCCACCGCACCCAGCCCATTTTTGTATCCTCCTAAGACTAACTTGTCACAATTTAAAAGAATGCTGATGACTAATTTTTTTTTTTTTTTTTTACAGCTGAGAAAAGTAGTTTCATTTAAAAAACTGATTAAAGGACTGTCTTTGAGTTATGCTTTCCATGTTGGTAAAATCAGACAGACCAACAGGAGCGAGATACAATGAATGATTACAAAACATAATAATTCCAAAATGAGATGGTTGGATACTTTTCATTATTGCTATAGCAAAATGAGAATAAAATTCAATGTGGCGGGACGGGCTTTTAAAAAGACCAATTTTTATAATCACAGGATGATGCTCCTTATTTTGGTATTAAAAGATCATTTTTAGGCGGCGGCGCGGTGGGTCCTTCAAGGGCCCTGTTAATCCCAGCACTTTTTTTGGGGAGGCCGAGACGGGGTGATCACGACGGGTCAGGAGATCGAGACCATCCTGGCCTAATCGGTGAAACCCCGTCTCTACTAAAATTACAAAACTAAGCCGGGCGACGGTGATGCAGGCCGGGGCCTGTAAAAGTTTTTCCCAGCTCCTCGGGAGGCTGAGGCAGGGAATGGCCGTGAACCCGGGAGGCGGAGCTTGAGATGAGCTGAGATTACGGCCACTGCACTCCAGCCTGGGCGGACAGAGCGAGACCCGTCTCAAAAAAAAAAAAAAAAAAAAGAAAGATCCATTTTAGGCTGGGCATGGTGGTTGACACCTGTAATCCCAGCACTTTGGGAAGCAGCAGCAGGTGGATCACCTGAGGTTGGGAGTTCGAGAACAGCCTGGCCAACATGGTGAAACCCTGCTGTTGCTAAAAATAAAAAATTAGCCGGGCGTGGTGGTGGGTGCCTATAATCCCAGCTACTTGGGAGGCTGAGGCAAGAATTGCTTGAACTCGGAGGCAGAGGTTGCAGTGACCCGAGAACCCCCCCCCGCCCCCCCGTCTGGGTGACAGAGTGAGTTTCTTTCTCAAAAAAAAAAAAAAAAAAAAAATCTATTTTAAAACTCAGTATCTAATTGAATGCTGCTATTGAGCGAACTTAAAACTGGCAACTATACTGGTTTCCACTCAATTCATTCAACAAATCCTCCAAGTCCAGGAATTTGATTGGCTCTAAAGCCCTTGGCAACTCTTTTTAGTTTGTTTCTCATATATACTGGATCTCTATAAACATTCTACCAAAAACCCCACAAGAGTTTCATAATTATTTTGCTCTGTTGACTCATATCTTAGAGCTACATGGACATACATTATTTGGTCTGTCCTAAAACTTTGAGAAAGTTATCCTATTTGAATTTCAGGTATACACAATGTGAGTCTTTCCTCTCAACCATTTATTCTATATTATAAAGGATTCTGTGAGACACAAGACCTAGATTATGAAGCAAAGGGTTTTTTGATTCAGAAGGAAGAAATCTAACCTGCTTGGTATGAAGCTATCTAATCACTGGCTGCTATTATATAAGGGAGTTGCTTAGGCACCTTGACAAAGATTATTATGATTAATAATTACCCTGTTCTTATAAAAACATTCTCCCAACCAGTTCAAAGCCTTCTGGTGTACAAAGACTCCCTTGATACATACTAACAATCTGAATGAATCCCTCCACCAAAATTAATTCCCCTAAGAGGCTGGTTTGCAGGCTGCGCACGGTGGCTCATGCCTGTAATCCCAGCACTTTGGGAGGCCGAGGCGGGTGGATCACGAGGTCAGGAGATCGAGACCATCCTGGCTAACATGGTGAAACCCCATCTCTACTAAAAAAATATAAAAAATTAGCCGGGCGTGGTGGCGGGCACCTGTAGTCCCAGCTTCTTGGGAGGCTAAGGCAAGATAATGGTGTGCACCTGGGAACCAAAGCTTGCAGTGAGCCGAGATGGCACCACAGCACTCCAGCCTGGGTGACAGAGCAAGACTCCGTCTCAAAAAAAAAAAAAACCAACAAAACAAAAAAGAAAGACGCTGGTTTCCTAAGGGCATGTATAACCAAACTACTTTCAAATTTCATACCTTTAAGTCCAAATGACCTGCGATGTCAAAACTCCTACTCCCTCAATCTAAACAGGGTCTATACCCTACATTTACCTTCATCTGAACATTACAGAGCCCCAAGTTTTAAAAAAGTTAGCTGGTCTGGTTGCAATTATTGAATTATAAAGTACCAAATTTTGGCCAGGTGCTATGGTTCACGCCTGTAATTCCAGCACTTTGGGAGGCCAAGGCAGGCGGATCACCTGAGGTCAGGTGTTCCAGACCAGCCTGGCCAACATGGTGAAACCCTGTCTCTACTAAAAATAAAAAATTATCCAGGTGTGGTGGTAGGCACCTGTAGTTACAGCTACTCGGGAGGCTGAGATTGCTGTGAGCCGAGATTGCACACTGTACTCCAGCCTGGGAGACAGAGTGAGACTCCGTTCCCCTCCCGCACCCCCCCCCAATCTTATTCTTTTCACTATGAATTTTAAGGAACTAAATTAAAACTCCATATATGAATCCTTAATTCTCTTCTTCCCATCCTCATGTCTCACCCCACAACTTGATTTTGAAATCTGGCTCCTTCATTTTGCTTTATCAATTCATGTTTTAGAGTATTTTAATCTTCACACAAATTATAGTTATTTCATCAAAATGTAAGGCAAGAAAAAACTTTATTTGCAAACATATTTTCCACAAACATCTGACTTGTTCCATTGTTTTAGAAACAAATATAAGACACAGCCCAAGTGATATTTTTTTTTTTTTTGATCCACTATGACCAAGGCTGTTAGGAGAAAAAAAGACTTCTATCTTAATTTTATGCATAGAAAACCAAACAGCCATTTCTTTTCCAGAAATGACCGATTTTACAGAGCACATATACAGGTAACTTAACCATGCATTTAAAGAGATTAATTTAAAAATACATGTTATGTTTTGATGCAGGCCTCTGATTAAACTACTCTGAATTTAGTCCTTATCCTTGAAAATAATTTCATAGTTTCTAGTTATTTATTTATATATTTTTTGAGAAAGGGTCTTGCTTTGTTACGCAGGCTGGAGTGTAATAGCAGGAACATGACTCACTGCAGCCTTGACCTCTGGCGCTTAAGAAATCCTTCCACTTCAGCCTCTGGAGTGGCTGGGACTACAGGCTTACGCCACCGCACCTGGATAGTTTTTATATTTTTGTAAAGACAGGGTCTCACCATGTTGCACAGGCTGGTTTTGAACTCTTAAGCTAAGCAATCCACCCGTCTTGGCCCCGCCAGAGTGCTGGGATTTACAGACATAAGCCATTACACCTGGCCAACAGTTTCTATTTTACTGGCCCCCCCCCAATTCAATTTGATTGGTTGTCAAAAAAGGTAGAGATACACAAAAATAGCTGTATCTCATGATCATTTTGATGGCATATAACTTCACCCTATAATCTTTTTCAATATGTTTTGTTTTGTTTTTAATTTCAAAGAAGGCTACTTGGACCTGAAGGTATGAATTAGGAAGTGGTGTACTACCAAAGTGCAATGAAGGCCAGTTTTCTTCATAGCTTAATATGAAAAACGTTTTAAAATGTCTCAGTTTCCCTATGCTAACCTCTGGTCACAGACGCTTGAGGGCTTCCTATAGTACCAAAGTTTGACTTGCCAGTTACAAATAAAACTAATTCTTGCCCCCAGGGGTAAAGATAACAAATTCAGAATGCTTTGACATACATCTATTAATATTTGCAGAAGGAGTATATATTGTTATATTAACATACACAAATTGCATAGTTGATCCAGAGGGAAGTCTGGAGAGTATAGGGATGGAAAAAAGGAGGATGGAGAAGAATGGGAACTAAAACTTAGGTGACTACCCTACGTTAAGGATTACCCATGAGAGCCAGACACAGTATAAAGTACTGAAAACAAAAAATAACTTAATGTAACCACTTGAGTGAACTGATTCATATGAATCCAATCTGATAGATGAAAAAAAGATCAAATTTGATAATACCAAGGAAAATACAGTACCTATATCTGAGTTATCTCAACTTATCTCAACTTCCTCATTGACAAAAAGATTGTCTCTCCTATCACTGAAAACTAATTTCTTTCTTTCTTTTTTAAAAGGGCTCAGGGGCGGCAGTGACCCCCCCACTCTGACACGGAGTGGGAAAGGGCTGGACCCCAGAACCACTTTTGGCCACCCCCGTCCACACGGCCACCCCGACCCCTGGGACAGTGGCTGCAGGGTCATGCCCTCAAACAACCGCACCTCAGCCATACTCGCCACACTTTACAACCCCGTCCCAGACCAGGGAAAAGCCACTAGTGGGGTTGGGGGAGGAGACTAGAACTAGAGAGGTGGGACACCGAGCAAAGGCGTCCCTGCAACCTCAGCCACCCCCAGCATGGCATCGTGTCCCTGAGCATCGCCAGCTTAGAAAGGCCTCAGATGGAGACTTGCGCTTTTTGAACACGCTGTGGGCGCACAAGACACCTGCCACTTGCTCTGGAATCCCAGAGAGGGTGGGCATGAGCGGACCGGGGAAGGACACCCCCAGGGGTGTTGGGAGGGAGGGAGGAAGGAAGAGAGAAGGATGGCAACGGAGATGCCAAGGGCGGACAATCCCTTGGGTCCAGGGTTGACTTTGAATAGATCGCAGGGAGGCAGCTGCTCTGCTATGTACGAAACCACAACCTAAAAACTAATTTCTGTAAGAGACACCATAAAGGTAAAAATAATGTTAAGTGTTCAGCTGACAGTAAGTATAAATGGTACTCATTTTCATTCTTAGCTGGTTCTGACATTTAGTGATCCATAGAAAGTACATTCATGAAAATAACCAGTTTTAAGCACACAAACAATAAAAGTATATACACTTGATATAAAATGGCCATAAGTCAAGTATTTTCAAAATGTTTGATTTCAGAACCTTTGATGGTTCATTAAGATAGCATAAAAATAACCTTCAGAAGAAAGGAATAAGCTAACATACCCAGCATCATATTTGATGACACCTTACATGCTCAAACAGGACTTAGACATTTTTATCTTTTTAAAAAATGCACTCTGATAGCCTCGTGTGGTGGCTCATGCCTGTACCCAATACTTTGGTAGGCCAAGGCAGGAGAACTGATTCAGGCCAGCCTGGGCAACACAGCATATCTCTACAAAAATTCTTTTAAAAATTAGCCAGGCTTGGTGGCACATACCTTTCCTAGCTCCTGGAGAGGATGAGGGTAGAGGATGGCTTGAACCCAGGAGTTCTATGTTACAATGAGCTATGACTGCCCTGCCACTGAAACTCTAGCCTGGGCCACAGAGTGAGATACTGTTTCTAGAACAAATGCAAAAAAGCACTGTGAAATTTATGTTTTAATTTTGAGTGTTATATTTTAGTGACAGGCTTCTTTCGTAAAGTAGAACTACCATGTTAAGTACCAACAAAGCTGATAAAATGATGAGAGATGTTGATAAACATTTTGCAACTTAAAAGCCACTAGATCAAATGTTTGCTTTTTGATTTCAAGGGTGATGGAGGTAAAGTGATCAGAATGTATAATATGGACATTTGCCCAGGCAAAAAATGTTATTAAAGCAAAACATGAACTAGCCATACACGGAAAAGAAAGAGCAGAAAAAGACAAGACAGCACACTATATTTTTCCTCTTAAAATTCAATGTTATAATTAAACGATTGTTATCTGAGAATAAAGTTAGCTTCAGCTTTCTAATGGATGTGTTCCTACATCTATAAATCAGTATGAAAAATTATTCTGAAATGCACACTGCAAAATGGTGATAATATGAAAGTTACCTGGGAATTAAATCAGAACTGTCTCCATATGACTATTTCCAAGTCACAATCACAACTTTCTTAATAGCAATGGTTATATATACGGCCAGAGAGTATTCAGTTTAACAGTAATGTCTTGATCATATAAAAATAGCAAAGCATAAACCTAGTACAACAATGTATTATTTCTGATTGCCAAATGTGCATAAAACTATAAAGATATTTTTTTCAGCCTGAGTGACAGAGACTTTGTCTCAAAAAAAAAAAAAAAAAATTTGCATGAGTATAACGAATTTAAGATGTCTGAACATGAACAAAAATGCTAACCTAAAATTTGAAGTATTTTAATAAAAGTTTTTGGGGCCTAGAATAAGAAATAACAGAATAATAATATTAAGAATAAGTATGTAAGTATCAGTTATCAAGATGTATTTCCTGATGCAACAGCAAAATTCATGGTAAGTTCTGGCTTTTGCTATAGATGCAGGTATAGACATAGATTGCCAGTGTTACATGGATTCTCAGCATAAAACTAAAACTTAAGAACTAAGTCCATGTTTATTAATAGCAATAACAATCAATTATCCAATATCTAACGCTGTCAGGTAGCAAGCTACACATTTGTAGATAATTAAACAATTTACAGATAAGGAAACAGTTCAGTGAAGTAAGTCCATCAAGACCATGCAGCCTGTAGTAGGTGAGTATACTTGGAAAGGAAGTCTGACACTTAAAACTCATGCTTGCTCCTAATTTCATTTCATTTCTTTTCTTTGGAGACAGGGTCTTGCCCTTTTGCCCAAGTTGGAGTGCAGTGGCATGATCGCGACTCACTACAGCCTCTGCCTCCCAGGTTCAAGAGATCCGCTCGCCTCAGCCTCCTAAAGTGCTGGGATTACAGGAGCATGCCACCACATCAAGCTAATTTTTGTATTTTTAGTAGAGGCAAGGTTTCACGATGTTGCCCAGGCTGATCTAGACTCAAGGGATCCACCCAGCTCTGCCTCCCAAAGTGCTGGGATTACAGTTGTGAGCCACTGTGCCAGGCCAATCTCTTTCTGTGTACAACCAGGAAGAAAAAAATGTGGTAAGAATCAAGTACTTTTTCTAACCTTGATTCCATCTAAGTTAGATTAGAAATGAGATCTTATAACCCAGTATACAACAGACTTTTACTGACTGTCCTATTTTCAACTTAGAGGTAGAACAGCAATATTTAGGTTCAGGCCTGGCTCTGTCCCCTATTACACTGCGACTCAGTCATTTCCCTCAGACCGTTTCCTTAAATATAAAAGAAACAAAATAGAGAAAGTCGTGGCCTAAGATTCACAGAAAAAAAAGAGTCCAAATTAAAAATAAAATTATGTGGTCCAATCCACCCCCTTTCTAGTCTCATCTCTCAATGTACTAGGACACACAAGCCAAGTGAAATCAGTTTACTTAAAACATTATCTCTGTTCCTGTTTTATGCTTTTACAAAACCATGCTGACTGCAAATATGTTGTACTCTACTGCCCCACCCTTTCTCAAAGAAACCCACAACTATCTGCCTCCTAATCCAAAAATTGTATTTCCTCTGTGAAACACACTACCCCATGAACTGGGATATCTGGCTGAATGCTTACAGTATTTGGTTATATTCTGATGTGGCTTGATCCCAAACTAGATTATAAATGAATACAGTAGGGACTAGTTCTTCTAGCTTGCAACGTAATAGATACATGTTTTTGAAAAGTGTGGGAAACACCCTCTGAAGTCTTATGATGGTATAGAATCAACCAGACCATTTGCATCAAATTTTATATTCAACAGACTTTCTATTGTAATAAACACATACTATGGCAACATTTTCAGGCATTTGGCATCAAAGCAGATTATCTATTTGTGCAACAAAACTGCATGCCTATTACATGCCAGGAACTGTGCACTTTAGCCATAAAGATGAAAAACATTGTATCAAGATCTCATATGCTAATGGAAAAGAGGAACAGGAACATGACAGCATAATAGGAACACATGTAACAAATAAAAGGGAATGTGTTATTTTCTGGACCAAAAAAAATTGGGCTTACAAGTCCATAATTGCTCCTGAAAGGTTTTATATCTAATTTAATTCTTAACACCACTATATAGTTAATATTTTACCAATTGTATGGAACACAAAACTAAGTCCCAGAAAGCAAACTACCTAAAAGTCTTCCTTGGAGTGGAAAACCAGGTATTCAAACTTGGATTATTCTGGTTTCAAGCAGTGTTCATGATGTTCCTAACACTTTGGGAGGTTAAAGCAGGGGTCAGATGAAGGACCTGGCACGTCACAGTGTGTTTTGACTTTACCCTCAAATCTCTGGTGAATGAACAGTGCTTTAAAAGATTTTCTGGAAACATATTTTGGAAAATGTTTGATTTTACGAATTACCCTGGAAAATGGTTTTAATCATTATCTAAAAAAAGTTTTGAGATAGAATCTTGCTCTGTTGCCCCGGCTGGAATGCGGTGACGTGATCTGGGCTTACTGCAACCTCTGCCTCCCAGGTTCAAGCAATTCTCTCACCTCAGCCTCCCAAATAGCTGGGATTACAGGCACGTGCCATCATGCCTGGCTAATTTTTGTATTTTTAGTAGAGACGGGGTTTCGCGATGTTGGCCACACTGGTCTCTAACTCCTGATCTTAAGTGATCTGCCCGCCTCAGCCTCCCAAAGTGCTGGGATTACAGTTTTAACTTTGTTTAGTTTGAGGCACTTCATAGGACAAGTAATGTATTTAGTAATTTCAGTTGAGTTCAGAGATGACAAGTTCTAGAGTCATCGACAGGTAAAGGTATGGGAATTGATTATTGCAGTTAGTAAAATGGATAACTTAACATTGGTGGGGACACAACACTGGGAAATTCAACATTTAAGAAGCTGAAGAAACCACCTAGAAAAGGGTATTAGCATAAAAGCAAAGGAGTTTTAAGAGAATATATTCTTTTTTTCTTTTGAGACGGAGTTTCTTCCTGTTGCCCAGACCGGAGTGCAGTGGCGCTTCTCGGCTCACTGCAACCTCTGTCTCCTGGGTTCAAGCGATTCTCCTGCCTCAGCCTCTTGATAGCTGGAATTACAGGCGTGCGTCACCACGACCGGCTAATTTTTCTATTTTTAGTAGAGACAGGGTTTCACCATGTTAGTCAGGCTGGTCTCGAACTCCTGACCTCGTGATCTGCCCACCTTGGTCTCCCAAAGTACTGGGATTACAGGCGTGAGCTACCATGCCTGGCCAAGAGGATATATTCTTAGGAATCAAATGCTATGGTTTATATAAGACCACCCGGAGCTCATAAAAATACAGAACTTTCGGCTGGGCATGGTGGCTCAAGCTTGTAATCCCAGCACTTTGGGAGGCCAAGGCGGGCAGATCACAAAGTCAAGAGATCGAGACCATCCTGGCTAACGCGGTGAAACCCTGTCTCTACTAAAAATACAAAAAATTAGCCAGGCGTGGTGGCGGGTGCCTGTAGTCCCAGCTACTCAGGAGGCTGAAGAAGAAGAATGGCGTGAACCCAGGAGGCGGAGCTTGCAGTGAGCCGAGATTGCGCCACTGCACTCCAGCCTAGGTGGGAAACAGAGTGAGACTCTGTCTCAAAAAAGAAAACAAAAACAAAACCCAGAACTTTCATAAAATATTATAAATGCAAATAACTGCATGTTTCTTATTCCTCTGAAAAATAAAACTTACCTACATGGGCAGAGTTTGTGGAGAAAGGGAACTAAGTTAACCCTTAGATACTTTTAGACGAATCCTTGACTTTTGATGTCATTTGTAAAATCTTTTTCAGTCATTTAACTTTTTTTTTTTTTTTTTGAGATGGAGTCTCACTCTGTCGCCCAGGCTGGAGTGTAGTGGCCGGATCTCAGCTCACTGCAAGCTCCGCCTCCCAGGTTTACGCCATTCTCCTGCCTCAGCCTCCCAAGTAGCAGGGACTACAGACGCCTGCCACTTCGCCCGGGTAGTTTTCTGTATTTTTTTTAGTAGAGACGGAGTTTCACCGTGTTAGCCAGGATGGTCTCGATCTCCTGACCTCGTGATCCGCCCGTCTCGGCCTCCCAAAGTGCTGGGATTACAGGCTTGAGCCACTGCACCCGGCCTCATTTAATTTTTTTAATGCTGCAATCAAAGCTATCTAATGTGTCCTCTTACCCTTTTAACTTCCATTTGCCCTTTCACTGGCCATACAGTGGGAGCATGGAACAAAACAAAGAGAGTTCGCCACAGAAAGTCTGTTGTATAGATGTGGTCAGATAAGTTGTGCATGGGACACGGGAGAGATGCCTAGACTACCACAATATTGTTATCAAATGAACCAGAGAATAGTATTTTTGTTGCCTTTTCGAGTTTTTCATAGAATGAGGAAAACCAATTAAACATTTCCTATTTAAAGTAAGTGTTCTTCAGGAATGAGGTTATCACCTTAGCACAGCCTTCCTTCATGAAAAATTTAAATACTAGAGATAAGACTAAACTTGAGGAACAGGTTCTCTCTTAACCTAACAACATTAAAACTTGTCAGAAATCCAATAGGGGTCAGGCACTGGGCATAATGTATAGGCAATTATGTGTGATGGAGAGGTGTAAATAGGCTTTATAGTACATTCACTTTTGTTTTTTGTTTTTTTTTTTTTTTGAGACAGAGCCTCCCTCTGTTGCCCAGGCTGGAGTAGAGTGGTGTGATGTAAGCTCACTGCAACCTCCACCTCCCAGGTTCAAGCAATTCTCATGCCTCAGCCTCCTGAGAAGCTGGGATTACAGGCGCCACCATGCCCAGCCTGGACTCACTTTTCTATGTTAAAAGGAGGTTTACAAATTCCTGAGAGTTTAGTTGCTAAATTCTGACCTAGCATATAATAATTCAAGTGTTTAATAAATCAGTAGCAATTTTCCCAAATCCAGAGTTTGATATGGAGCTAAACCATGTTATGAGCTCACCCATCATTCGAGTTACTTTGCCCCTTAGGAATGAAGTCACTGGAATTAGAAACAACCTGGTTTGAGAGGGTTAAGTGGTACACCGTTTTCACAAATTTCAGAAATAATTTATACTACTTTACTTTCTAAGGAAGGTGGAAACCTAAAGTGGGTGAATAACTGAAAACTTGGGATATTCTTTATTTTCCTATAGGTGGGGGTCTTGCTATGTTGCCCAGGCTGATCTTGATCTCTTGGCCTCAAGTGGTGATCCTCCCACCTAAGCCTCCTGAGTAACTGGGACTACAGGCGTGTGCCAGACACCTGGCTAATTTTTTTAAAAAAACTATTTGTAGAGATGGGGGTTTTATCACGTTGCCCAGCCTAGTCTCTAGCTCCTGGCCTCAAGCAATCCTCCTGCCTCAGCCTCCTAAAAGTGCTGGGATTACAGGCTACCAAGGGTGGCCTTGCAATTTTTTTTTTTTTAAGACAGTGGTGTGATCTCAGCTCACTACAACCTCCACCTCCTCAATTCAAGCGATTCTCATGCTTCAGCCTTCTGAGTAGCTGGATTATAGATGTGCACCACCATGCCCAGCTAATTATTTCATATTTTTAGTAGAGACAGGGTTCTGCCACGTTGGCCAGGCTGGTCTTGAACTCCTGGCCTCATGTGATGCATCAACCATGGCCTCCCAAAGTGCTGGGATTATAGGCATGAGCCACAATGCCCTGCCAGCAATTACTTTCAAATGCTATCTATCATTTGTGGGCATTAGATAATAATCTAACAATAAAAGGTAATGCTTAGGATAGTTACAAATAAAATAATTTCAAAATTATTATTATAAAGCTAATCAGACTTAGTTTAAGTATGTTGTGCACTGGCATATAATCTACCTTAAAAAACAAATGCAATCAGTTCCTTTTCCTTGGCCTAAAATGTAGACCTAAGATCTCAGCTTGCTTGCTAAATTTGTCTCCTATTAAGACTGAATCTACCCTGTTTTGACTTTTGTCTCTTATTAAGACTATCAAATGTCAATTATTTTTCTTGAAAGTCAATTCCTTCTTTTTCTTTATACTCACCCAGGCAACCAGTACGGATGTTTCTGTAGTATCTTATATTCCTTCTTTATCACTCCTACTGATTCAGGCTCTTCTTGCTACATTGAGGGCTCTAAAAGCCAGTCTCTTCTTCTCCTGGGTTGAAGATAGGATGTTTTAAAATAAGTCTTTCTCTGTCCTGTGCCACACCTCAAAAAGTTTAGTCATCAGCCAGGCACGGTGGCTCATGCCTGTAATCCCAGCACTTTGGGAGGCCAAGGTGGGCGGATCACCTGAGCTCAGAAGTTCGAGACCAGACTGGCCAACATGGGGAAACCCTGTCTCTATCAAAAAGACAAAAATTAGCCAGGCGTGGTGACAAGTGCCTGCAATCCCAGCTACTGGGGAGGTTGAGGCAGGAGAATCGCTTGAACCCAGGAGGTGGAGGCTGCAGTGAGCCAAGATCGCACCACTGCACTCCAGCCTGGGCAACAGAGCGAGACTCTGTCTCAATTAAAAAAAAAAAAAGCCAAGTCATCCTTCAGACAGTGTAAGTAGGGCAAAGATTATCAACTTTGGTAAGGTCAGGGAGACAGATGTTAAAGTTAATGCTCTGCCACCTTGGGCAAGATTATGTATAAAGCATATACAACAGCATCCAACAGTTCAATGTATTATGAGAGCACTCTCTTTTGTGGGGAGGGAAGTCACACCAGCAGTTAAGGATTTCTCATCTGGCCTTAAATCAAGACTTTCCAGTAATTCCCCTGTTTTCTCATTAATGTCACCAAGGACCTGATGTGGCATTACCTTGCTAATTAAAAAAAAAAAAAAAAAATCCCAAACTCTGTTATTTTTACATCAAACTATACATAAAGAAATGGAAGTAGCACTAAAACTGAGCTAAGTTTAGGCTGGGCACAGTGGCTCACACGTGTAATCCCTGCACTCTGGAAGGCTGAGGCAGGTGATCCTGAGGTCAGGAGTTCAAGACACCAGCCTGGCCAACATGGCGAAACCCCATCTCCTCTAAAAATACAGAAATTAGCTGGGCGTGGTGGTGCGCACCTGTAGTTCCAGCTACTCAGGGGCTGAGGCAGGAGAATCACTTGAACCCAGGAGCTGGAGGCTGCAGTGAGCCAAGATCGCACCACTGCACTCCAGCTTGGGCAACAGAGCAAGGCTCTGTCTCAAAACATAAAACAAAACAAAACTCAGCTAAGTTTAAACTGGTAGAATAGAGTCTGGAAGAAATAAATTAGTAAGTAAACATTTCCTTGCTAAACAACTCTAAGGGAAAAACCAGGATACAGTTTTAAATTTGGGACAAATATTAATCAATATACTTTGAGAGGGGCACTTAAAAATACTCTTTTCAGGATGAGAAATACTAAGGCGATATGTTCTCTAAGAATAAGTTTCTATAAAATCTAACTTAGTTTAGGCTTAAGTTGTACGAAATACCTTTTGTATTAGGTTGATAACCAATTTAGTTTATTAGGAATGGTACTATATAAAAGATATATGCTGACTGAAAGCACATTTGATACCTCAAAATACAATGCTGACAACGCCACTTTTGCAGTGTGCTTACAAAGGAACAAAAAACAAAACAAACCCCAAAGGCCATTTCTTTCCCAAATAAGAAATACAAATGCAGGATAAACTTCAGTGCTTGCAGCAAAAGTAGGCATTAAAGAAAATGCTATAAAATATATTTCCTTAAAATATCCAGCGCAGTTTTTTTTTCTTCTTCCCACCTTTTTGGGGCAGAACTATCTCTGGGCCATTAGCAGTCTTCTCTCTTGCCTGGAGCCTCCCTAACCTTCCATCTCTTATCCAAATTGTTGATCAAAAGAGCACTTTAAAAAGAGTTTAAAAGCCAGTATTTACAGTTTATAGACTGTACAGTTAATATTATCAATCTCTAAAAAACCATGTATACATGAATGTCTATCAAGTGTCAAGCACTAGGCTGGGTTATCAATGTAAAGAACAACACATTTACTTGGGAGTAGGGATTCTGTCGAGTTTCAAGAGGCAAAGAAAAGGCTCAAATTGTGTTATCCAGAAGTGAGAAAGACGCACTCCAGGTAGTAGACAAAAGCACAAAGGTATGAGATGGCATAGTACTTTTGAGATGGCGTGCATTTTAATTGTAGCACATCAGAAGATATGCTATGTGAACCTAGTAAGCTTATCGCAATTGCAATGTTCCAAAGTTAAGAGACAATGATTTCAACAAAAATAAGGAAAAGAAGGTTGGGGTGTAATTTACTCAAATAATTTTGTGAGGGGATGGGGAAGAAATTTCTTAGGAAACAAGTACCAAGCTTAGTATTTTCATTTAGCTCAGAAAGCCTGCGGTCCCCAGTAAACTTTTACATTGCCTACCTGTAGCTCTGAAGCTGGCAGAGCTAAGATGGAGGTGAAAATTGGAGAGGTATTGGAACCTAACAGGCCCAAATGAAATTGCCCAGGCAGAATACATGAATGTGTGAAGGCAGTCAAAGAAAAGTAATTCCAAGTATGAACAGTACTTGAAATGCCATAGGAAAGTCAAGAAAAACTGAGAGCTCAAGAAGTTCGTGGATTTGGCAATCAGGAACAATGAAGGCACACTCTGATTAAAGGCACAAAACAAGGAAAGGGTGTTTCCATTCGCTTGGAAAATGGACTCTTTTCCTTATTAAGGCATGGTGAAAGTAGAAACATTCTGAAAATTACCTTAAAATCTACTGACTTCACATTTAGTTCCTTTTTTAAGCAGGAATAAAAACTGCTATGAAGGAAGGGGAGACATCTTACACGTAACAAAATAACCCTTGAAGACATTCAAGAGTTCTTAATGCTTTCTATTCAGAGTGGACCTAATTACATTCTTTGTACTAATTATTTATAGTTCATCCACATTCAGTTGCTTAATAACTGAAAAAAGAAATCCACAAAAACTAGTGAGGATTTAAAGATACACAAACGAATTAAAAACCCAATCTTGTTTTCAAACTACCAAGAGCCTACAACTAAGCCTTAATTATCTGAAATAGCACAACCTTGACCTCAGGTTCTTTTCAGGTCCAGCAATCATTTTCTCCTAGCACCAAGTATAAGTGCTCCATCAAGAAGTAGGCCAGATTTTAGCTGCAAATGTGTTTGTTGAGTAACTCCCCACCCTCTACACCACCCAAAAGGAGAAGCCCTTTAAAAATTTTCGCTAGTTTTGACTATTATAGTTTGGCCAAGTGGGAAAAACAAAAAACATATTCTACCTTACTGAATATGCCAAAATAGCCCTTACAAACTGCTGGATATTTTCTCCTATCGAAGTTTCAAAAGCTAAAAGTATAGTTTGTACTACTACAAAAGTGCTTCAAATGTCATGATGCAGGAATCTTAAGGAATAATATTCACCGGAAGTGCTTATAATTGCGTTTTATTTTTAAAAACTACAAAAGGGCAACAGAAAGAAAACACACTAAAAGTACTGAAAAGTCTTACAACTTCATACAGTTTAAAACACAAGCCACCTGGGGCGGTGGCTCAGGCCTGTAATCCCAGCACTTTCGGAAGCTGAGGCGGGAGGATCTCTACAGTTCGAGACCAGCCTGGCCAATATGGTGAAACCTCGTCTCTACTAAAAATAAAAAAATCAGCCGGGTGTGGTTGTGGGCGCCTGTAATCCCAGCTACTTGGGAGGCTGAGGCAGGAGAATCGCTTCAACCCGGGGAGGCGGAGGTTGCAGTGAGCCTAGATCGCGCCACTGCACTCCAGTCTGGGCACGACAGAGCGAGACTCCGTCTCAAAAAAATAAATAAATGAATAAATAAATAAATAAAGCAAATTCCACCGACAAAACTATATTCTTAAGGGATGTACTGATAGGAAACTGGAATAAAGAACAGGAAGTACAGAAGGAACAGTCTGAAAAGGACCCTTGTAAAGGACCCTTCAGATGCCTGCTTGTGCCGTTTAAAAGCAATTAGTGTTCCTGGGTGTTATTTACACCTTTACATTTGTTTCCAAACTTTGGAAATACTTTTCTATTCCAATCTGAGAAACTGTTTCCTCAGAAATTAATCGATCCTCCTTGACGTTGTACCCCCAGAAGCTAGTTTACCCCTCACTAGGCCTCGCAGTGACCCTCAAGTACTCCTAGTTGATTCCGAGTCCCACGTCAGAGAACTACCACCTTACATAAGTATACTTTGCGGGGAGAGAGGCAGATAAGAAAATAGGGCGCCAAACCTTCTCCACCAACAGCCGTCACACCCCACGAGGAGTGTCCTGCGGGGGCTTTCCCCTGGGAGCCGCAGCTGTTCTGCCGTATGGGGGAGGGAAACGCTTTCCAACAGTCATCTCTTCCTCTTCGGGCCGCCAACGCCGACCGCACCACAGTCTCCTCCGCCCAAGCCCTGTCCCCTCCCCCGCCCCGGCCTGGGTCGGAGCCAAACCCCACAGGAATGCAGCCCGGTCACATGCGCTGCGGCGGTGGACGTGCCTCTCCCCCCGCGCCCCAAGGAGACCCAGCGCCATCTTGCCCTGACGCAGTTACAAAAGTCAAGGGAGAAATCCTGTCTCCTCCTCCGCGCCAGCGCCCCAAAGTTTCGCAGAGGCCGAGCCGGGGCCCTCACCTCGCGCAGGGACAGGAGAAAATGGTCAGGGAAGAGCCTTGCGATTCCCTTCGCCACTGCTTGGCTTCCACATCGGCCGCGGCAACAACGATCGCCATCGTCACTTCTCCCTCTCTACCTTTGCAACAGCCTCCCCCTACAGCTTTGGCCCCACCCGCTGCTGCAGGATGAGGTCATCGCCAGCCAACCACGACGCGCCCGACAGGACACATCAGGCGCCGATTGGCTGCCGAGACCACCTCTGCCTCTCCCCACTCCGTTCCCCCCTGCGCTCCGGGTCGCTGCGGGGCAAGGGGAAGACGCAAACCATTTCGGGGAAAGACCCCGAAAACAAGAGCCGGAATCGCCGTGTCATTTTAGTGGGGAAACCCTTTTATTCTTTGGTCTCCCCCTTTTTTCTTCGAGATCACTGTCTCCCTGTCCCTCCCTCGTTTAATCACCGCCACATAAAGGAATTCCCACTCCCCTCCCCGCACATTGTCCCACCGGTGGGGAAATCCTTCCCCGAGGCCAAGAGAAGTATAGGAGGCAGCGACGGCAACTGCACCGACGGCAACGGCAGCTTTTTACCCCGAAACACGGTGGCAGGGAGGCGGCGTTGACGGTTGCTGCATTTTTCCTGCTGCTTCTCCCCCCGATCTCTTCCGTTTCTTGCTCCTCCATCGAGACAGCGCTGGACTCGCCAGCTCCGCTTTTATCCGGTGCCCGGAGCCTGCGCACTGGAGCCTCCTCAGCCCCTAGTGGGCGTCGAGTGACACCCCAACCGGGTTCACCCAGCGCCGGAGGCCAGACTGGGCTTGGGGGAGGAGGGGGAGAGGGACGGGGAGACGGGACTGGGGTTGTTTGGGAGGAGGAGAAAGTGTATCGCTTTCGAAGGGTGACGGGAGGGAGTTCGTTCCCAGGCCCTGCTGTCCTTGTCCGTGCACCCAATACTGGCATGCCCAAGCTCACCTATATCCAGATTTGAGGGCCACTGGGGGAAAGGGGGAAAGAACTAGTCCCACCGAACACCGACACTTCCTCAAACCTTCGGTGGATTGTTGAATGCATCTGTTGTCAGAAATACAGAGATTCCGTCCCCCTCACCGCCTCCAGTTTGCTATCTTCGAGCCTCCGCTGAGAGGCAACGGCGGGCGGCAGCCCACAAGCAAAATGGCGCCGGGCAGCTTCATCCCCTCCCCCTCTGCCCCTGCGGAGCGGGACGGGCGGGC
>NW_016806087.1:2352166-2355213 GCF_001698545.2 Rhinopithecus bieti
AAAAAAAAAAAAAAAAAAGCCTTGCAAATTTCAGTGGTGGTGATGGGTGCGCTTCAACATTAAAAAAATTATTTTGGTACCAGTAATAGTTTTTGTTTGGTTTAATCCAGCCATGTTTTATTCAGTATGCCAAAGTAAATTAAAATGTTCAATAAGTGTATAAGTACAATCTATTTTGTATGATTAAATGTTTCAATCTAGAGTAAGACATTTCCCAACCACTTCTTGACCCATTTTGTGGATTTTGGTTTTTGTATTCTGTTTCAGCTTAAATTTTAGGGAGCTGTACAAACAAGCCTAAACCTGTTACTTCATTGGGTGTAGAGATGCCATTATATTTTGCCATCCAGTTTTCCAATGTATTTAAGCTTTCCTTAAGAATTTTCAAAGTTGATTGTGTATTTGGTAAAGTGAAGCTTCGTGCTGCCTTTAACAATCGTCTTACAGCATACTATCATCATTATGTAAGTTTAAAGCTCCGATTCTTGATTTTTTTTCCTCTTCAAATATGCCCATTTACCTATTATAGGATTGTGGAATTTAGTCTGTTTTAGTAGACCATATATAAAAACATTACCATAATAGGGTCTTGAATCCATTTTATGCTCTTTTCAGAATCTTACAGACTGAGACTGAAAATTAAATGGTGTCAGGTGTTATTTAACTGTATTTTTTAAAGTGTGAAAGATTAGAATTCACTTTCGTAGTGGGAGTTCTATCTTTTTGGGTTGAACTAAGCAGTGAGATATGAGTGGGCCATTAATGACATTTAATGACCATTCTGATTGTGAAGCAATGGAAAGATGAGTGCCTTTCAATCTAGTAGTACTTAAAAAGGTTGGAGAGTATACACTGTTTCATGATTCTTTTATTCCATTGTAAATATTTTAGAGCAGCATTTACTTCATATGGTGACTGTATCAACTAGGTTGGTGATAAGGTTCTAGCCTACGAAATAATTAGAGAAGGAACTGGCTTAGGGATTTTCTACATACCAGTGAGCTTCATCATGGAAGACTGAGCACACAACCTTACTTAGAATATTTGAAATAGTTTATTATAAAGTGAAATGTTAGTGGGTAGTGGGCGACTTTGTATAGGGATTTGGGGTCAATACTCATTTGTATTTTGATATGAGCAAGTACGTCAGTCCAGATTCTTCACTGCTGTGTGAAGATTGTGCATTTATTTTAAAGCTAGGTGATTAAGGTCTGTGGTTCAGAAGCTTGGTACTTTAAACTTACTATTCAGTATACAAAGTCAGTGTATTTTTATAAATTTGATTTGTATGACCATAGGAGGGAACAGTGTGCCCAATGTTTTTCTTCGTAGAGACCTTGGTCAGGTCTAGACAGACAAAGCAGTTGAACTTATTTGGCTTCAAATGAAAAATGCCAAGTTAGAAATTACAGGAAAAGCTGTCTTCAGTTTACTAGCTTTCTTCGTTTTGGCTTGCTTTATTGCTTTAGGTTTTGTTTGTTTCTTTTTAGTGGTGGTGGTGGGTGTTTTATTTTATTTTTTGATGTTTTAGTTCCTGTAAAATGAGACTGGCTTTTTTTTTTTTTTTTTAAAGTATTGTATCTTATTTTGAATGGTTACTTTATAAATAACAACGCTATAATTGTTTGTTTTTTGTTAATTTACCATGTGTGTTTTAAGTTAGGACTGTCTAGGCAAATTTATTAAAAGGTTAGGCATAATTTTGTTCCCAGAGAGTTTTGAAAGAATTTGGTCCCTTGGGGAAACTAGTCAAATAGTCTTTGTTCTAGGATAGCTGAGTTTGAAGGATTAGTTGTTTATCTGTTTAAGTGGATTTGTAGAAAACTATAATGTAATTGGAGAGTAAATTTTAATTTTAGAGCCTACATTTTGATCATATATCCTTTCGTTGTCAGTGTAAATGAAAGGATCTCTCTGATCCCAGTTTAAGTGTAGAGCCTTGACAGGTCTCCATTTCCCATCAACTCTGTAGGACTAATAATTGCCCTACAATTTTGGCTTGTCTGACTTCCTCACAGCTTCCAGCGAGAAATCTTTGCCATATATGCCCCAGTAAGCTCTAGGACTTCTTGAATCTATGGAGGAAGTAGAGAGAAAAGCTAATTAATAGGAGAAAATTTCCGCTTAGTATATACCTTAGTGGTCTCAGGGAAATAATAATTTCTTAAATTGGCTTCTTAATTTCCAAGAAAATGTACTCATTTTCACTCATCAATCTCCTAAAGAAACCTGTGGTTTAATTTTAAAGGTGTGTTTTATGTAAACCCTAACAACTCTGCATTTCTGGAAGCTACTACTAGGACTTAAATGTGTACAACCATAGTGTGCTTAAAATGTATAAAACCAACAACTTTGAAGAGCTATCAAAACTGGTTGGGAAATACTAGTATGCAGTTTTCTCAACAGATGCTATTTTATGTTTACTATTTAAAAAATATTTTAATAATGTATAAAAGCTTTTATCTCCAAAGGATTTATTTTAGCAGATGGTAGGTGCTTAATTATTTCTTGGATGTGAATCTTTTGTTGAAGCAAACACATTTACATCTCAAATACGAAGGGTGATCAGGGACTGTTCCCAGTTATGTGTTAGAATAAATGTTAAATACTTGTATTCTGTGAGACTTTTTTCCCCAATTTCATGATAGATTATTTATGAGACTTTTAATATTGAAAATATAATTATTTTACTTTATGGTAAAATTGTTTTTTGTGTTGACTGGCGAATTAAGAGGAATACTATTTGAAATATTATTCTGTGAATGTTACTGGCTTTTAGGCTGGGTTTAAAATTGAAGTGGCTCGTTTTACTACCTGTTTTGTAATGTGCAAAAGTTGAGGGGAGCCTTATTTTTTTCTTGACATTAACAGGATAATTTTTTGTATTACCTACAAATTTACTTAATATGGAGGAATAATATTTGTTGTTTTCTACACTAAACTGGAAGTGGATGGTATTTAACTAAAATCTTGCAATTGCTATTAAACATTTTACTTTATATAAAAAAGGTGTATTTTACTTTATATAAGTTAATATGAGTATTTTA